>NC_089761.1:59476772-59806772 GCF_040412425.1 Macrobrachium rosenbergii
AACTTGAAGTCTGTTCTTCAATACCAAAAAAAATATCTAAACCTGATTTCAAGTAAAAGAGACTTATTGAATCACATTCGATTTGCAGGTCCTTTGGTCTATTTTTACAAAGAAAATGTTTCTTTCTAGCATGTACTCGGTGTCTTACACAATGAAATCATTCTTATCTCTTGTAATAAGGAAGAATAAATGCTTCCATAACTGTCAAAGCCCTTCTGCAGGTCCACCAGGCTGTAGCTGTGAAAACAGAATCAGAGTTTTACAGACGAGGCATGAGCAGCATCAACAGCCAAGGGGAAGGGTACGTCAGCGGGGCTCTCTACTGGCAGACCAACGATATTTGGCAAGGACCGTCGTGGGCATCGCTCGGTGAGATTAGCAGATTTATTTAAGTGAACTGGCGCAGCAATAACAGAACTGATCAATATTAAAAAAAAAAACACTTTTAGCTATAAATAATTTCAGCTGAAATTAGAAACTGTGACAGTTTTTTCATGAAACGATCATTTGTTTCTATGCAGTGATCATAAACTGGGTAAAAATCTGTAAAATCTTGATTCTTGTGTGAAAAACAGTTTCTTCAGCATACTAGGAAATGACACTTTTAACACACCGCATCATTTCCTTGCAAAAGGGTGGGGGGAAGTTGCCCAGTAGAGTAAGGTGATGAAAAAAAGTGCAAATGGTGATACAAGCAACAGATTGGCACGAGAGCTGTTATTATCCCCATAAATCAAAATCAACCTCTGGCCACTGCAATATATGGCTGTTTCCAGGATGGCTGACAGTTTTCCAAAATGGTGGCAAATTTGCCCTATATTTTAAATGTTTCCATTCTATAAGCCTGCAAAAATTGCATACTGTCTATGTAATGATTGTGAATTCATATTTTGGTATTCTTACTGTCACTGAGAGATCAACTGAATCCACCTCTCGAATATGGCCAGCATTTGTAGCAAGTGCAGCTGCAGAGAGCTGTGCAGCCAAGTCCAGAGTTGTAGCGCTTGTGCCTGCCAAGGCATCCCTTCTTACATCCACACATATTCAGTTTTTGGCAAGATTCTGCTACTACTGGCAAATCTGTCCAATATGGAAGTCAGGCACCATCAATCTGTTTCCATCTCCAGTGTTTTGGATTGGGCATTACTGGATGGCATACTAAAGGCTAGCTCCAAATTTGCCCTGCTTGAAAGGCAGCTCTCTTGTAAGAACAGCCCTAGTATGGTGAATGCAACAATAAGCCTCATTTATATCTATATGAACTGCTTCTATTGTACATTAGGACCACAAACTCTTCGATGATTTGCAAACCTTCATCTGCTACAGCGGCTAGTGTTGAACTTGTAAAGCCCCGGTCAACGGGTTCTCTATGATGAACATCCCATTTTCTGTGGTGCCTTCACATGCGACCTAAGGTCGGACGAACACAGTCTTATTATCATTATTGTGAATTGTATATTTATTACCTGTTCATTTGCCCCTATACCACGTATATGTGTCAGAGTATTTTTATGTCCAACCAGCTATTGTTAATCATCATGTTTTCTGTATGTACCTGTCCTGTTTTGTGTAGAGAAATAGTTTGACCTTAGGTCACTTGTAAGTTTTTGTACCCGCAGTCTCTGCGTATACACAGACGTCTGCACGCCGCTTTATAAGCTGGTCGCTTCATCAATAGACCAGCAGTACTTGTCTTCCTGCCCATTATTTCGCGACTCTCTCACAGTGTTGATCCCTGGAGTGGTTCCCGGAGCCATTAACAGACCCAAACGGCGACTTAGTCTTGGCCCGATGAACCAACCCACGCCCCTAACGGACTAACTACAGCGCTCTAACAAAGTGTTCGGGCGTTACCGACCCTCGTCGGCAAATCACCGGCGTCATTAGCGGACCCACACGGCACGCTCCCAAGTGTGTATTGACGCGAGTGTTCCATCACACTCCAAGTGAGAGCGCGGAATGAGCATGGTCAACTACTACAGGAGATTCATCCCGGGGATCGCGACACACCATGGCCCCCCTGACGGAGATCCTCAAGGGCCGTCTGAAGACCTTAGAGTGGGGCCCCGACCAGCAAAGGGCCTTCTCCCTGACGAAGGCCGCCCTTGCCAAGGCAACAGCTTTGGCCCACCAGGACCCCAGCACTCCCCCCCAGCTGACAACGAACGCCAGCAGCGTCACCTCTGGGGCCATCTTGGAGCAAGTCGTCAATGGAGCCCCTCAGCCCATCGCCTTCTTCAGCAGGAAACTCAGCCCCACCGAGTCCCGCTACAGCACCTTCGACAGGGAACTCTTTGCAGTGTACCAGGCGGTACGCCACTTCAAATTCCTCCTGGAGGGTACGCCCTTTGCACTTTGGACGGACCACCAGCTGCTGGTCCACGCCTTCACAAAGCTGGGGGATGCATGGTCCTCCAGGCAGCAGCGGCACCTCACGGCCATCGCAGAGTTCACCCTCACCATCAGGTACCTCCCTGGCAAGAAGAACCCAGTAGCCGACACCCTCTCGAGGGTCGAAATCTACGCAGTGCAGCTCGGGATCGACTACGAGGACCTCACCCGTGAACAAGCCGCCGACCCAGAGACTCCAGCTTACCTCACTGCGATCACGCTGCTGAAGTGGAGGACGTGCCCCTCAGCCCTGGAGGGTCAACACTGCTGAGCGACATAAGCACTGGCCACCCCCTCCCACTGGTGCATTCAACGTCATCCATGGACTGTCCCACCCCTCTAGCAGAACGATAGCCAGGCTGCTGGCGGAGAAGTTCGTCTGACACGGCATATGGAAGGACGCAGCGGCCTGGGCAAGGCAGTGCATACAGTGCCATGCCAGCAAAGTAGGACGGTACACCAAATCGGGGGTGGGCGACTTTCCCCAGCCGGGGAGACGTTTCGTGCACATCCACGTCAACGTAGTGGGTCCTCTTACCCCATCAGGAGGAGCAAGATACCTTTTAACAGTCATCGACCGTTCCACCAGGTGGCCCGAAGCTATGCCCAAGGAAGAAGCCACCTCCAGTCGTGCGCAGAGGCCCTCCTCTCCAGCTGGATCAGCCAGTTCGGTGTCCCGGACCATATAACTTCCTGTCCGAGCTGTGGACCGCCCTGGCACGCCTGCTGGGGACCACTCACCACAGCACCACTGCCTACAACCCTGCAACCAATGGAACGGTGGAAAGGTTCCACAGGTCCCTGAAGGTGTCCCTCATGGCTCGTTGCACCTCCGTGAATTGGAAGTACCAGCTGCCCTAGGTCCTTCTCGGGCTGAGGACCGCCCCCAGAGCCAACGGTGACCTGTCCGCAGCAGAAAAGGTCTTTGGGGAGACCCTGGTAGTCCCGGGGGAACTCATCACAGGGGACTGGGACAACTTAACAACGCAGAGGCTCCGCGACAGGGTTGGGAAGTTCGCCCACTGCTGGCGGACATATACCAACAGGACGTCCCCCTTCATGCCTCCTAGTCTGTCCTCCACCACCCACGTCTTCGTCAGCCATACACCCACCCTTGACCAGTCTCTACAGGGGGGCCTTTTCTCGTACTTGAGAGGAATAAGAAGGCATTCTGGGTGGCCGTTCATGGGAAGGAAGACTGGGTATCGATAGACCACCTCAAGCCCGCATTTCTGGAGGAAGACTTTGGGGGCACTTCCCAAAGCCCCCGCAGGAGGTGGCGCCCCCACAGCCCGCCCCGTCCACAAGAAAACCTCATGGGCACCCCAGAAGGCCTCGGGACCAGGCAGGAGGGCAACCCAACACACCCATCCACAGGGCACCGAAAAAGATAACCCCACCCCCGCTGGCATCGAGAAGGCGGCGCCCCTTCCACCGCCCCAGCAGATACCTGCTTTGATCAGACGTTACCTACGGCTGGGGGGGGGGCACGAGTATCGTATAGTCCCTGCTCAACAGGTTCTCTATGATGAACATCCCGTTTTCTGCAGTGCCTTCACATGCGACCTAAGGTCGGACGAACACAATCTTGTTATCATTATTGTGAATTGTATATTTATTACCTGTTCATTTGCCCTTGTACCACGTATATGTGTCAAAGTATTTTTATGTCCAACCAGCTATTGTTAATCATCATGTTTTCTGTATGTACCTGTCCTGTTTTGTGTAGAGAAATAGTTTGACCTCAGGTCACTTGTAAATTTTTGTACCCGCAGTCTCTGCGTATATGCAGACATCCACACACCGCTTTATAAGCGGGTCGCTTCATCAATAAACCAGCAATACTTGTCTTCCTGCTTATTATTTCACACCTCTCTCACAAACTTAGATTATTGAAGGTAGGTGTGATAAGCTGAAACACAGTCCATGTTTGCCTTGCAAACTTCATCCCATTTCCCTGAAAGGCATACACCGTGTCACACCAAGTGAATGCATGAAAAAAAGGAAGGGTGGAGGCCTTTGGTCCCATGGCTGCTGCAGTTTCATGATTAGGTATCCACCTCATGTCTTTCCCTCTTCCAAATTTAATCCATAGTTTGTCCAAACCAATTTTTTCCATACTTGATACTGCTATGATGACAACATTAGTGTCTGAACTGCATATGATTGCACTTGAGATGTTTTCACGCTTTGCAGCATATGCAGCATGCATATTGACTCTAGTATCTGCAGTCTTGTAGGCCAGCAGTGTCCTGTTCAGCTTGGCTACAAAATGCAGCATCCCCTTTGGTGACAACATGCATGTTGTATCATCTGCTTGGAATGAAACGATTATGTCTGCCATTTGTACAAATATAGTAGTTCAGTTTTGTTCTGGTCATTCCTGAGGAAGCTGGCCCAGTTGCTGGGAATTTGCTGATCACTCTGCAGTGAGTTTCTGTGCCTCTATTTTGTCTTGTTTGTGTTTTCATACTGTCTGCCCTATATACATCAAATATATGTGCTTGTTTGCATTTCTGTGTGTGCTTCTGTAACTGGATAAGAATTGATCTTTTGCATAAGTCTTAAAAGTAGACCCCTTTGTTCATCCCATAGCATTTACAAGTGCTGCACCATCCATTGTGATAAAATCAGTGGTGTGGTCTTTGTCATGGATTTTTTATGCTTGCTGTTTCAGCAGAGGCAGCAGCTGTGACTTGGTGCCCTTATGCATCTGCCCACTCTGTGCTAGTGATGGAGGAGAATTTTTATTTTCGTGAAAGAACACATTTCAGTCATATTGTCTCATCTGGAATGAGATAAAAGAGACGTAAGAATAGATTATAGTCTTCCTTTATGGCTTGCAGTGACTGTTTGCTCTTGGACTGTACCAGGCATCTTGCATCTGAACAGTAAAATTTTGTTCTTGTGTACTGGCTCATAGAATCTGCTTGATGTTTTGAGTCTCTCAGTAAAGTTTGTGAATTGTGTCTCTCAAAGGCTCTTCATAGAACTGAAGGATTCACCAACTTTGCTGTCCATCTGATTGTCTAGCACAATCAGATCCAATGAATCTTCCTCAAAAGGGGTGCCATTTCTTTGATTACTTTTCTTAGATTCTGAACCATTTCAAGCAACCTTTTCTGCACAATTTCAGTTTGATCATGAAGCTTTCACTCAGATTTTGGATCGGTGTCACTTCTAGTTTCAGACTCGTCAATCAGGTAGTTTACTCCAGGACCAGCCACTGTCCACCTTCTGAGAGCATCTGTATCTTCAATTAGGCCAATGGCTCCACCATCTCCTTTCATTTGTGGTTGGTCTATAGCCATTGGGCAAAGGCCAAGCAGTTTTATGAACAGTAAAATTTCCCTTTTGTAAATTCAACAAATGTGTCATTTTGGAGAGCCTCCATGTCTCTCAAATGAATTGAAAGCCACCTGGCATACTGTCAAGGGCAAGGAAGAAAGGAATGAGCTCCTAAAGCACATCTTAGTTAGAATGAAGGGAGGGAATGTTCATGTTTAAAGTGAGAAGGTGCTGCATTTGTGTAATATTCAGGAAGAGAAGGCCCTTCTTTCATAATTTGTTCCACTTTGGATGATTTGGGCCAAGTTTCTGACCTTACCCTTGTTATTGCCTAGATGCTGAAACAAAGACATGCCTGTCACATGGAAGGATGTATGTGGTGTTGTGTCACTCTGATTATGGTCTAAATTGCCAACAGAGCAAGATGTAAAGAACTCTTTAGTTAGTGTAGTGGAACAAACTACTACTTCCTCCACAGCCCTTGCTACAGCTGCTTCTCCCAACCATTTTGTCAATTCCAGAACCCTGTCATAGCTGATGCTGATTCTGTGTTAATGAAATGTGTCAGTTAACTGATAATTTATGGATTTTACAAAGACCAGGAGACCAAAACATATTGGAAGCAAAGGTTTTCTTGACTTGGAATGTCTGGGTAATCATTGAAGATGCTGGAGTCTTCCAACAGTTGAAGTATAAATGTTGTGCTAAAGATAGATAAGCAGATGATGATCCATATTTAAGGTGGGATTTCATAACCCCTCCATGTTGAAGCACATTTACAAATTCCAGCAAACTTGATTGCACAGATTCCCATCTAGCGTTTGCTGTTAAGGTTCCATTAAATTCTGTCTCATGTTCAAGCATCTGCTTCCTCAGTGTCTTGGCTGCCTTAGGCACGATTAGTGCATCATTGTAGTCATATGACAAGGCTAGGGCTTCTCCCACTTTCCCCTTGTAGGCAAGGCAAATCTCTCTTCCCTTTATGAAGACCTGCATTTCTGGGACATGGTCAGGTATCTGTTCTTTACCATGTTTGGTGCAAAAGGAAGCATCAGTATTTAGCTGTTCCAGTCTTTGTTTGGACAAATCATAAAATTTTACCAATGTGAAATAGTAGCACCCATCTGTGGGTAACTGCTTCTCTTGTATGTACACCTCAAGCTCAGCATAAGCATGGGCACATTCCTCTTGTCTGTACTACAAGTGATCATCTCCAATTTTCTGGGAATTCAGCCAAGCTCTTTCCCTGTTGTATGTCTGCCAGACGAGATGTATGATACATATGGTGATAGGAAACAGTGTCTCCAGCACTTAGCTTGGCCATAAGTTTATCATCCAGCAAGTTGATGGCATGTCATTGCAACTTTTCTTATAGAGGCAATGTCATTGCCAATTGTAAATCTTTGGTTGATGCTGGTTTGTCACAAATAAAGCAGATTCCTTCTTTCTCAGTCATAGATTCCTCTACATCTTTTTCACCTGCCTTTTGGGTACGGTGTGGGAATGTTGCACATAGGGCATCATCTTCTTTTGTTGTGCACAACAACTTTCTTTTACTTTCCATTTTTATGGTTTTGAACTTGAGCATCCATGATTCATGATATTTAGGTTTGTCCTTTTCAAAGGTCTGCTGGATTCCATTGCCTGTCTGCCATGTACATTTGGGGTACTCGGAATATAGTATCAGACAAGCTTGTTCACCAAGGTCAGGTGATAAGGACAGAATGGTCTCGACCCCCACACATTACGGAGGGGCTCTTCAAGCTATGAGGACCTCTGAGTAATGACCTGTTTGCCACCCAGCACAACAAAAAACTTCCAGAGTTCTGCTCAATGCATGTAGTGCCAAACCCATGGGGTGCTATGGAGGATGCCTTCCAGCACCCATAGGACAATCTAATAGCTTCACCTTCCCTCTGTTTTGTTTAATTCATCTTCTAATCAACAGGGTACTGATTACCCTGAATCTCAGGTTGACTCTGTTGCCCCCAAGTAGCCATATGCTGGGTATCCAGACCTACTAGTTCTGTTATCCAAGGTCCCAAGAGAGATTCCCCCGTGGCACAACCTTCTCTGTCAGCTGGACATAGAGAGGTATCACTGGGCTGTGGAAGAGCTGGCACTTTAAAGCCTGGAGACTATCCAGCGTCTCCTATGAGGGAGAGGCTTTTCTCATCATACAGTGAAGATGCCTGGATACCTGTGGAAGTCCTCAGTGGCTGTATACCAGGGGATTTGGGCCTCCTTCTCTAGTTGGTGTCGTCAATGTAGTATCTATCCAATCAGAGTAACTCTACAGCAGGCAGCAGACTACCCCATCTGTCTTCATTGACAGAAGGCTCTCTGTGTCTCAGCCATTAAGGGCTGCAGGCCTGCCCTTGGCCAAGTCCTCAAGTTGAAAGGAGTCGATCTCTCTTCCTCGTAGGAGATCTCCATGCTCCTAAGAGGCTTTGAACAGTCTTGTAGCCCTTACGAGCCTTTGAGAGAGTTGTCTGACAGGGATCTGACCATCAAGGCTGTCTTTTGGTGTTAAACACTTGAGGGGATGGGGATCCATTTTACTCAAGTTTGTCCTGTAATTCATAACAAAGACAAAGAAACTGTCGGCCCCTAACATCAGGTTCAGATCCTTTTCAGTCCTCTCCCTAGAGGATTTTGTTAGTAGTAATCCAGACAAGATGCTACTGTGTCCTGTTAGGGTGATGCAGTCATATCTTAAGAGAACTTCGACATCTTAGACCTGAGTGGCAACATGTCTTTGTTAGTACTGGCTCGACCAAAAAAGGTGTGTCCAAGAACAGGATCTCTGGCTGCGTGGGAAGATCAAATGGGAATATGCCTTGTCTGGGAGGAAAAGAGCTCATGAGGTCAGGGGCATCGCCCCGTCCCTTACATTCTGAAAGAACTTGTCTGTTCAGCAGGTGTTATAAGCTAGTGTATGGTCGTGCCAGACCACATTCACCTCGTCCCATTTTCGGGATGCTGCCCACAAGTCTCTTGACATATTCCTTGGGTCCTTTGGTGGCTGCCTAACAAGTTGTGTAGTTCACCCAGCTCCCCTAAGGGGACAGGTCACATCTCCTCTATGATATTCAGTGGGAGAGAGAGAGTGTGTGACTGGTCTCCTCCCTTTTCTCTTCACCTTTCTCTCACTTAATGCAAAGAGACAGGTTGCAAAGCCAGTATGTGCTGGATGGACGAGGATTGCAGTAGAGTTACTCGACAGGGCACCCTGTCCATCATCTTTGATTTGTAGATTGGGTGAATGCAAGTTCCCCTCTCTCTAGACAAGGGGAGAGAGGGAGAGGCAATGAAACAAAGCCATTGGTTTTAACAGCATGTTTTATTGTCTCCAACACATACTGGTTCTTTCAATGAAAGCAAAATAATTACTTTACACCCAGAATTCTAACTGTTGCAGCAGGAAGGTACCTCCCAGGTGGGTTGAACAAATCAGTCAGTTTAGATTCCTCCCACCAATGAGTAAGTCTCCTATGTAAAGAACGAAGTTTTGTATTTGTGTAGGAACGAATAGTAATTTTTTAAAGTAATTGGTATGTTTCCTAACATTCAAATCTGAAGCTCTTTACATTAATGGCCCACCACAGCCACCCTTCTCTCCAGCACCTGGGCCAGAAGCGATAGTGGAGTGTGTATTGACAGGTGAGTTGGGCTTCCCCCTACCTGGTGATAGTGAATGGCCTTATCTGAAAGTTAAACCCAGTGTAAAGAACTTCAGGTTTCTGTGTTAGGAAAATACAAATTACTTTAAAAGTTTCCTATATATATATATATATATATATATATATATATATATATATATATATATATATTATATATAGATTTATATATAGATTTATGTAAAATGGATATATATATATATATATATATATATATATATATATATATATATATATATATATATATATATATATATATATATATATATATATATATATATATATATATATATATATATTATTTATATATATATATATATATATATATATATATATATATATATATATATATATATATATATATATATATATATATATATATATATATATATATATATTATTTATATATATATATATATATATATATATATATATATATATATATATATATATTTATATATATATATATATATATATATATATATATATATATATATATTATTTATATATATATATATATATATATATATATTATATATATATATATTTATATATATATATATATATATATATATATATATATATATATATATATATGTATATATATATATATATATATATATATATATATATATATATATATAATGTACAAGCAGGAAAAAACCCATATATCTATAAAACCCTATGGTATTTTGCACTTAATTTTAACTAAGTATCGTAAGACACAAAAGCAAAAACTGAACTCAGGAAATTAAAGATTTGTATACCTCTACGGACCAACGTCTTCCCCAGTTAAAAAACTACAAGTCGCTCCCATTTAAAACCCATTAAAAAAAAGAAAGAGAGAGAGAGAGAGGAAAGAAAAAATGATCATAACCACAGTACAACACAAGAATTAACATATAAGATTCCCATTAACCTGTCTTTAATTTTAGATATATGTGTCAACCGAGACACACCCGTGTTCTCATCTAGAACAACAAATCTATTCCCCTTCTTTACTTCAACAACATGAAAAGGACCTTCAAATTTAGGACCTAGTTTACAGTTCAACTGATTCCTGGCATTTATTTTCACAAAAACCCTATCTCCCACAGCAACTTTAACTCTATCTGGCTTTTCATTACTTCTGTCTACCATATCCCGCGTTTTCTTTTCAAGATTCCTAGCAAGACACGCATATCTCTCTTTTGCCATCGACACAAGCGCCCTAACAGTATCCCCCGATGGAATAGGCAACAAATCGAATGCACCCTGTGCTGGTTAACCAAACCGTTTCATTGGGAGACATTCCACTGGTATCACTAACCATGGAATAATGCTATGCTGCACCTGTGGAATATATCGATCCCAATTTACATCGTTCCCCCCTACAGTCATCCTGAGAGCTTCAATAACCTTCCTATTTGCCTGTTCACACAGCCCATTAGCGTCTGGTCTATTGGGAATAATAGTAACCTTCCGAATGCCCATTATATCTGCAAGACACTCTAACGTCTTGTTCACAAATTCTCTCCCATTGTCTGTAATCAGCACCTCAGGAACCCATAATGACAAATATACCCATTAAAGAATGCGACTGCAACCTCTTTTGCTGTTCTATGCTTCAACGGAAAAATCTCTATGAACCTAGTTAATTCATCAACAACCACCAAGAGGTGCCTATGGTCTTAACTAGATTCACAGAAATTGGACAGTAGGTCCATATGGACCCTGGCCCACGGCCTGCTGGAAATAGGAAATGAACCCAGTTTACGAGAAACGATCCTGAATGGCTTAAACACATTGCAAACTGAGCAACCTCTCACAAAGTCTTCCACTGACGCGAGCATATTCTTCCAAAAGAATTGTCCCCATATATTCTGATACATCGTCTCAATGTCCAAATGCAGACTGCCAGACCTATAGTGAACAATATCCAGAACTGTAGGTACTAAACTCCTGGGAACAACTATTTGCGTCGCATCACCTTTATCCTCACTATTCCTCAGTCTGTATCTAATCTTCCTATAACTAACAAATTACCCTATAATTCAAACCCTGCAGAAGGCAGCTTATAACCCATCCTAACTAATTCCCCTCTAAGAAACGCTTTTGTGTCTGCCAAAATCTCATCCTCATCCTGCTTAGCTTCTACTAAACTAATATCCCAGTTTATGCAGTCTCCAGATACATAACATGCATGAGTACCATCTGCATCAGAAAAACTTCTACTAAGGGCATCTGCTACAACATTATGTCTACCCTCTATATACCTCAGCTGAGTATCAAAATCCCTGATTGTCAGCTACCACCTAGCCCATTTAAGGGAAAGATCCGGCTTATTAAAAAGATTCAACAATGGCTTGTGATCCGTAAGAACCTCTATTTGATTGCCCATCAAGAGCATTTTGAAATGCACCAAACTAGACACTACAGCAAAGGCCTCTTTGTCCACTACTGACCATAACCGTTCATTACTACCCCAGGTCTTAAACTTCCTACTGTAAAATGCAATCGCATGGAGTCTTCCATCGAACTTCTGCATAAGGCATGCCCCTATACCATCATAACTAGCGTCCGTTACCAACGTGAAAGGGCGTTCCAAATCAAGAAACTTCAACACTGGGGGATTCACTAAGTCATCCTTAATCTTCTGAAAAGCTACTTTCTGTCCATCTCCCCATACAAACTGCACATCATCCCTTTTGGCGGATTTCAAACCCACATACAAAACAACAAACAACACTCACCCTGATCTTCGGTTGCTGGAGATGGATAAAGGCCTGCCAGAATAACCACAACCGCAAACAACCACAAACACAACAAGGAAATACAAAAAAAAGAAACGGAACACACACACAAATAAACAGCACACCAACAAGAAGACCAACAACTCCCAGAAAAGCATACGACAAAAACTGTCCCACACAAGAACCACTGACCGGCACTAGCTCTGACTAAAGACTCAAAAAAACTGCCTTCAAAACCGAAAAATCCTCACACATATTCCACAGACAGACAGCGCCAGTAAACAAACTAACGACCTCATCCCTCTTCCAACAAAATGAAGCACTCACTTACGACAATTACACACTCTCTCTCTCTCTCTTTCTCTCTCTCTCTCTCTCTCTCTCTCTCTCTCTCTCTCTCTCTCTCTCTCACAAAACGTTGGGAAATGCTAAATAAAAACAAATTTATTCATCCCTCTATATTTCTCCCCCCTTTTAGCATTTCCCAACCAACACCTTTCACACCTCTTTCAAATCGCCTTACGCAACACCCACGGATGCTCACTAGCAGGTCCTCTAGATCGCGTTCGCGGGCACGCAATCATTCTCTCAGAATTACTCTCTCTTCTAGCAACATTCAAACTCCCATCATCTCCTCCATTCTCTCTCAGATTCACGCTATCTTCTTCACTATTACCACTCTCAATTTCATCCACAATCTCATCTATACCCTCTAACTCGTTCCCAAATACCTCCCCAATTCTTCAACTAACCCATCCCATTCGCTCATTGACCTTTCCAATTCTTGCAACGATTCATTCATGCTTTCAATCACTCGTATATTACTGCTACGCTCTCTTACTCTTACACTTTCGCTCACCTCCAACCGTTCACTAACCCTACACGTTCAGTCAACTCAGTTATATCAAACCCGCATATGCTATGCGTTCTATTCATACCATCCCATTCATCCGTATTACACGCTTTATCACTCATTTCCACTTTGGCACTCACACCCTATCACACAACTTACGACCACTCAGTTTACTTACGTTCTTCCCTTTCTTACGTCTCCTACCATACTCTATCAAAACAAATTGCTGATCCTCATGCAACAACCCCTCACGTACATGCATCACACGCACCGCTTGCATCCTGGAGGATCCACCCATTTGAACCCCTTCACACTCAGTTTCCTGAATTCGCTGTCACAGTCACCCTCTTTCGTCTACATACACTTGATACATGCCCTTCCATTCCACATTCGACACACTTCGCTCTCGGTTCTGAACACATTCTCGCATAATGCCCATTCTTACCACAGTTGCCACATATTACATTCACTCGGGTACCCCTACAACCATTAGCAATATGACCCACCTGTCCGCACCTGTAGCATTTAACCCCCCTATCTTTCGTACACTCCCTTACCAAATGTCCCGATTGCCCACACCCAAACACGCTCCTAAAGCCCACCTACACTCATTCTTTGTATGTCCTTCCTTTCCACATCTAAAACACTTCTGCTCGACTTCCACTCATCGACCTTTCCCTTTGTACACTACTATCCCTAACCCGTCCAACCCGTTGTTCCCTTTACAAACCCATCATTCATCCTCACTGGCACCTCCACATTACTTGCTCTTACACTCCTATCTATTACACTATCGGCCATTCTCATTGGGCCCCTCAACACTGCATCCCTAAAGCTTCCAAACTCTGGTACTCTCTCATCTACCCCAGCCCTTACACTTACACTTCTGCTCTCTTTTATAACCCTGTCAAGCTCATAATCTTCTACAATTTCCAAGATTTCTCCCCAAGTCAACCTTTCATTCGTCCATCTTTTCTTCTCCTTCCGCTTCAAGTTCACAAATTCTCTAACTCCATCTGGCACTGTCCCTAACAACTTCCGTACTAACTCCTTACATTCATCTATCCCATCATCCCCAAACTTCTTCCTTGCCAACGTCTCCAGCCTACAAGCATATAGTGACAAGGTTTCCCAGCTTTCATTCTTGCCTCATCAAATTCATTCTTCCTCTTATACTTAACACTCGCTTTCATACGCTCGCTTGCTCAACTAGTCTAGCTTTCACCTTGTCATACTCAACATCCCCACACCCATAATAACCCTATACATATCAAGTAAAAACCCAGTCAAATACTCTCCTAATTCTCGTGCACACACTCTCTTACTTTCCCCATACTTATCCTGACAAAACCTTTCATACTCCCTAAAGAAATCATGCACATCCCTACTTCCATACTCATTATACTTTTCACACGGGGTACCTCCCTCACATACATAGCCTTTCTCACTTCTTTCTCACTTTCACTACTTTCACTCTGTCCTTTCATACCCTCTTCCGAATACAAAGAGTCCACTTCCGCACTTACATTCATCTTACTCATTACACTCTTCTTCCCCCTCTTTTTATCCACTTTTATCCACTCACCCATCCACCTCACTATCACTACTGCCTTCACCTCTCCTTCTTTCCTGCCTTTCCCACTTCCTTACCCTTCATACCAATTTCCTTTCCTTTCCCTTCTTCCTTTTTCTTCCCCTGACTTATCCTTACTTTCCCTCTGTTCCTTCCCTTGCTTTTCATTCCCCTTTTCCTTACCCTGCCTCTCATTCCCTCGTTTCTTACTTCCTATTCCCATATCACTTTCATCACTCACGCTTCCATTCACTTCTTCCTCCTTTTCTTTCTCTCTTGCCCCTTCACACGTTCCAGAGAACCTGCCTCCAACAGCCCCTTCTCCAAAAACACCCTTGAACATACCTTTCACCATCTCTTCCACACCTTTCATCATTCCCTCCAACTTTTTATCCACCCTCTCTTCCATTCTCTCTTCTGACTCTTTCATCTCCCCTTTCATTTCTTCTTTTGCACTTCTTAGCATTCCCCCATCTCCTCCAACTGACTCCTCAACTCCTCATTCTCACTCCTCAGCCTCCCATTCTCCTCCTCCAGCCTACCCTGGAGTTCCCTAGCCACTCGGAGTTCTCTCTCAGTTTCTCTATCTCACTCATCCTGACCTCTTACTCTCACTCGACCCACCACAAACAATCCTAACAGCTATTTTACAACAGCCCCACGTTGGGCGCCAAGTTTATGTGGCGGATTTCAAACCCACATACAAAACAACAAACAACACTCACCCTGATCTTCAAGGTTGCTGGAGATGGATAAAGGCCGCCGAACAACCACAACCGCAAAACAACCACAAACACAACAAGGAAATACAAAAAAGAAACGGAACACACACACAAATAAACAGCACTCCAACAAGAAGACCAACAACTCCCAGAAAAGCATACGACAAAAACTGTCCCACACAAGAACCACTGACCGGCCCTAGCTCTGACTAAAGACTCAAAAAAACTGCCTTCAAAACCGAAAAATCCTCACACATATTCCACAGACAGACAGCGCCGTAAACAAACTAACGACCTCATCCCTCTTCCAACAACCGAAGCACTCACTTACGACAATTACACTCTCTCTCTCTCTCTCTCTCTCTCTCTCTCTCTCTCTCTCTCTCTCTCTCTCTCTCTCTCTCTCTCTCACAAAACGTTGGGAAATGCTAAATAAAAACAAATTTATTCATCCCTCTATACCCTCAGGACATCTGTCAAGGGAGATGCTAGAATAGAAAAACCCTTCACGAACCTACGGAAAAATCCAGCCATGCCTAAGAATGGCTGAATCTGCTTATTCTTGAGAGTGGCAAAATCCACAACTGCCTTAACTTTATCATCATTCACTTTAACACCCTCTTTAGAAATGACATGACCCAAATATACTATCTGCCTCTTCAGAAAATTACACTTAGCTAACTTTATCTTCAAAACATTCAAAACAGAAACATGCACAATGGAGAACAAAACAGGAAAATGCATAATGGAAGATCAGAGGTTTCACTGCCACACAAACTGGGTATTTCCACATAATATCTGAAAAGATATGTGTTAGTGAGTTATCTTACCCACTTTATATGGCTGCAAATAACGGGTCTCACAGTGGCGGTTCTTATCCATTAACACTGCACAACAAGCAAATCATACCCAGCCACAAATCAAATCCATAGCTATTGTCTGTTCCTCTCATAATATACCAATAGAGAGTGTTCACATATATGCACTCACTTAATAACTCCTCCCCGGAAGCATGGCGACACCGGTTCAATGTTTGAAGGATCACAACGCTTTCATCCATCTGTCACACTGTCTCCATGCACTTAGATCATGATCAAAAAGCACAAATGAATGCGTCAGATACCCACTGTATCTAACTGTGGAAACCTCCAATGTCAACACAACTGCACTTGCCCCAGATGTACTATTGACAGGCCAGCACATAGTTTGTCAACAGACTTAATATATACATTATTATATATATATATATATATATATATATATATATATATATATATATATATATATATATATATATGTATATATATATATATATATATATATATATATATATATATATATATATGTATGTGTGTATGTATATATATACATATATATATATATATATATATATATATATATATATATATATATATATAAGTGGATGTATGTATGTGTGTGTATGTGCCAGCATAACTCTGAAATGCACAGAGCAATTTCAACCAAACTTGGTATGCACATGACTTACTATCTACTATCTAGAAATCAGCACTGTAGGGGTAAGACATCACTAGCACTAAAGGGGGTGGGGGTGGGAAGGGCTTCCCTGAAACATGGCTGCTTCTGCCTGTGAAACAGAGCTGGTTATGCCTGTAGACTTAGTAACTAAATAAACTTTACAAATTCATCACACCTAATTTTGGTATACATATGACTTACTATCTGGAAAAGAATACAGTATTGTGGGGGACATCAATGGCACCAGGAGGGCAGGGGTTGGTTTGGGAGGGGGGTGACAGAGAGAGAGGAGGGAGAGGAAGTGAGAGAGAGAGAGAGAGAGTAGAGGGGGTGTTAGGGAGGGAGAAAGTGAGGGAGAGTTGAGAGAGAGAGAGAGAGAGAGAAAAAAGTTTATCAATTTTCATTCAGTTATCCTGGGCAGAGCTGGGTTGGTCAGCTGATATATATATATATATATATATATATATATATATATATATATATATATATATATATATATATATATATATATATATATATATATATATATATATAATAATATATATATATATAATATATATATATATATATATATATATATATATATATATATATATATATATATATATGTATATATATATATATATATAGTATATATATATATATGTATATATATATATTATATATATATATATATATATATATATATATATATATATATATATATCCCAAAGTTATGTGATGTTAGGTTCCAGACCCTACGTGCTTAAAAAGGCAAGTTCCACATAAGTTTGCATGGCCTCTAAAATTGCTAATAAATGCTTATTTGTAGAATTTAAACACTAAATATGACCCTAATCATCCTCCCAAAGTATTAAACTAACTTTTAAATGAAATTAAATTACTGTAATTTCATCTAAAAGTTAACTTAATACATTACCCTTAAAAAAAGAAATAAATAGTTGACGTAGAAATATAGGAGAGTGTGAAGATTAGTATACTATTTCTCTCTCTCCCCATTCCACCAATCTATTTTTAGAAGTCTTCTCAACCTCGTTTTTAAAAACGTCTTTATTCTGTCTCTTTCTCTTTGTTCTGAAATGCTCTATGTCTCTATGTTTTAGAAAGGCACATTTACAGTTTGTAGATGGTACAGGTAAAATTAGATCAATTTAAAATTATCTACTGTACAGGTAAAGACATACAGAGAAACAGTCACATGTAGGTTGCACTAACTATGAATGAGAGAAAGAGAGAGAGAGAAACAGTTGTCCTTACTTAAGGGAGTGAAATTTTTTATGAATTATTACGGACAGAGAGAGAGAGAGAGAGAGAGAGAGAGAGAGAGAGAGAGAGAATTGTGTAAGAAACTTTTGACCCGCTAATCAGCAACACTCCCCCTCTTGTCATGTTAAATTGACATGTCTGACAGCTTTGCCTTCGAGCTTCTTCACTGAGTTACAAAAGATGAGGGAAAAATATTATTGTTTATTTAAAATACGTATCACATACAAATTTTGTAACTACAGTTATATTATTATTATTATTATTATTATTATTATTATTATTATTATTATTATTATTAATTAACCTTATTAATATTTGAAAATTAGTTCTTATTATTAGGTAAAAAATTTATTTATCATACAAAACAAATAAACATATACATGTACCATAAAAATTCTCTCATCTCAGTAAAAGAGAGAGAGAGAGTGAGTTATTACTTTTATTTATTATTTAATGTTATTTAATTTACACATAAAAGCTTGAAAACTTATAAATTACATAAAAATTAAACATAAACACTTTTGCAAGGTTTCTCAGTATTTGCAAATGTTTGCGTGTCTGTGAAAAACTTGTGTATGACAATTAGTTAGGTTCCAATGAAAGTTTGCGTGTCTGTGAATTCGCACGCAACTGGATCGCTCAAGTCTGGTTTTATATATATATATATATATATATATATATATATATATATATATATATATATATATATAAATAAAATCATCAATGAAGGGCAAAGGACACACAGATATACAAGCTGACTTTATTCCAACGTTTCGTAATTATCGGGTTAATTACATCATCAGAGCTGTTAAAATAAGAAATAAAATTTTTTGTAAAATCATAAAAGCTAAAAATAAAGGCTAAAAATTATTCATACAAAATTTTCACAAATGTACACAAACATTAAAATTAGAGAACAAAAGTTTTAAAAATCATTACATTAAAATGAAGTTAACAGAATATGTAGTAAACTGAAATTGAAAACTATCTGTGAAAGGGGGTTACAGAACAAAAAGATTAATGACCGACCTAGAGGAGTGACAGCTTTAAACTAAACATAAACATAAATAGAAAGAACACAAGTCAGGATAAATATAGAGGAGAGGAGGACGTGTGAGTGTTTAACGACGGAACAAGTTGTTTGATGAAAAGTGATTCCAGGATAACAAGGTCTTGGGGGTTGGTGGTATGGCCCAAAATGTAGAAGTCTTTATTATCAATGTGTGTTTTACAAATTTTTAGTGATTTCTGATGTTGGAATGTTTAACAGCCCTGATGATGTAATTAATCCGATAATTACGAAACGTTGGAATAAAGTCAGCTTGTATATCTGTGTGTCCTCTGCCCTTCATTGATGATTTTAAGTATGGATTGACTCCCGACTCCTCACACTAATCTATATATATATATATATATATATATATATATATATATATATATATATATATATATATATATATATATATGACTGTGAAATATTTTCTGTTAAAACAGAATTCCATCAAAAATAAGGGAGCCCATAGAAATGCCAAAATGTGGAAAATAAAGGCATTTTTTCAGGGATCGAACTGTCTCTCTCCTCAGGCAAATAGTGAATGAGAAAAAGTTACAGAGAAGTGGTATTTATACCAGAAGATCCATAGGCCAGCCATTAAGTCACTCCAGTTGACAGTTTCTCTTTAATCTTCTTAATTGCTGGTTGGAGGAAGATTTTATCTATAATATCTGAATCCCAGGCACCTCTTGAAAGATTCATTGCATTTCTTTGTTTAATCAAGGCTGATTCCACCATCTGGCTTTTGAACCGACAATTGCTACTATAAATTATACGAGACATATTCCAATTTATTCTGTGGTTATGGTGATTTATGTGGTTAAAAATAGCTGAGCTCTGTTGTCTGTACCTGACTGAATATTTATGCTGTATTAATCTTTTGGGGGGTGATTTGCCTTTGAAGCTGATATAGGATTGGTCACAGTCGAGGCAAGGGACTTCATAAACTCCTGTGTGTTTGGGTACTTGTTTTTGTTGGATGTTAATCAGGAATTTGGCTAAGGTATTTG
Source organism: Macrobrachium rosenbergii (assembly GCF_040412425.1). Classification (NCBI taxonomy): domain Eukaryota; kingdom Metazoa; phylum Arthropoda; class Malacostraca; order Decapoda; family Palaemonidae; genus Macrobrachium; species Macrobrachium rosenbergii. The sequence continues at coordinate 59,496,839 of NC_089761.1, forward strand.
GGTAAGTAAAAGCAAAAGGGTTAGAGTTTCCAGGTGTCTGTGTCAAGCATCTCTCTGGTCTTGTTATGGAGGGGACGGTAGAAAACAGTGTTTGCTTTGTGGATTGATTTCTCAATTAAATGGTCAGGGTACTTTAAAGATGACAGCTGCTTACGGATTAGTTCAATTTCTATAATATTTGAATCTGGGATTCAGATATAATATAAATAAAATCTTCCTCCAACCAGCGATTAAGAAGATTAAAGAGAAATTGTCAATGAGAGTGACTTAACGGCTGACCTATGGATCTTCTGGTATAAATACCACTTTTCTGTAACTTTTTCTCATTCATTATTTGCCTGAGGACAGAGACAGTTTGGTCTCTGAAATATAGCCTTTATTTTCCACATTTTGACGTTTCTATGGCTCCATTATTTTTATATATATATATATATATACATATATATATATATATATATATATATATATATATATATATATAGAAATCATCAACACACAATGTATGTTAATTATATAATTATATATATATATATATATATATATATATATATATATATATATATATATATATATATATATATCAGCACTGTTGGGATAAGACATCACTAGCACCAAAGGGCACCAAAGCAGGTGGGGGGGGGGGAGGGCTTCCCCGAAACGGGCTGGTTATGCCCGTAGACCTAGTAACTAAATAAACTTGACGAATTTATACGATATTTATACCTAATTTTGGTATAAATATGACTTACTATCTGGGAGAAAATACTGTGGGGGTAAGACATCAATGGCACCAAAGGGGGTGACAGAGAGAGAGAGAGAGAGAGAGAGAGGTAGAGGAGATGAGAGAGTAGGGGAGGTGTTAGGGAGGAGAAGGGGGAAAAGTGAGAGAGAGAGAGAGAGAGAGAGAGAGAGAGAGGGGGGGGTGTTAAGGAGGGGGAAGAGGGGTAAGGGAGAGTTGGAGAGAGATAAAGTTTATCAGTTATTATCCAGAGTTATCCTGGGCAACACCTGATCGGTCACCTAGTATGTATATATATATATATATATATATATATATATATATATATATATATATATATATATATATATATATATATATATATATATATATATATATATATATATATATATATATATATATATATATATATATATATATATATATATATTTATATATATATATATATATATATATATATATATATATATATATATATATATATATATATATAATGTCAATATTCTTCAAATCTGTATCCTTTTCAGAGTATGGAGGGCGATGGAAAATGCTGCATTACTACGTGAAGAAGTTCTTCACCCCAGTACTTATTTCCCTTTACATGGATGGAGATGATGTAAGAATTATGAAGTTTTGCAGTTGTAACAGTTATGTTATTACAATTATAAACAGCATTCAGTTTCCCCAAATAGCTAGATTGCACCTTTCATGCTAAAAGCATTACTTATGAGTTTATTCTTTGTGTAGTGTCTAGGGGCAGGTTTTGTCATTTGAAAGATAAAGGAAATGCCTAAGACACCAAGAAGGAAAGATCACCAGAATTCCCACTTTGCACTCTAACAGTAGTCAAAGCTTTGCAAGCATCTGGAGACAGAGATGCTGAGGGGGCTTTGGTGTGGCTTATGTGAGACAGTATCAGTTGATTACACACCATGACCAGTATGGTTGATAGGTCCATTGCCATTGTATTACAAAACCTGTGATTCATAAAAAAACCAGAAGAGTTAACCATTTAAATCGCATCATTTGTGAAAAAGATGAGGCCAGTAACATACTATGGAAAACTATAAACGTGGAGGCTTCTGAAGGAAAGAGGCGCAGACCAAAGGAGAATAAAGGTGCATATTAAGAGTGCAAGCAGAATTCCAAAATGGCAAATTGTGAGGTAAAATAGCAGTCAGGAACCTCAGAGATTCTCGGAGTTATACAGATAAATCTGATCTTGAAGGTAGAGAGCAGTCTCAGGAAATGAAGAAATGAGCTGAATTGGCATCTGCAAGAATGACAGAACTTGAGCTGCCAGTATCTAGCTTTTAGAATCAACTCACAGAAATCCTTACCTCTGGGCTGCTTTCAGGATTTTTGCCATCATTCCAGTCACATTGGCTGTGGCAGAGAGGAGCTTTTCTAAACTGGACCTCATAAATCCTACCTGAAGTCAACCATGATGTAAAACTGCCGGACTGAACATGCTTCATCAGCATTTACCATATTGCATCAAATAAGGATTACGAAGAGATAAATAAAGTTTGTGTTGAAGAAGGGAAAGGAAAGGTAAAATTTTGATAGTTCAAAGAAGCCAAAAATGTTCATCATTGTTCATGTATGATGATCTGTGATATTTTTTCATTTGTGTTCTGTTTCATTACAATTAATGCATGAATTTCTACAGTATGGTTCACAATGGGGGTAGGTAACTTTGTATAATCTGCTCTCTGGCACCCGGTATACCAGGTTGTCAGTGTTAATGTTAATGGTATTTTTTGTAAGATGTTCTTTCTCCTCAGCTTGAAGTAGCTGTCATCAATGATTCCTATGAATCTGTCACCGGGATGACGCTGTCTGTGGTATTATACCGCTATGACCAAATGGAGCCGATCACTTACTTTAATGCTACTGTTGATGCAGTAAGTCAACAAAATGAATTTCGGCCTTGTGTCTCTAGTAATATTTAACGTAGGTTACTCAGTCATTTATTGTTTATGAAATCAGTAATTACATTCAGTTCTCAACCTTTAGTAATATCAAATGTAAGGCATTGCACTGAGCCAGATTCACTATACTTTGGCACAAGAAAATCACATCATTGCACTTAAAATACAAATAAATACCTTTACTAACCTGACAAGGTTTTGGAATTCTGTGCTGGCTTTGCAGTGACTTACAAGAGTCTACCCTTCAAGAGGCTCCTTGTAGTGTTATGTTTAGTTCAGCTCGTCTTCCCTTTTTATTGTTCATTGGGTTTACCTGTTTGAAAGCATTAGGTCTCTATTTCCACTGGCCTGTGTACTGAGAAAAAAATTATAAAATGAATATCAAAATCATAAACTGGTCAGAGTTTGATGTAGAGCAGTGCATTGATGATACGTGATTGAGAATTTCGGCATTTTCTAGACAATGAAGGAACTTGTTATTCAGTGACCGAGTCATTTTAGTTCGTATCAAAGTACAGTAATGTGTATCAGCTACATTACCGACGAGAACTTAATTAACATTCTTCCCTTCTGTTAAAATTTCCAAATGGAGCCTCTCAGTAGAATTACAAAAGGGAGCAAATAAACTTCCATCGAAATGTATAAATACTTTGTCTAATAAACCTAACTTTATCAAGCTCTACCTTTTGAAATGCAATGAATCCTAGAATAGTTCTGAGTTTGTCAAAAAAAACTCGTATTCTCTTGCAGGTAGCCATGGAAGCAAATGTGGTTGCCCGCTACAACCTCTGGGATGACCTGAAATTGAAGGAGCACTGCCAATCTGGACTTAAAGATGAAGTAGACGTATGCTTTGTAGTTGCAGGTGCCTCTGCAGGGAGTGGAGAGACTCTCATAAGTACAAATTTCCAACTCCTTGGAGAGCCTAAAGATGCTCTTCTTCAGAAAGCTAGTGTGGAGGTAACGTTTATTAATACTGTAATTTGGGTATGACTCGACATTCATTAAACAAAGCTATCCACTTCACCACCATCATCATCTTACAGTTATTTGGAACTGGTTTCACTAAAGTTGTAGTAATTGATGATAGTAATCACCATCTTTATTACCAGTTATCTTTTCTTTGCTGGTAGGTTCGGTCAGTATCTGGTCCGTATCTCACTACCATTAGCAACGACACATTCATCATCACCTTGTCATCCAACCAAGTCGCTCTCTTCGTCTGGGTGGAAGTTGATGATCCTGGCTTCTTTTTCGGACAACGGGTTCCTGATGGTCACGGAGGAGGTCAGCATTGAATTCTATGCTGAAGGCAGTACAACAGAGGAATCACTACAGCAGTCCATCCAAGTTACATCATTGACAGACACTTACACGGATGAGTATCGCCAGAGCTAACAAGGAGGCTGCTATGGAAAGAGCACTGCATCCCAACGATATCAGAAATTTAATTTTTGTATGGTGCATTTCTCAGTAAACTAATCATCAGACAACATGCTTTGCATTTTTACCCGGGTACACAATATTAATGTTTTGGAGGAAAGAAATTTATATTGATTTTAAATGCAGGTTTTGACAACATTAGTTTCTGTGGAAATTTCCTGTCTAGTGATTGCTTGGGCTGTTGATTTCTTTATTCTACAGTGTTTTACGATTATGTTCCTGCTTCAGTTCCTAAAAATGACAAATGTAAAAAAAAATTTGTATTTTTCCAAACTCTAAAAATCTGAGGTCTTTACATAGGAATATGCTTCAGTGCAGTTGGAAATGGCTGTTCAACTTTTAAACAAGGTGGTTAGGTAGTTATCTAGCCTACTGTCCGATTGGTGGGAGACCCACCCGCCTGGACAGTATGCATTTGCTTTGCCTTCTGGCCCAGGCATCAGGATGAAAGGTGGCATGAAGTGGCCATTTTAACTGTAAAGACGTCAGGTTTCTATAGTTAGAAAAATACAATTGTTCCTACACAGTGTACAAACCATTGGTCTTTACAATAGGAATATGCTTCAGCACAGCTAGAGACTGGCCATTTAACTTTAAACAAGGTGGTTAAGTATGTAGTTGGCTGCCAACTACAGTGAGAGTCCCGCCCACCCATTCGGTACGCATTCACTTTCACTTTGCTTTTGGCCGTGGACAGAGACCCACCAGACACTCTTCCCTCTGTGCCTGCCATTCTACCGATAGGCTGTGTCCACACTATCGAACTTTGTTCAATGTGATGTCAGAAGCGGAGAAACAGTGGGCAAAGTTCTGTATAGGTTTTTTCGTATGATTATTTAAGTTGTGAGAGGTGCTAAAGAAAAAGCAGGAAGACAAGTACTGCTGGTTTATTGATGAAGCAACCCGCTTATAAAGCGGCGTGCAGACGTCAGCGTATACGCAGACGCCAGCACAAAATTTACAAGTGACCCAAGGTCAAACTATTTCTCTACACAAAACAGGACAGGTACACATAGAAAACATGATGATTAACAATAGCTGGTTGGACACAAAAAATACTCTGACACATATACTATGTATAAGGGCAAATGAACAGGTAATAAATATACAAATCACAATAATGATAATAAGGTTGTTTACTCTACAATACTCCCCCCAAGACGTAGGTAACATCTGATCAAAACAGGTATCTGCTGGGGCGGTGGAGGGGGCTGCGCCTTCTTGATGCCAGCTGGGGGGTGTGTTTGACTTCTCCGGTGCCCTGTGGATGGGAGTGTTGGGTTGTTCTCCTACCCGGACCTGGGGCCTTCCGGGGGCGCCCAAGAGGTTTTCTTGCAGGCGGGGCAGGCTAAGGGAGCGCCAACTCCTGTGGGGGGGATTTGGGAAGTGCCCCCGACGTCTTCCTCCAGGAATGCAGGCTTGAGGCGGTCTACCGACACCCAGTCATCCTTCCCATGGACGGCCACCCGGAATGCCTTCTTGTTTCTCTCTAGTACGAGGAAAGGCTCCCTCAAGGGCCTGGTTAAGGGCCGGTGTACGGCATCGTTCCTGACGAAGATGTGGGTGGCGGAGGATAGACTGGGAGGCATGAAGGGGGACATCCTGTCGGTATATGTCCGCCGGCAGGGGGCGAACTTCCCAACCCTGTCACGGAGCCTCTGCGTTGTTAAGTTGTCCCGGTCCTCCATGATGAGTTCCCCCGGGACTACGAGGGACTTCCCGAAAACTTTTTCTGCTGCAGACAGGTCGCTTTTGGCTCTGGTGGTGGTCCTCAGCCCGGAGGAGGACCCAGGGCAGCTGGTACTTCCAGTTGTCGGCGATGCAACGAGCCATGAGGGACACCTTCAGGGACCTGTGGAACCCCTCCACCATTCCATTGTCTGTGGGGTTGTAGGCAGTGGTGGTGTGGTGAGTGGTCCCCAGCAGGCATGCCAGGGCGGTCCACAGCTCGGACAGGAAGGCTGGGCCCCTGTCTGTAGTTATATGGTCCGGGACACCGAACTGGCTGATCCAGCTGGAGAGGAGGGCCTCTGCACACACACTGGAGGTGGCTTCTTCCATGGGTGTTGCTTTGGGCCACCTGGTGGAGCTGTCGATGACTGTCAGAAGGTATCTGGGTCCTCCTGATGGGGGAAGAGGACCCACTACGTCGACGTGGATGTGCACAAAACGTCTCCCCGGCTGGGGAAAGTCGCCCACCCCTGATTCGGTGTGCCGCCCTACTTTGCTGGCCTGGCACTGTATGTACTGCCTTGCCCAGGCCATCACGTCCTTCCGTATGCAGTGCCAGATGAACTTCGCCAGTAGGCTGGCCATTGTCCTGTCGGAGGGGTGGGACAGTCCGTGGATGACGTTGAAGACCAGCCAACAACGGAAGGCAGGCACCGGTGGGCAGGGGTGGCCAGTGCTTACATCGCTCAGCAGTGTTGGCCCCCCAGGGGCGAGGGGCACGTCCTTCCACTTCAGCGACGTGATGGCGGTGTGGTAAGCTGGAATCTCAGGGTCGGCAGGTTGTTCCCGGGCAAGGTCCTTGTAGTCAATCCCGAGCTGCACTGCGTCGATTTCGATCCTCGAGAGGGCATCAGCTACTGGGTTCTTCCTGCCGGGGAGGTACTTGATGGTGTAGGTGAACTCTGCGATGGCCGCGAGGTGCCGCTGCTGCCTGGAGGACCATGCATCCCCCAGCTTTGTGAAGGCGTGGACCAGCGGCTGGTGGTCCGTCCAAACTGTGAAGGACGTACCCTCCAGGAGGAATTTGAAGTGGCGTACCGCCTGGTACACTGCGAAGAGTTCCCTGTCGAAAGTGCTGTAGTGGGACTCTGCGGGGCGGAGCCTCTTGCTGAAGAAGGCAATGGGCTGAGGGGCTCCATTGAAGACCTGTTCCAGGATGGCCCCAAGGCGACGTTGCTGGCGTCCGTTGTGAGCTGGAGGGGGGCGCTGGGGTCCTGGTGGGCCAAAGATGTTACCTTCGCAAGGGCGACCCTCGTCAGGGATAAGGCCCGTTGCTGGTCGGGGCCCCACACTAAGGTCTTCGGATGGCCCTTGGGGATCTCCGTCAGGGGGGCCACGGTGTGCACGACCCCCGGGATGAACCTCCTGTAGTAGTTGACCATCCCGAAGAATTCTTGTACGGCTTTGACAGAGGTAGGGTGGGGAACCTGACGACGGCCTCGACTTTCGATGCAACTGGGCTGACGCCTCCCAGGGATATCTCGTGGCCCAGGAATTCAACCCTATCGAAGCCGAAGGTGCACTTGTCGAACCTGATGATGAGGCCACTCTCCTGCAGGCACTGCAGGACCTTCCGGATGTGCCGAAGGTGTTCCTTGTGGGACCTGGAAAAAATTAGGATATCATTGACGTAGCAGACGCAGAAGTTCAGGTCCCCAAGGATGCTGTCCATCAGTTTCTGAAAGGTCGCCCCTGGGTTCCTCAGGCCAAAGGTGGAGAAAGCGAAGATGTAGGACCCAAAGAGAGTGATGATGGTAGTTTTGGGGATGTCTTCTGGAGCTACTGGTACCTGGAAATATGATTTTAAGAGATCTAGTTTTGAAAATATTTTGGCCCTGTGGAAGGAGGCCGTCAGGTCTTGCATGTTTGGTAGAGGGTAGTGGTCGGGCTCTGTAGCGAGGTTGAGCCGCCTGTAGTCGCCGCAGGGTCTCCAGGAGCCATCCGTTTTTTGCACCATGTGAAGGGGGAAGGCCCATGGGCTGGGGGCCTTCCTGCATATGCCCATTCACTCCATCTTGGCAAAGGGTTTTCTTGGCCTCCTGAAGGTGCTTTGGAGGAAGCCTCCGGAACTTTGCGTGCGTTGAGGGCCCCTTGTCTTGATGTGATGATATTTTCCGTGTTTGGCGGGGGCCCCGGGCACCTGACGAAGCTCGGGTTTGAATACCTCTGGAAATTCCTTTAGGAGGAAGGCGTACTGGTGGGGAGTGACAGAACAGACTGTGGGCACCCTGGGGCCCGGCGACAGGAGCAGGGACTGGCAGGACTCGGTGTCCAGCAGGCGCTTGCAGCCAACGTCGACTGCCAGTCCGAAGTGGGTGAAGAAGTCCGCACCCAGGAGCAGGGTCCTAACGTCTGCGACGATGAAGTCCCACTTGTATCTCCGGCTCAGGATGGAGACCGACAGGAGCCTGGTGCCGCAGAGAGGATGGGGGACCCATTGGCAGCCATCAGGGAGGCAGCCAGGTCCGGCAGGCACCTGCGGTCCTCTCTGGAAGGCAGGAACACTGACCGCATGGCCCCAGTGTCGATGAGCATCATCCTGCAGGAGATAGTGTCGCGGATGTAGAAGCCTACTGGTGCAGGGCTCTTGGGTGTTTTGGGTGCTGCTGCCATGGCGGCCTGTGAGGGTGGCCGCTGCCTTCCCCTTTTTTTGGATGGGCAAAAAGGCAGGGGGCTTCGCAATTCTGGGCCTCTTTACCAAACCTCTGGTGGTAGTAGCAAAGCCCCAGCCTTTCCTTCTTCTGGTGGTGGGGTGGCCACCTCCTGGCGATGAAATTGATGCACCCTGTGGCGGGGTCCTCCGGCTGGAGGCAGTTGATGGGGTGTGCAGGCATGGGTGCCCGCTTCGCCACCCGCGTGGAGTCTGTCAGCTGCTGCGCCGTCCTTATCAGGTCCTCGACCGGCAGGGTGTAGGACTCCGTGATCTGTCCACGGACCTCTCGACAGGCTAATCTCCTTGTGCCTGCCGCTGCTGTCTGTCTCGGGGAGGAGGAGGTGGTCCTGGAGGGCATACCATGTCTCCAAGAGGTTCGTGTCCTGCCGGGGGCTGATGGCGAGGTCAAGGGCGTGGGCGGCCCTCTCGGAGACCGGCAGTGAGCAGGTCTTGATGATAGTATATCTCCTCCGGTAGGGCTTTGATAGCGATGTCCGCCTTCAACACCTCGTTGGTCAGGCCTGCCACCCTGAATTGCCCCTCGACCCTGTAGAGCCAAGGCGCCAGGTTCTGATGGGTGAACGGGGGCAGCTTTATGCTAAGGGCCCGCCCTCAGTTGGTCCGTCAGGAGGGGTATCACGCGGGGAGCGGGTACTGGTGTGGAGGAGCACTCGGGTTTCGGCATGGAGGAGGGCTCGAGAGGGGGTTGCACGAGGGAAACATCTGCCTCCGAGAAGTTCACGGTAATTTGTATGTGGTTGAGAATGTCTGCATCCATGCTCATTCCGCACTCTCACTTGGAGTGTGAGGGAACACTCGCGTCAATACACGTGTGGGAGCGTGCCTGAGATGGTGCGCTAATGACGCCGGTGATTTGCTGACGAGGGACGGTAACACCCGAATGCTTTGTTAGAGCGCCGTAGTTAGTCCGTTAGGGGCGTGGGTTGGTTCATCAGGCCAAGACTAAGTCGCCGTTTGGGTCCATTAATGGCTCCAGGAACCACGCCAGGGGTCACCACTGTGAGAGGTGCTAAAGAAGGAGTAGGAAGACAAGTACTGCTGGTTTATTGATGAAGCGACCCGCTTATAAAGCGGCGTGCAGACGTCGGCGTATACACAGACGCCAGTACAAAATTTACAAGTGACCTGAAGTCAAACTATTTCTCTACACAAAACAGGAAAGGTACATATAGAAAACATGATGATTAACAATAGCTGGTTGGGCACAAAAAATACTCTGACACATATACTGTGTACAAGGGCAAATGAACAGGTAATAAATATACAAATCACAATAATGATAATAAGGTTGTGTATGTGCGACCTTGGGTCAGCTGTGAAGGCACTGTAGAAAACGGAATGTTTATCATAGAGAACCCGTTGAGCAGGGACTTTACAAAGTAACGAAGCTTTGCTCATTGCTAGTTAAGATTGGGCGATGGGTTTAAAGAAGTAGTTGTCTGACATACGAAGTTACATTGTTCATCAATGTCAATGAACCATCATTTGTGTTAATCTCTACCTTTAAATATGGCTAAGGTTTACTGGTCACATGAGTTAACTTTGAGCTTGATAGAATTATCATCAACACCCATGCCTTTGGGATGTGAGAAATGTATATAATGGTCCATTTTCTCATACATCAATCGCTCTTGCTGCCGTCAGCACCAGGCTCTCACTGCTCATCTGTCATCGTTTGAACACCAGCATAAAAACCTTTATTGATCTTTGCTTGATAAGAAGCAAAGTTCGATCGTGTGGACGCAGCCTTAGTTGTTTACATCTTGTCAGAATATCAGGTAGAACAAGATGATTCACGCCATGTGTTGAAATAGCATTGTCCCTTACATTCTGTAATTGATAATTCAGTGATAATAAAACCATGACAGTTCTTCAGAAAGATTCAAGAACCTATTAAGGATAATGCAAAATGGTGGCAGCAAGAATAACCCATCTCGTAAGAATTCTGATGATGCTAGTTAGCCCAACCTACGTAGGCTGCCGGTCGCAAGTTGCAGAGAACAAGACAAGCTAAGTAGTCGTGATATGACACTATTTCAAGTGAATGTTACAGTAGCCTAGCGTTATAAGCTTTCTTCAGTGAAGTAAGTTAGCTGCAAGATGCATTGCCATATTTTGATAATCTTAAATGACTTTATACAGGGTTCAGCCTTTTTGAAATTTTAAGGTTACTAAGATAAGTTAGGCCAGGCTTAGCCTATGTTGACTTACTTGTCATGCCAGTGGTATTAGGCACAAGTCAACTTATGAATGATTAGCATAAGAGTAAGAAACATGTATTTTTGTAATTCTCAAGTGCAGTAAGTCTAAAAGAATTACAATGCCAGTTAGGCTAGTGCATCACGCGTACTGTAAAGTTTGGTGACCAATGTTTTCAACCCATGCTAACCTATCTCAACAGCGATTTGACATTTCTCGTGTTCGTGTCCCTTACTTAACCTAAAGTAGAATAAGTCAGTGTAGCCTAACCATGTCTACTGAAGGTATTGCAACTTCTCCCACTAATACTATTGTGCATGCCAGTGACTTACAGGGCATTAAAGCACCTAATTTCAATTGGAAGGCTTATGAGTTCCCAGAGCAATTAAGGAGCTTTAAGCAATATTGTCAGCTAATCCTAAGTAAATCCCCAAATGAAGTCGTTAACTATATACTGTTATGGATGGGGCCCAAAGCAGTGGAGATATTTGATAACTGGGCACATTTATCGGATCAACAAAAGGAAAATCCAGAGGATGTCCGGAATGCTTTCAAGCCAGTATTTTGAGCCAAAATCCAATATTAGGTTTGCACGTTTTCAACTTCGTGACGTTAAGAAGCAAAATAACGAGCCTATAGATAGCTATGTCGCACGTTTGGAGGTTCAAGCCCAGCAATATAATTTTAGCACTCCTGATTTGCTAGAAGATAATTTAATAGATCAGTTGATCAAAGATATTGCACATGTTGCTGTTCAGACTTTATGAAGACCCAAAGACATTAATTTTAGATAAGGCACTAGATCTTGGTAGAACTTACGAAGCAACTCAAAGCCAAGCACATCAGTTAGGGTGTGCTGATCAAGTGCAGTATGTTGTACAAGGTAACTCAAAAGTTAATATTGGGCAACCAAGATTCCAGAACTTATTTTTGTGGAGGACCTAGACATAAGAGAGAGAACTGTCCAGCTAAAGACCAGTCCTGTAATGAGATGATCCCTGTCTTGGATTAGCTTTTCCTGAGAACTTGCTAAGTCTGACCAGTCGTCGAGATACCTTAAGAGTCGAATTCCTTGAGAATGAGCCCATGTTGACACTAAGGTGAACACTCTTTTGAACACCTGAGGGGCTGTTGTAAGGCCGAAGCATAATACTTTGAACTGAAACACCAGCTCCCCCAGAAGTGGAGAAACTTATGGGAAGAGCAATGGATTGGAATTTGGAAGTAAGCATCCTTCACATCTATGGTGAGCATAAAATCATTGCTCCTGACAGCTGCCAGGACTGTACGAGGCATCTCCAACTTGAATTGGGTCTTCCTGATGAACAGATTAAGGGCCGAGAGGCCTATCACTGGCCTTCAATCACCCATTGCCTTAGGAACGAGAAAAACCCGACTGTAAAATCCTAGAGATGGATGCCTGAATACTTCCACTGCTCCTTTTTCCATCATTTTCTCCTCTTTCTCTTAAAGAGCTAGATGCTTTGGAGAGTCCTGGGCATACATCAAATGATGGCGAGGTAGCTCTGAGAGAGGGGGAGGAAAATCAAAGGGTAGTAGATATCCCACACATAGAACATAGTACCCACGTTTCTTCTCCAAAACTCTGCCAGATAGCCCAATGGCTCGCCAGACACCCCCACTGGTGGCAGTTAGCGGGGAGGGGCTTCCACTCAATCGCCTACTTCCTCTAGCTCCTCTCCCTGGTTTGGAAGAGCAGAGCTGAAAGGGCTATTGCTGAGGAGCTTTCTTAGAAGATGGTGGAGAAGGTTGACTGGATCTGTTGGTAGAGGTCGTGTTCGCGGTCTTCTTAGGAGGAGGTTGAGGTCTAGACTTTGATGAGCTAAGGTAAGAAGGACCAGCAGATTTTGACACCATTTGATGAACAAGCCGGTCATTATTATCTGCCCGATGTCTATCAACTGCAAAGTCAATTTGCTCCTTAGGAAAGAGAGATGGAGAGTTCAAAACATCCCCATTTCTAAAAGCCAATATGGAGAAGGCTGTGTCTCTTCTTTTAGCATTTAAATGAGTCAGGTAAGAAATAGCCTTACCTCCAAACTGTCACACTCTGATATAAGGGGCACCCTTCTGAATCACTCAGTGCAGTGAAAGAAATTTTTGCCACCGCTGTGGACCTTAAGTCCATCCAAGAGACAGTCTGGAAAACAGAAGAGACGGTCGACTCCAAATTAGCAGCCTCCTGGGGAGTGAAGGAATGGCCCTCTGCCCCAACTTGTTCCAAAGACAATCCTGGACCTAATTGAACCAAATATGTGTTACCCTGTCTAGGTTACAGAGCCACATTAAGGGCAGAAGCTTGAATGACCTCCTAGATCGAAGTGAACTATCACGCCCAGAGACAAGGAATTCACATGAACTAGGACAGAATCAGCATGATTTGAGTATAGCAACTCCATAGAAGTCTCTAAATCCTTCTTAGGCCCAAGCAAAGCTTCAATGCCTGTAGGGAAATCCGAAGAAGTTGCCACAGTTTCCTTAAAAAGACTTTTGTACTCACGAATGAGCTCAGTAAACTCAGCATATGTAGAATAAACTCCTGGTTTTCCATATCTTCTCCTTCAGGAACTGGCTTGAGAGGCACAAATCCAGCACTCTGTGTTTTTGCTCAATTTTTATGTGGTCTGTACTGTTTTTGCAAGACATTTTTTGATGTGCAACATAGTTAAACTACTATTGATTGTGATATCAGTACATTGTGGTATATGCTAGAACAATATTGGAGTATTTTACGCCTATAGAATAGTACCTAACAGTAAAGAGGACTCTTGTTCAAAATATGACTTAGAATATGAGGGTGTTTCTTTACATGTCGTTCACTTTTCTAGTCGTCGTCATCACAAACTAGAGAGAGAACAAAAAAAGAACCATGGACAGCGACTCTTCGACTTCTTTATCACCTAACCTTGAACACCCATCTTGGAATTTCTTGAACGAAAACTTTACTAAACCAGAACTACAAAAGCACTGCTGTATGTTAGGATTAAATAAAATATGGATCTCTAAGGACAAATTGATCAACCTTATCATGAAAAATTATAAACAAACTCATCCTACGAGAGAAGAGGAAACGCATTCTCCTCGAATATCAGTCATTGCTGACTGAAAATGAGGCTACCCAAAAACTAAAAAATATTATTATCTACTCTTAAAGAAGATCTGAGCCAGAAAACTTTGCAAGTTAAAGAGTGAAATGAACTTTTGAAGTCTGCTAACCTCACTATAAACAGATTGAATGATCGTCTAACAAGCATCAAGGAGTACAGTGTATACAAACGGACAGGGGTAGTAACTTTAGATAATCCTTTATCAGGAACTACTACACAGGAAGATGGTACACTGCTACTGGATGGTACAAACTTAGGTGACATACACTCAGCCAATCTTGTCGAACTTTTATAAGAACAATAAGCAGTGCCAATAATAGACCTCATAACGAGTTGGGTATCTGAAGAGTTAAACTGGACACCTGCAAGATGCATTTTAGTATGTGGTATCTATGATGTTTTGGACGTTACAACGTCACTGAACATCCTGGATAACTTAAGTAGTCTCGTTATGGAGCTTAAGAACGTTAATGAAAATATAGAAATCAACATTTGTCAGCTGTTTCTGAACCTTTGTGTTAACAAATATCAGGATATTAGTAGCTACCATAATAACCAACTAAGTGAATGGTGTTTAGGCAATGGTATATATATGAGTATATATATATATATATATATATATATATATATATATATATATATATATATATATATATATATATGGATGTATGTATGCATGTGTATGTTCCACGTACACTCTGAGACGCACTGAGCAATTTCAACCAAACTTGGTATACATATGACTTACTATCTTGAAAGGAACACTGTGGAGGTAAGACATCACTAGCACTAAAGGGCACCAAAGGGGTTGGGGTGGAAGGGCTTCCTTGAAACAGGGCTGGTTATTCCTGCAGACTTAGTAACTTTACGAATTTATCATACCTAATTTCAGTATACTACATATGACTTACTGTCTGGAAAAGAATACTGAGGAGGTAAGACATCAATGGCACCAAAGGGGGTGGGGGTTGGGAAGGGGCTGACAGTGAGGGAATGAGAGGGGGAGGAAATGAGAGAGTAGAGGAGGTGTTAGGGAGAAAAAAGAGGGAAAGAGACAGGGAGAGTTGGAGAGAAAGAAAGAGGGGAATGGAAGTGAGAGCGAGAGTAGAAGTGGGTACTAGGGAGAAGAAAGAGGGAAAGAGACAGGGATGGTTGGAGAGAGAGAGTAAAAATGGTGTTATGGAGAAGAAAGAGTTAAAGATTCAGGGAGGGTTGGGGGGGGGAGAGCAAAAAGGGTGTTATGGAGAAGAAAAAGGGAAAAAGTCAGGGAGAGTTGGGGAGAGAGTAGAGGGAGTGTTAGGGAGGAGAAAGGGGTAAAGCAAGAGAGAGAGAGGAAGTGAGAGAGTAGAGGGCGAGGGGGTCAGGGAGGAGAAAGAGGAAAAAGTGAGAGAGTATCAGTTGCCATTCAGAGTTTTCCCAGGCAACGCCGGTTATCAGCTAGTTAGATATAAACTATGAGTCATCTTTCAAGGTAGCTACTGGAGAAACAGATGAAATGTTTTCATCAGACCAATGAAAACCCTGAAATTTTCTTAAATAGGTGTGGTGCAATTAGGCTACTTGAGTCTCTTAGCAAATGCCAGCATTTTAACCTCTGTGATAACTGGAAGAACGTCAAAGAACACACAAGTGGATAGAAACAATATCAGAACGTAGTGCTATTCATCAGCAAGCATGCCCTCGCATCATAAATACACTCAGGGAATCGGTTATTGGACACCGGTGGAATTCAGGGCAGACCACAAATCAGGGTCGTATTAACTACAGAGAGGATCAGCGTGGAGAGAATGGAACATTCAAGAAGTATCATAAAGATGATGGCAAAAACTACAGACAAAATCAACGTTATCAATCCCGCTCCGGATATTATGATTGTGGTGCATACAACCATGCTCGAAGTTCCTGTTATTAGGATAACGACCAGGAAGATGGCATTGCAGAAGGTACAGTGAGGATCGCTATCACTGAGAAGGCTGTGAGAAATCTGCTAACTATAGAACACTTAAATGCTCAGTCTTTATTATCACATTTTGATGAAGTAGAATTGTTAATAAAAGAAAGAAAAATAGACATTTTATGTGCAAGTGGAACATGGCTAGATTCAGGTATCCGAGACAGTTTTGTAAACATTTCAAATTTTAATATCTATTGTAAGAGACCGCATCATGGTCTTTCGAGCGCATGTGTGTGTGCATCATCCATTGGAGGAAACAAGACAAACAAGAGCATCCGGTTTTCTCTCTCTCAAGGAACGCAACTTCTACCATACAATATTTCCGTCTGTTTCCCCCTAACCATTGTCGTCTCGATTTATGTACAATCACCACTACTTGCATTGCCATGCAAGCATTCCAATCATGTACTCATAATGTTCCACCGAATCTTCTGTATCAAACTGTATGTATGTTTCTGTTTGTGAAAACGCCAAATGTCACGCCATTTCACATATATTATGCTACTGCATTGTATTCATTAATCTGTCTCGAATCTCATGCAATTGGCCATATGTGGAATTTCCTGGCCTTTCCATTGATATATGTTATATCATTGTACGTTTATGTCCCTCACAATCGCCATCTGTTTGTCTGCCAACAAACACAGATGTCCGAAACATTACCTCTGTTTTGCCCTGTCTTTATGTAGACACTACTTTGCGGCTCGCACCAGCCAATAACAACTTCAAAGATTCTGTACGATTGAGTAAGGAACCACCAATAAACCAGACAACACTCAGCCAGTATGTCACTCTATACCATCCTTACACTGGTGACCCCGGAGTGACCTGAAGGAGCCAACGGCAGACGTCCGACCGAAGATGACGACCCACGCGCCAACAAACCCTTCACCGCCTCCCCACTTCCAGCCGTTCCCTAGTTCTCAATAGATGTCTGACCCTCCGAGATGACCCACCCCACCACAGGAACCCTGGACGCCTCCTCCAGGCAGCCTGCCGCTGCCCCCGAACTCGTACCAGACGACCTGACCAACGAAGGAGAGATGTACCCTTCAACCCGCTACCATCCTCTTCGAGTTCCTGCTGGCCGGTGCCGCCCATCAGCCTTCTACCCACCCAAAGCCCAAACCCTCCGCACTCATTCCAATTGTTAGCAAGACGATTTCCGCATCAACGCCTTGCTGGGAGGAGTGGGGGGGAGTATTGTAAGAGACCGCATCGCAGTCTTTCGAGTGCACGTGTGTGCATCATCCATCGGAGGAAACAAGACAAAAACAAGAGCATCCCGTTTTCTCTCTCTCAAGGAACGCAACTTCTACCATACAATATTTCCGTCTGTTTCTCCCTAACCATTGTTGTCTCGATTTATGTACAATCACCACTACTTGCATTGCCCTATAAGCATTCTAATCATGTACTCATAATGTTCCACCGAATCTTCTGTATCAAACTGTATGTATCTTTCTGTTTCTGATGACACCAAACGTCTCGCCATTTCACATATATTATGCTACTGCATTGTATTCATTAATCTGTCTCGAATCTCGTGCAATTGGCCATACGTGGAATTTCCTGACCTTTCCATTGATATATGTTTTATCACTGTACGTTTATTATGTCTCTCACAATCGCCATCTGTTTGTCTGCCAACAAACACAGATGTCCGAAACATTACCTCTGTTTTACCCTGTCTGTTTGTAGATGCTACTTTGCAGGTTGCACGGGCTGCTCTAGGAGCAAGAGCCCGTGCTGGCACAAGGCCAGCTAAATCTGAAACAACAACTGTACATTCATTCAGTAAGGAACCACCAATAAGCCGGTCAACACCCAGCCAGTATGTCACTCAATCCCGTCCTTACAAGCATAGCCATTAAAATTTATGACTATATGATCAGGAATTTGAGAAATGTATTGCCTCAAGCCAAGGAAAATATATTGATTTTTAGATTCGTTTACATTTAATCTTGTTGTGTATTAACCAGTGGGCGGGGGTGGCCAGTGCTTACGTCGCTCAACAGTGTTGGCTCCCCAGGGGCAAGGGGCACGTCCTTCCACTTCAGCGACGTGATGTCGGTGCAGTAAGCTGGAATCTCTGGGTCGGCGGTCTGTTCCCGGGCGAGGTCCTCGTAGTCAATCCCGAGCTGCACTGCGTTGATTTCGATCCTTGAGAGGGCGTCAGCCACTGGGTTCTTCCTGCCAGGGAGGTACTTGATGGTGCAGGTGAACTCCAGGATGGCCGCTGTTGCCTGGAGGACCGTGCATCCCCCAGCTTTGTGAAGGCGTGGACCAGCGGCTGGTGGTCTGTCCAAATTGTGAAGGGCGTACCCTCCAGGAGGAATTTGAAGTGGTGTACCGCCTGGTACACCATGAAGAGCTCCCTGTCAAAGGTGCTGTAGCGGGACTTGGTGGGGCTGAGCTTCCTGCTGAAGAAGGCTGAGGGGCTCCGTTGACGACCAGTTCGGTAGCCAGCTCGAGGAGGGCGGCAGCAGGCTGAAGGATGATGTCAGCTGGTCCTTCGTTGGTCAACTCGTCGGTACGAGTGCGGGGGCGGCTTCAGGTTTCCTGGAGGAGGCGTCCAGGGCTCCGGTGGTGGGGTGGGTCATCTCGGAGGGTCGGACATCAACTGAGAGCTCGGGAATGGTGGGAAGTGGGGTGGCGGCAAAGGGTCTGTTGGCGCGTGGGTCGTCATCTTGGGTCGGCCGGGTCCTTCGGGTCACTCTGGGGTCACCAGTGTAAGGACGGGATTGAGTGACATACTGGCTGGGTGTTGACTGGTTTATTGGTAGTTCCTTACTGAATGAATGTACAGAATCTTCGAAGATGTTATTGGCGTGTGCGAGCGGTAAAGTAGCATCTACACACAAACAGGGGAAAACAGAGGTAATGATTCGGGCATCTGTGTTTGTTGGCAGACAAACAGATGGCGATATCGAGAGACATAATAAACGTACAGTGATGAAACATATATCAATGGAAAGGCCAGGAAATTCTACATATGGCCAATTGCATGAGATTCGAGACAGATTAATGAATACAATGCAGTAGCATAATGTATGTGAAATGGCAAGATGTTTGGTGTCTTCACAAACAGAAACATACATAAAGTTTGATTCAGAAGATTTGGTGGAACATTATGAGTACATAATTAGAATGCTTGCATGGCAATGCAAGTAGTGGTGATTGTACATAAATCAAGACAACAATGGTTAGGGAAATTTTGTATGGTAGAATTGCGTTCCTTCAAAGAAAGAAAACGAGATGCTCTTGTCCTGTCTTGTCCCCTCCGATGGATGATGAACACACGAACACACACGTGTGTTTGGAAGAGATGGCGTCGGGGCGACGGTCTCTTACAAGGCCCTCCTTGGTAAGAAGGGAGCCGACTTGGAAGCAGCTTAGCGCTCCTTGGGTCTTCGAGGCCCTCTATCCTGCAGGGCCTTTTGTCTCACCTGGTGAGCGCTCCAGTGGTGATCCACACTGCCTAAACTGCTACAAACACCACAGTAACAATGACAGCGCTCGCTAAGGTGCCAGTGACCGTCTCTTCACACTTCGCAACCCAAGTGACTTCTGTCCCAGCATCCCAGCATGCGGTGCCCCTGCCTCCAGGTTTCGCCGTGGCTCCGCCGTCCCAGTCTGTACTGTCTATGATTGTTACCTCCTCTGTGCCCCATATGATGGTTCCTGCCAGTGCTGCTCCTATGATCTCTGCTGTCCGAGCTGCTGTTGCTGCTCCGCCTGCCCTGGCTGTCCCGACCGCTCCCATCGCCGCTCCTTTTACTGATGCTCCTGCTGCCTGGGCTGCTCCTGTTGCCCTGGCTGCTCCTGTGATGTCTGCTGCTCCCTCTTGGATTGGAGATTTGACTGCCATCCTGAAGAAGTAGACGAAGAAGTTGAGGAAGAGGTCCCGTAAGGTGTCATCATTGTTGTTTTCATCAACTTCATCTTCATTCTTGTCATGTGCTACCTCCTCCCCTTCCTCTTTCGAGGACCGTCAGCCAAAGAAGAAGAAGGCTGCCTCTCCCCCTCCCGCCCCCCACTAAGAAGTCCCGCCCTATGGCTTCTAAGGGGCTGCCTCCCTCCACAGGGGAAGCTGTGGGATCTCTTGTTGGTTCTTCCTGACCTTTGGGATCGCGAACCGAATTGCTTACCTCACCAGGGTCTTGCATTTCAGGAGCCGTGGGCATGCAGACCTTGGTTTGCGCTACCGTCACCAGTCCTAAGAAATCTGCTTCTAAGAGACTGGTGCTGTGTTGGGTGCTCGTTTGCCAGTCACTCCGAGTACTCAAGTCTCCATGGAGACTCAAATATCCTGGACTGGTGCTGGAGAGACCTCTCACCATCCCAGTTCAGGCACAGGGTGAGAGAAAGTGCCAAGACAAGCAGGTGTCTCAGCTCTTCTTGGTGGCACTACCACCGGTGCTCGGCCAGGTTCCCAACCTGGTGCCTTGGTCCCGAGAGTTTGCATACCTGGAGAGACAGAGAGGAGGTCCCTTGTTCAGCCTTCTCCTCACAAGGTACTGGCCTCAAATTAGACTGGGGTGTGTCAAGAAGACAGCGCAAGTTCTTGCCAGCCAGCCACACATTCAACCCTGCCCAACCCCCAATTGCGTTCATGTGATCAGCTCGGCTAGCACAAACTTCTATGCTCTCTTTGGGACAGCGCTTCACCGAGGCATAAGAGCTCTCCTGGACCCATGTTACCATCATCACCACGGGTTGATGACCGTACGTGGCCTGCCCCTCCTGCTGGTTCCGCCAGCAGGACTGGTGGGATTGCCCGATCCTCCTCACCTGTCCCCTCAACATCCTGGGGTTTTACCGGGAGGCGCAAGATGGACAGACGGAACTTTGGAGAGTCCTCTCCCCAGAGTTCGTCCAACTTCCTACTACGTTGCCTCTTCTTGGCAAAGATCCTCCACCGCTCGGGGGCCAAGAACAACACTCAGAACAAGGATTAGTAATGCTACATGCATTAGCTCTGCATCTAATGTAAGTCGAATGAGGATCAGTTTCAAATGAGGCTAGAAAACGAGAGCAAGGGTAGTTACCAACCTCAGGACATTTCCTCTGAGGCTTATGATTGGGGGGCTTAAATGAGTTTTGGGTTTGCATTTTCAAAGGAAAAACTAGCACACATGCACAATATAGCACTATTTCACAATACAAGAAATCAAACCAAAGAAAACATGGGCAAAAAAGAGAAGGAAAAACACCGGCTTTGGTAGGAAGGGCAGCAGCACGTCCTAACTGCAAGGTGGTAAGGAAGAAACTGGATGTGTCACGGCATCATGGGTGAGAGAAGGACAGCTGATGCCTCCTCTCTCATCCCATTGGCTGAACCCCATTGCCACCAACTCCTTGTTCTACAACTTTAGAGGTTTTTTACCAGTTTCCAGCTGGCGCTAGAAGAATTTATCCGTACGTTAAGACCCAGATTTGTTCCGCATATGAACAAGTTAATGTTATAAATAGTGATGTCTATGAAAATTAGGAGTCTCGTCTATCTGAAGATTTTGAAAATCTAAGTTTTAATTCAATTTATCTGAATATTGGCAGATATTCTTAGTGATGTCGGTGGTGAAGCTTTAGCAACAATTTGAATAGAACCTTACAAGGGTAGATAAACAAATCTCACAGGAAAAGTTGACACAGGTGCTCAAGGTAATATTGTGAGAGAGGTGCGAAATAATGAGCAGGAAGACAAGTACTGCTGGTTTATTGATAAAAACGAGCTTCATATAAAGCGGGATGCAGACGTCTGCGTAGTTCGCAGAGACCACTGGTACAAAGATGTACAGGTGACCTGAGGTCAAACTAATTCCTTACAAAAACAGGACAGGTTCATACAGAGAACATAGTGATCAACAATGTCTGATATATAACATAAATAACTCGCTACTTGTGGAAGCCAACAAGATTTTATACTGCAGATATTCCAGGTCTAGTAATCTTTGGATTGCATACTTGTAGAACTTTAGGGTTGATACATCTGAACTGTGAAATACACACATTTCAAGAAAGCAAGAATTTACGTAAACCTATAAAGTGATTTGGTTAGCAGCTACCCAGACAGATTTCAAGGCCTTGGTAAGCTCACTGGTGAGCATAAACTGATAGGTGATGACAGTGTTAAACCAACAACACATCCACCCAGGAGAGCACCAATCCAGTTATGGGAGAAAATCAAAGCTAAGTTAGACACAGTGATATCCTAATTGGGTGTCTAGTATCACATATGTTTCATTTGTCTTGACCCTAAGAAGCTAAACATGGCTTTGAAGAGAGGACCTCATCACAGCCCTAAGGTAGAACTCACTTATCAATTTGCCTTAGCAGCTGTATTCAGTAAGCTGGATGCAAAATATGGATACTGGAGTGTATGTTTAGGAGAAGAGAGTAGTTATTAACTACATTCAACAGTCATTTTGGTTGTTTTTGTTTTAAGAGACTCCCATTTGGTCTCAAAACAAGCCAGGATGTGTTCCAGCAGGCCATGGACCAAATTTTGGATGGCCTTCATGGAATAGTTGCCATTGCCGACGACATAGTGGTGTAAGGAGTGAATGAAGATAACCGCGACAACAATATGCATAAACTGATGCAGCAAGCACAGCAAAAAGGAATTGCCTTCAATTCTTCAAAGTGCAGAATTAGGGAAGAAAGTATGTAGTTTTTTTTGGCAACATCTACAGTAAACAAGGCATAGGGCCTGATCCTTCCAAAGTTCAAGCTGTTAGTGAATTGAGTGTTCCTAAAAATGTTACAGACTTTCAGTCATTTCTTGGAATGATCACCT
Organism: Macrobrachium rosenbergii; assembly: GCF_040412425.1. Classification (NCBI taxonomy): domain Eukaryota; kingdom Metazoa; phylum Arthropoda; class Malacostraca; order Decapoda; family Palaemonidae; genus Macrobrachium; species Macrobrachium rosenbergii. The sequence goes on from NC_089761.1 coordinate 59,519,440, forward strand.
ATTTAGCACCTTACATTCCCAATCTTAGCTCACTTACAGCACCACTGTGCCAACTTCTCCAGAAAAACAGTGATTTTCAGTGGTTCAACGAACACCAACAGGCTTTTGAAACACTCAAGAAGTCAATTTGTAGTGCTGGAACATTAGCATATTTCGATCCTAAGAAGTCAGTGATTTTACAGGTCAATGCAAGTAAAGAACACTTAGAAGCAGCATTGCTACAAAACAACAAACCTATTGCATTATGCTTCTAAGAGCCCCACAGATACGGAAAAGAGGTACACGAACATTGAGTGAGAGCTAGTAGCATGCTGTTTGCAGCTGATGCTTTCATACATCATTTTGTTATTCAGTCTGACAATCATCCTTTAGAGGTGATTTCCAAGAAGAATCTTACAGCAGTACCTGCTCGCCTACAAAGAATGTTACTCAGACTACAGAAGTATGACTATGAAATAAAATATAAACCAGGTTGTGAGATGATCCTTGCAGACAGTTTGTCAAGACTTCCAAAAGGAAAAGATGCAGAAATAGACTTGAATTTAACTGTGTTTTGTCCAGTTTGGTATCCAAGACTAAATGAGTTACAAGTTACCACAAAGGACGAGGAAGAATGAAGTTTCCTCATGAAATATATTTTTCAAGGATTTCCGAAACGCCAGAGAGATGTGCATTCAACTGTAAGAAAGTTTTGCTCCTACAGAGATGAATTAAGTATTGAAGTTGGCCTTATACTAAAAGGAAAACAAAGTATCCCAAAGATTCTTCACGAACAATACTTCAAGAGCTTTCATGAAGGACACCAAGATATACACAGCAGTGTTGCCACATTTCCATACCACTGACGTCCACGCTCCCCAAAATTTTAAATTCATTCAACCATCAGTAAAATCTAACGTATATAAAAGATATATGCTTTCCTTCACAATCTAAAGATCGTTTCCCATAAACTTCCCTTATCAAGTTAATCACTGTTAAACTTTCCTCATCAAGTTAATCACTGTCGACAAAATCTTCTGCAGGGATTTTGCTTACAGAACCTTCCATCTAATCAGGTTCAGAGATCAGTAGAAATAGCAGACGGGCATAATGAGTTACATGGAAAGTAATAACTGACGTGGAGGACTTGCGTGATGGTTCTGATTCGAAATGATGTTACTGTTTCCTTTATTACATGCCTTTTGTTGTTGAGGAATACACTAAACGTTGCATGTTTAATAAATAAGAGTTATAGAACCAAGAAATTTGCTTAGAGTAACATAGTTAAAAACTTGAAATTTCCAAAGAAGACGCTTGTAAGGAAGGAATTGAGTGACATACTGGCTGGATGTTGTCTAATTTATTGGTGGTTCCTTACTGAATACATGTACAGATGCTTCATGGTTGTTATTAGCTGGTGCGAGCCGCAATATAGTTTCTACACACACACAAGACAAAACAGAGATTATGTTTCAGACATCTGTGCTTGTCGACAGACAAACAGATGGCACTGTGAGAGACATAATAAAGTACAATGATAAAACATATAGCAATGGAAAGACCAGGAAATTCCACATATGGACATTTGCATGAGATTCGAGACAGATTAATGAATACAATACAGTAGCATAATATATGTGAAATGGCGAGACGTTTGGCGTCTTCACAAACAGAAAGATACATCAGCTTGATACAGAAGATTCGGTGGAACATTATGAGTACATGATCGGAATGCTTGCATGGCAATGCAAGTAGTGGTGATTGTACATGAATCGAGACAACAATGGTTAAAGAGAAATAGACAAGAATATTGTAGGGTAGAAGTTGCGTTCCTTCGAGCAATCATCGCTGACGCACAGGAGGAAGAGAGAGAGCGGGATGCTTGTTGTCCTGTTTTGTCTGATGGCTGACTCATACTCACGTCTGCCCGTAGGACCGCCATGCGGTACCTTACAGTACCCCCCCCCCCAGCCCCGAAAGCGGAAATCGTCTTGCTGACAATTCGAATGGGTGCGAAGGGCCTGGGCTTTGGGCGGGCAGCAGGATAAAGGGCGGCAGCGGGTTGAAGGATGACGTCGGATCCTTTGGTAGCCAGCTCGAGGGGGACGGCAGTGGGCTGAAGGATGACGTCGGCTGATCCTTCAGTAGCCAGCTCTAGGAGGACGGCTGAAGGATGACGTCAGCTGGTCCTTCGTTGGTCAGCTCTTCCGGTACGAGTTCGGGGGCGGCGTCGGGCTTCCTGGAGGAGGCGTCCAGGGCTCCGGTGGAGGGGTGGGTCGTCTCAGAGGGTCGGACATTTATTGAAGATTTGGGAATGACTGGAGGCTGAGTCGAGGAGGCGGCGAAGGGTTCGTTGGCGCGTGGGTCGGACGTCTACCATTGGCTCCTTTGGGTCACTCCGGGGTCACCAGTGTAAGGAAGGAATTGAGTGACATACTGGCTGGGTGTTGTCTAGTTTATTGGTGGTTCCTTACTGAATACATGTAAATTGTTGTTGTTGTTTTAGATTTAGCTGGCCTTGTGCCAGCACGGGCTCTTGCTTCTCGAGCAGCCCGTAACTCTATGTTGATGATGAGCCTGTGAGATGGGTAGGTTGGATGAAAACTTTATTATGATGCATGAAAGTGATTTTGGTGGGGGTGATTTTTGAAATGAAAAGATTTAACAGGCAAGGTTGCAACCTCTTTGAACCCTAAGGTACCCATCAGATGAGGATAAAAGCACGATAGCAGTGAGTGTTGGCTAGTGGGAGAGGCCAACAGATGGGAAAAAAGAAGAATTGAGTAGTATGCACAGGTAGCTAGTATGCTAGCTCGTGGTGATCTTAAGCCATATTCCTTGTCCAGTCCTAATTCTTGTGTCTGTATGTGTTTTGTGTATTTGTTGGGTGTTGATTGTGGTGGATGGAAGGTGGTTTTGATAGGGGAGGGAGTGATTTCTAAAAGAGCCAGCAGTTACAGATGAATGGTATGGCTTTTGATTTGTTGTCTGGGTTGGGTTTGTTGTGTCTGATTTAAGAATTGGGGAGGAGAGTGGGTGGTTAAAGGTATGGATTCTTTAGAGTTACCGTGGTGGTGGGTAGGAGTATAGGAAGCCTGCAAATTCATGAATGTTTCCCAGTATGTGCTTTGTTATTTGAGTAGCTGTTCTTTCATTTCCTTCATAACTTGTTGTTAACTGTTCTGTTTCTGTACAGTCAAGAAGGTAGTGTTCCAGGGGTTCTTCTGGGATTATTTCACAGTACTTGCATGGTTGGGGGTTGTCTACTATTCTTTGCCATGTGCACAGGTATCCTAGCCTTAGCCGATGGATTATGACTGCTAGGGCCCGTGACATGTCTTTGGTTATATTATGTGGTTTTAGGTTTACGGTGTCCATGTACCATTTGGCGGTTTTTGAGCCACCGAAAACAGATCTTCTGATTTTGCTTTCCTCCTGCAGTTGGCAGTGTGCTGCTGCTTTGTTTTTCAGTTGTGTGAGCTAGGGGGTGATTTTGATACTAATGTTGCTGTGTAGCAACCCACTTTTTGCTAAAGAATCTGCTTCTTCATTTATTTGGATACCCACATGGCTCGGAATCCAGCTTACTGTTATTTGCCTGTTCCTGTCTTGATGGAGGCTTGCGATTGCCCATATGCTTGATAGAAGTCTGATGTTTTCTTTTGCTTTTTCCTTTGTTATAGCCTGTATTGCTCCTTTTGAGTCAGTATGAATTGTGTTTCCCTGCCTATGCTGAGAGTCTTCTAGAGCTTTTGCAATGGCAATTAGTTCAGTTTGTAGAGTGGAGGCATTGTCAGAGAGCCTCCAGCATCCTTTGAGGGTTGTTGAGTGGACCCCAGCTGCTGCTGCCGGGATGCTGAGATCTACTGATCCATCCGTAAAATATTCATATGTGGCTGCAGTTTTCCTGATTGCCTCTTGGGCTGCTAGCCTTAGCTGTTGAGCAGTGCATGCTTCTTGGCTTGCAGGGAGGACTGTAAAGTTTATCTTGAATAGTTCAGGCTCCCAGGGTGCTTGTTCTTTGTACTCTGCGATTGGCATGTCTTCCTTGATTGCAGCAGCTTGATTTTGCATTTCTACTCTCCTATACATGTAAAGATTCTTCATGGTTGTTATTGGCTGGTGCGAGCCGCAATGTAGTTTCTACACACAGACAAGACAAAACAGATTATGTTTCAGACATCTGTGTTTGTCAACAGACAAACAGATGGCGATTGTGAGAAACATAATAAACGTACAATGATAAAACATATATCAATGGAAAGGCCAGGAAATTCCACATATGGACATTTGCATGAGATTCGAGACAGATTAATGAATACAATACAGTAGCATAATATATGTGAAATGGGGAGACGTTTGGCGTCTTCACAAACGGAAACATACATACAGTTTGATACAGAAGATTCGGTGGAACATTATGAGTACATGATCGGAATGCTTGCATGGCAATGCAAGTAGTGGTGATTGTACATGAATCGAGACAACAATGGTTAAAGAGAAATAGACAGGAATATTGTAGGGTAGAAGTTGCGTTCCTTCGAGCACTCGCCGCTGACGCACGGGAGGGAGAGAGAGAGCGGGATGCTTGTTGTCCTGTTTTGTCTGATGGCTGACTCACAAACACGTCTGTCTGCCCGTAGGACCGCCATGCAGTCCCTCACACGCTCTTTGGCAAAGCCAAACGGGAGCGTCCTCCCCACTCTTCTTCTAGCACTGTGTAGGGTAGACATGTTTTTCCTGTGTCGAGGGACGACTGTCCTGCTAGAACCGACCATAAAGCGTGAGGTAATTGTAGCGTTTTTAATCCAGTTTGACCAATGCCCACCTTAGCCTTGTATTGATATGTAACATATCACGAAGTGACACCACATTCGTAGGCTAGATCAAATTGCGATTTCAGTGATTTTGCAACAAAATTAACATAACTTTTACGTCTTGATTGCTGCCGTGTTCCAGAACTCATCCTTTGTTCCTTGTTCAGTTCATTCTTGATTGTAAACCTAGTTTATTTTTGTAGTAAAATCAGAAAATGGAGTTGCGTTTGGTGTAGCCACCGTCTTGTTGTGCTGGTTCGAAGCCGTCATCCTTTGATTGAGTATCCTTGCCCAGAATAGCGGGCAGGAATCAGTGTTAACTGAGTTATCGTTGGGAAAAATTCTCTACAATCACAATCAATTTTTACATTTATTAAAACAATTCTGAATTGATTTAAGTTACCGTAATTAGATGGAAGCCTAAACCTGTCATGGAGTTGTCTGCATTCAATGTGTCAGTCATTACATTACTCCACTGACTTCTGCTGCTTCATGATTCCGCATAAACAGCCATTCTTTGATGGCTCATTATTCAGCCATTATTATAATTATAAATATGCAAATGACCGAGAATATAGCCTAGGTCAATGAGTCGTATAATACAAGAAAATAATATATCTAACCGCAATAAACCCCCCAAAAAAGAGTATGGAAATATTTTCCACACTTGGTGTGACAGACCGTAAAATGAAAACCCCATGTCTGCATATGATTAACTTGATCATCAAAACTTTCACACCGGAGGGCGGAGGCCACATTTCCACGTTCCGGCAACACAAACAATGCAACACTTTAGGAATTAATAGCATGAGAGTAGTTTTTCTCATTAGAGATAGGAACGGTGCATATGTGCAGCATTCATTTTTTACAGTTTCCAAAAAATGAAGAAAGGCTAGTTACATTGTTTTTGCAAATCTAAACTCTTGTTAATGTAGTTATAGTTCACCTGCAGATTGAAGAATTCTTCTAGTCTGAACATTTTCAAACCTGACAAATATTAGTTTTAGTAACAGCAGTGCCAACCAGTTCAAGTAGTGCCTTGGGACCAAAATTCTTAGAACTACGCCTTCTCAAGCAAATGTTCATCATGCCAGCCGGAAAACATGGTAGGTTCAAGGTTGTATTGGCCCTGCTTCGAATATTAGGCTATCATGTTGAGCCTTGCAAAAATAGTCGTCAATACGTTTTTATTTGCTAATGAACATTAAACTACAGTATTTAATAAGTATATTATAGACTACACACACTAGCAGATGGGGGGGGGCATGTGCCCCCATTAAAAATAGTGACAAAATAATATTATAGGATCTAGATAATAATAATATAAACGAGAAATATAAAAATGGGAAATATATATATATATATATATATATATATATATATATATATATATATATATATATATATATATATATATATAAATTGGTGGCCACCCATGAAATTTTTCTTGATCCACTGGTGAATAAACAGCTTTGAACTTTCAAGTATATGAATTCGCCTTTCATATCAAAGTAGCCAGTGATTAACTGCAAATGAGAAAATGCGGTGTCGAAGACCCTAGTGAGAGGGGGAAATTATTTGTCGTGAAAATGTACCGACTTATGTAATGTGTCACGGATTTTTTTTTTCTTTCTTTTTTTGCGGGGAGAATAAAAAATGCCTCTTATATACATGTTTATTCAATATGTTGTGTTTGATAGTCGTTGTCGATTGATAACTCAATATATATTTAAAACAATAGTGTTGTCGTAAAGAGATATGTATTTATAAACATCTCGTAACATGCAAGGATTCTTTTTCATGAAAATAAAGTTCATTATGTGTTCGTTTATTGTCAAGTACAGTCATTATCATTTAATGGTTCCATGTTGGTGTTCTATATAATTAATAAAAAGTAATACAGTAATTTCAATATTGCAGTAACCATCATAGGACAATAGGCTATTATTCCCGTATTAAACTGAAAACTGTCCATGTCATAATTACACCACGCAGATAGTCCTAAATAATCAAACACTGGTCGACTGAGAAAATGTTTGAGAATGCATTCATCATTTGTTAATGATAAATAACTGTAAACTTGCAGAGCTCTCCAGGATAAGATAAAGATGTACACAAACAAATGAGGTTAAGATATGTGCATCCTACCAATGTCACAGGCGATTTTCCCGTGACGTAATCATATAAGTTACAAGTAGATTAATGAATTTTCATACACCCTATTTCCTCGTAGCTGGATCGGAGATTCTGACGTCTTCATCAGAATGCATTTGGTCAAGACCACCGAGAGACAAGGGCCTGTTGTATATGACGTCATGACGTGATGAAGTCAACCCTGATAGTCCTCAGTCGGCGTCTCTTTCTCTTTCCCGCTTCCTTCCTTAGGTCGCTTGCGTTCGAAGATTTTGAACTGGACCAGAAAAATATATAACATAGTGAAGAAGCGTGCCTGGGATAGATCTTGTGTCTTTTATTGGCCGGACTTACTACGGTAAGTAGATAAACTCAACAATAAGTTCACTACAACAGGTATTTGACTTTTGACTCAGGAGTCAGGATGGCATTTGGATAACTTTCGACTGCAGTATAAAATCTGGGTAAAATTTTACAAGTTGCCAATAACTCCAGCCAGCCATTTTTGCACGAAAAACCATTTTGAGTTTTTCATGCAGAAATGACTAGGAAATAATAGGGCACTAAAAGAACCTTAAAATACCAATATAACTTCACCTACGGGTGTTGACTGGTTACAATTTTGCCGTATTAGCTATGGAGGGGAGGGGTATTCTTACCTTATAAGTCGTAAATTTTCTCATTTTTTTATTTGTCATTTGCGCATAGTGTTTATGGGGTTCAAAATAATGAGAATGAAGAGCTGCTCTTTTCAAAAATGTAAGTTACAATTTCATAGTGTGTATTGGCAACTTATAAAATAATACCAAAATCTGCATTCATTACACTGGAACCACCGCTGTGCCACTAGGGAGCTCAGACAAACATACAGTTAGTTTTGTCCAATAAGGTGACGCAAGTTAAGCATGTGTAAGTATAACCTACACCCAGGTATAGCCTAAGAAAGCTGTAGCCTGAAAAAGGAATTTAGGTTAACTGTGAGCAACAAGGTAAGATGCAATATAAAGAAAGGCTGGTTTAGCCTAGGTGGAATTTTAGTAGGAAATCATATAAACTAGACTTGACAGAATCTAATATAGGCTAGCTTGCATCAAAGGCCTCCCAGTGTAGTCTAAGGCAATTCCCAATGTAGCCTTCATCAAAGGACTCCCAGTGTAGCCTACTTCAGAGGGTAGAACTATAGGGTAGCTCCACGTCGCCGACGGCACAATAACTTGACTTTTTCTACAGTTTTTGGTCTGCTAATTATGAACTTACCTTTCGTTTTTGGCGCTCGAGTCTAATTGACCTGTAATTAACCCCCGAAGTCCATCCAGCAAGGGATTTTCATACGCGATCTTCACAAGGCAGAGCACGGGTACATCTGTTTCGAACGGTTCATATCCCGTCCGGCAAGTGCAATAACTTGTTAACATACGGGTACCCAACCCCGCCCGGGCCAGTACTAAACACGGCGAAGGGACATTCCATTTGGCCTACAACAAACAGATGCACTGCCAGTATCAGAACCCCTAAAAGTGTAGAAAAAACCAGTTGAAAAGGTAAAAACAGGCACGGATCTAATATATAGAATTACCCATCAGAGGATTCTCAGTGTAGCCTAAGGCAATTCCCAGTGTAGCCTACATCAAAGGACTCCCATTGTAGCCTAAGGCAACTCCCAGTGTAGCCTACATCAAAGGACTCCCAGAGTAGCCTAAGGCAATTTCCAGTGTAGCCTACATCAAAGGACTACCAATCTAACCTAAGGCAATTCCCAGTGTAGCCTATGTCAACTTAACTCTTGGAAGATGATGATAAACATCAGCAAACTTGAACCATGTTTACCTAAGCCTCCACATATTACAGTTACCATTGACAGTAGTCAAAAGTAAGGGACAAACCATACTGAGCCTAGATTGGTTAAGGTGTATAAAATTAGACTGGCCTAGCATTCTAGGGTTACAGGTACAAAACAGGAGCCTACAGGAGGAATTTCAATAACTAACCTAACTTAACCTCATTGCATAACTATGTTTCGATGATCATATACACATTGTGCAAGTACTAAAAGACGATCTTTCCTCTTCCACAGGTAAGAGTTGAGTACATTTTAATGCAATAGCATACTGTATGCCACAATGCCCTACCATTGTGTGGTTCCCAACTGCAAGGGGAATAATAAAACTGGGCCGACAGTTAGTGTATTTTCATTCCCTAAAGGTGCCCACCTGTCTTCAAAATGGCTTCTAGAGGGATAATTACACTCCAACAAAATACAGCAGTGAGCGTCATATATCATGTGGTTTTATGTGAGACATATCTTTTTTAGTGGTTAAATTGTTGGGGAAGTTCACTGGATTTCAAGGGAGAGAATTTCATCGTAATCTGCTCCTTTAATTTTCATTACTATAACCACTGTATGAATACAATTGTGTTCTTATAACGCTAGCAGCTGGGCACTAGTTGAAATTTTTCAAGTTTTTTTATCAGGTTTGCTGTCTGCATTTTGCACCCAAGGACATTAGGTGAACTTTGTATTATGATGAAAAAACGGGGACGACTCCTCAGGCAAAGCTGGCAGTACTGCAGCTTCGTGAAGGGGCCATTCCACCCTCGCGTCCTGATTGTCCTTCGTACTTATCTACTTCATCATATCGAAGAGAGCCACCTGATTTGAAGAAAGGCCAGAAATAAGAGTCAGCAAAGCAGGCTGCATTAGTAGCAAGCTTAGAAGATATTTCATACAGAGAAGTGCGAGAATTTAATTCTGTCACAGAACTATCGGAAAAGCTTCAGTTTCTTGACAGACAATATTGGACAGTAATACAACAAGATGAATATCTCTTAATTTGTCGTGTTGTACAATCCCCTTGTCTTAGAATAATAGTAATTAATGATTAAGGCTAACTGCGCAGTACATGCATTTGTTCATGACGTTGAAGTACGTCGCTTAGGAGATTTCAACATTCCTACAGAGGCTCATGATACGAATATCATTGAGCAGGTATTGGATAACTTGCACAGAGCCAACATTGCTGAATGTATTTCTAAACCTGCAATAGTATTGATGTTATAAAATTGGTTATTTCATTTTTGACAATAATTTTAGATGATCAGTCATTCAAACACTTGCCTGTGCTGAAATTCGCATTTGAATAACTGCAGTTAATGACTGAATAAATTTGATTATTCACCAGAGCTGGTAATATTTGGTATATAATTGTTCCCCACAAAGTTACTCTCTTGAGAGATAAGCAATTCCTAATGTTGCCTAGTTACTCTACCATCAGGAGAGTTTGTTTCCAAACAGTTCAGCCAGCATCAGAATAAAATTATTCAAATTTTCTGATGTACAACAAGAGTAAATGTAGATCGTTACTATCCAATAACAAAACAGTGATACTGATGGTGGATGAAATTCACTTGAAACCATATTTTGACTATAAAGGGGGAAATATTGTCGGTTCAGCCGTTGACAGTAGTGAAGCTGCAACAAATGCTTTCATTTTTATGTTGAACAGTGTAAAGTCCAGTTTCAAAGAAGTAGTACATATTCCCACTGAATGCATGAAAGCTAATGTTCTGCACTGCACACTGAAGAGGGTAATTATAGGCTTAGAAAAAATAGGTTTCACCGTGTTTTGTGTTGTAACAGATAACAATGCTATCAGTGGGAAAGCAATGTCTGATTTTGCCAGTCCTCCACAACTGTCCGTAGTGTATCCCCACCCATTTCGGAGTAACAGGCTCCTTTTTTCGTGTATGATTCAGTACACTTGTTGAAATGTATCAGGAATAATTGACTTGGTAAAAAAGATGTAAATAAAACAATGAAGTTCCCTCGGTTCTCCTTTAATGAAAGTAATATTTTAGAAAATGAAATTCTTTATGCACCATTCAGCTTGTAGAGTTCCCGCACGACGGGTTTTCTTTAGTGAACCTCCCGTTTTCTACGGTGCCTTTTCTCCTGACCATAGGTCGCAATACCTAGCCATGTTTAGTAAATATGCATTTATTACTTACCCAGTTGTGCCCTTTTGTATTGTATGTGTGTCAGAGTATTTTTGTGTCTAAATCTGTTAATTGTATTCGTCACGGTATTTGTATTTACCTCTCCTGTTTCATATTGAGAACAATTGACCTCGGGTCACCTGGATGTCCTTGTATGTCTTTGTACTGACGTCCGCACACCGCTTTATAAGCGGCCTGCTCCCTTAGTAAAGCCCGTGCTGGCACAAGTCCAGCTAAATCTAAAACAACAACATTAATAAACTAGCAGTCAGTGTCTACCTCCTCTCTCGTTTGCACCCTCTCACAGGCTCTTTGAAAAAAATTCATGAGATAAGATGGTTTATTTTTTAAACATTCATATAAACCGTCATTAAGAGCGTTATCCCCCTCCACCTTTGAGAAACAAAATGTTCATTTAGTTTTACAAATATTCAATGAGTACTGTATCTCATTCAAGCTTTATTAACTCGTGGGAAAAATCACTGTGTGCCTTTCTATTCAGAAGTTGCAGAATATATCAAAATTTTTTACATTTGGTGGTCAATAATGAATGTAAAATCCCCATGTAAAGGTCAGAGGTTAAATAATAAATATGCTACTCCAATAAGTGATAACGCTCATGACATGAAATGTCAATTTCTCAACTATTTCTACGAATGGCTACAAAAGTGGGATGGCGTAAAAGAACTTGGTGGAACGCTAACAAAGGAAACATTCACAGCACTGAAACATAACTTGTGCAATATTAGAAATAACGGAATGCTGTATAGTATATCTGAACTGAAAATGAGTTGTGTTGGCAGGAAAATTTCAAACAATCTAGAGGCAAGGTTTGGTCAATATCGTCAACTAGCAGGTGGTCAATGCAATATTTCCGTACGTCAAGTGTTTGAATGTGAAAAAGAAGCTTAGGAGGATGTCTGTGTTAAAGCAAGAATTACCTTTCCACAATAAAAATGTAAAGCTGAGAAGTTTTGATAATTTGAAATGGAACGATTTAGAGAGTAGTAGTTTTGTATATAAGATATATCTTTGAAAGTAATACAAAGTAATATTGATAATTTCAAGGAGGTTTTTCCTATAATTTATTTGGCAGGCAATTGTTGTTACGTAGTTTTCAAAATAGAAAAATGCATCGCTTGTAAAGATTTGATAACATGTCCAGATAATGAGAATTTATCAGAGAACCACAATTACTTAGTTGGTATCAGTAGGGGTTCGTTATTATGTCCAGATGATATTACAGTAAATATGGTAATGTATAGTTATATCATCATTAATAATTTAACGCAAAAACCTAAATTCAAAACATCAAGTAGCCTAGTCAGAGAAATTTGGCATCGACGGTGATATATAATGCTCTTGCTGATGACGAAGCCTTATTTCAAAATGAATTTTGCGATGAAGGTCATATTACAGAAAAGATAGCCAAATTAGTAATGTGGGCGTCCACTGACGTTTTATTGAATAATTATTGTTCGGAAGAAAATAACACCATTGTTGCCAACAAAAACTTTACTATAAAGGGAAAGAAACTTGACGAAATAATGATTAAATGTAAATTATTATAAGATTATTTCGTTCACATGGATTAGAATAAACCATTTTTGGTGATGTATGTAAACCAATGCACTGCCGTCTTGTATTTGACGTTAACACTGTATAAATTGTAAATATTTTTGTAATATGACGATAAAGATGTTGGTACTTCGTTCTATACTTTATTGTAACTGTAAATAAATTGTTTTGGTTCAGTATTTTATATTAACCTCATAACCTGTGTTTCGAGTTAGTGTTATTTTGTGTACAATAATTAGTGCAGACGAGAAAAATAAGGAAATTAACTTATTACCATGACTGGTAAACAACAGATGGTCTATTTTTGTGACGTTTTGTTTATATTTCTTTCGCCTGGTAAGGTAGTCAGCAAAGTCTAATAAATTATTAGACTTTGGTAGTCAGTGCTAGCGACTCGCTCCGACTACCGTTGCTTACGTCACAAAACGTCGAACAGGCCTTGTGTTGTCTCTCGGTGGTCTGGAGTTGGTACTGATACTTGGCGATTATGAGTTAGAGGAGAGAGGAGTGATGATTACCAAAAATCTCCTGCCTTATCCTTTACTTGGGATGACGTACCCCCTAAAGTTCAGTTGCCATTTTTGAGGGGATGAGTTCTTGGATGAAGAAAATTCCTCTGTTATTTCATGTCTTCTTTATTCCTTTATAATTTCCTACAGACGTCAATCATGGTCTCCAGTACTGGGTCCCTAAAAATTTTTCTTATCAAGGTTTTATATTTAAACAAATGACAGTTGATCATAAAAAAATCTTCGGATGGATACAGAGACCTCAAAAACAAAATAGTATTAATAGTAAATTTAATGTATTATTGAATGGTCTTTTCCTGATATATGGTGAAAATGGGATAGGCTACCTGAAAGATTTAAGAGGCAAAGGAAATCCTAATGAAGTTAAAGCGAGGTAAAGTTGAGCTAATTGATTGTTTAATACAATATAGCTTAGGCTAGGCCTCTTCAAACATCTTTGAGGATAACCTCTCGAGGTTTACACATCCGATCATAGGCTAGGCTACTGAAGCAAGGTTAGGTTGGCATAAGGGACATATAGACTAATTCCTATATTATTTTAAACTTCATATAGCCTAAACTATTTTACAAAAAAAATGTCATAATTGTTCATATATCATGAGTAGTCTAGGCTAGGCCTTCTTAAATCACAGCATAGTCTAGTCCAAGACCATCAACAACAATGGAAATTCCCATGGTTACGATAAGGAACATTTTGTACGCCCAGGTGATGCAATCGGGCGAGTGTGCATGCCATGTTCACTAATTCCATATCTCTTTATTCAGATTACTCTATCAAATCGTACCTCAATGGGGATATATCTTTTAAGTATAGAAGAAATTCATGGTACATTGGAAGAGTGGTGTTCGTGCGTCTTTACGGTGTATAAGTGTCGCCCACAAATATAGCAATGACTCGGCATAGAGAGAACAAAAACATGACATGGGGTGGGTACATTGCTATACATTCGTTGATGAAACTTAGATGAGTGACTTTCTACCGTCACACCAATATCCAGATAACCATATATTTGGCACAATTTTGGTGATGAGAAGAAGTGGCTTAGAAATGCCACAGATATGTTGCCAACCTTCAATAATTCGCTTATTTTCGTCCTTGTTTTTTATGAATTTGGAAAGGTTGTCAAGTGTTTAAACAGATCTCCATAAACCTATATCGGTATAATTTACCCATAATGATAATTTATATAGATCTGGATGTCTTTGAGAATTAACTGTTTTGTACAAACCGTAAGTAAGCATCTTTGGAACTGATTACACTTGAGTCGGTTGAGCGACTTTTTGCTTTCTTTCACTGTGTTGTCTTCATTTATCGCTTAGGAGTATTGTGGTTTTGACTGTGCACTTGCAATATGATGACTGACTAGTATCCAAACTATGTTTGTTAAGTATACCTTAGTTTAACGAGATTGTGGTTTGGCTCAGATAAATTGAATTATGGTGTCAGTGAAGAATCGGGAATGGTTTGAAGTTCTTTGTTGAGTGAGTCGGTAGAGCTGCGGACTGTCACTCGATGGGCCGGAGTTCAATTCTCCGGCCAGCTGATGAAGAGTTAGAGGAGTTTATTTCTGGTGATAGAAATTAATTTCTCGCTATAATGTGGTTCGGATTCGACAATAAGCTGTAGGTCCCGTTGCTAAGTAACGTTAAATAAGTCTAATCCTTCGGGCCAGCCCTAGGAGAGCTGTTAATCAGCTCAGTGATCTGGTAAAACTAAGGTATACTTAACTTTTGAGCATTAACTGCTTGTTGATTTGATTTAGAGATAGAAGTGAGGTGCTTTGCAATTATCAAGTTAATTGATCGTAATTTAAAAAAGTGAGGTGCTTTGCAATTATCAAGTTATCATAATGTAAAAATAAGCTCATCTCCCCCAACCCGTAATGTCCACAATAAGCTGTAGGTCCTGCTGCTAGGTAACCAATTGGTTCTTAGCCACGTAAAAAAAGTAATCCTTTGGGCCAACCCTAGGAGAGCTGTCAATCAGCTCAGTGGTCTGGTTAAACTAAGGTATACTTAACTTTCACATAATATAGATCTGGGCCAATTCAATGGCGGGATTGGGAAGGTGGAGGGTGTCAGGCAAGAAAATCTGTTATTATTTTATTTTTAATGCCGTTTCTCAAAATAGGAGTTTGTTCTGACACAATATACAAACCCTCGGTCCTTTACATTAGGATAACTTTCAGGCGTAGGCTGGAAACGGCCGTTGAACTTCAAACAAATTGGTTAGGCAGTTAACTACCATCCGGGAGGCAGGGGTGTTGTTTGCCCGGATGTAAACCTTCCAATTTGCTTTTGGCCGCCGTGGAATGTGGACATTGTTCTTCACTCTCTGCCTGACTGCCCTTTTTCAACCTTTTGATGGGAAAATTCCTTTTTTGTTTTCAGTATGAATGTTGATAAACCTTCTAAACCCTCCTATCCCCAGCATGTGTGTCCTGGGGTAGGAGGCAAGAAATGTAATACCTTTCGGTCTAGCATCAACACAGACCCACACGCCCTTTGCCCATCTTGCAGGGGACGTGTGTGTTCGCGCGACGCTCCTTGTAGCGAGTGTTGATCCTGGTCTCCCGAGCAATGGAAGAGGTTCGAAGGGAGGAGACGCTACCGTCGGAAGCCAGCCAAGGAATCGTCCGAGGGTAACACGCCCCTGACGACTCCAGTGGTGGCTAATGTGCCAGGCTTGTTTCTCCCTCCCTGTGAACTTTCCCTGCTTGCTCCCTCTCGCTCGGGTGAGGACTCCCCCTCCCCTTCCTCATTCGTTTCATCGGGTGTGGAAGGGCGTGGGGGACCAGTTGATGAGGACATCCTCTCGGGGGTCTCTTCTCGAGCTGGGGGGAAATTTTTCCCCCAGAGCGAGCAGAGACTTCCCAGTTTAACCCGACTATTTCCTCAGGTTTCGGGGTGGATAACCAGGTATCAGACCTATCCTCAGCCTGGTTACACCTGGGTCTACCTGGCGTTCCATCACTGGAGGGCCTGGTATCTCATCTGTCTGGCACTCCAGTAACAATGCACTTGGCTACCACTACCACCACCATGTCTGCTTTCTCCAAGCTGCCCGTGTCGGTGGCTTCACACCTGGACACCCAGGTTTCAGCTGCCCCTGCCTCTCACCATTCCTTACCGCTGCCTCCTGGGTTCCTGGCCCTGCTCTCACAAGCTGGGCCTTCCTACATGGTGACATCAACGGTGCCGTATATGACTGTTCCTGCCCCTGTTGCTGACCCTGGCCCAATTATGACTATGGTTCCGGCTCCTCGCTTCCCTGTCTCTCAACCCGGCTTAACTACTGACTCGCTCCCCATGCTTCTGTTTCTTCGGCTGCTCCTGCATGGTTTGGGGACCTGACTTCAATCCTGAGGAAGATGGGGAAGAAGAAGTCAAAGAAGAGATCGAGGAAGGTGTCGTCATCTTTGTCTTCGTCTTCACCATCATCTTCATCTTCATCTGCTACCTCTTCTTCCTCTTCTCCTTCTGAGGCTTCCCAGCCAAAGAAGAAGAAGCCTGCCTCTCCCCCACCTCCAAGAAGTCTCGCACTGAGACCTCTAAGGGACTGCCTCCTTCCACAGGGAAGGCAGTGGGATCTCTTGCTGGCTCTTCCCGATCCACGGATCAGGGAACCGCTGCTCTGGCCCCCAGGTCAGTCGCATCAGGAGCCAAGGGCGTGCAGACCACGGTCCGCACTCCCCCTGCTGTGCCAAAGAAACCTGCTTCTAAGGCCAGCGGGTCCATGCCGGACATCCATGCATGAGTCGCTCCGAGTACCCGGGTTTCCAAGGAGACCCAGGTACCCCAGGCTGATAAGAGAGAAACTTCTCGCCATACAGACCTGGGCGTGGGGCGAGAGAAAGAGTCCAGGCATGCAGGTACCCCGACTCTTCCTGCTGGTACCTCTGTGAGTGCCAAGCCAGGTTCCCAGGAAAGTGCTTCAGTCCCTCAGGTCCGAATGCCTGGAGAAGCAGAGAAGAGGTCCCCTTCTCAGTCTTCCCGAGAGGCTATGGCCTCGAAGAAGACTGGGGCGTGTCCAGAGGACAGCGCAAGCTTGCACCAGCCAGCCGCGTGCTTGACTCCTCCCAGTCCCCGGCCACGTCTGATGAAACGGCTTGACTCACACAAGCAGCTCCGCTCTCCTCGGGAGACTGCTTCTCCTAGATGAAAGCACTCTCCTTGACCCGGGCTGCCATCACCACCGCGGGTTGGTGACCGCTCCCGGCCCGCTGCCCCTGTTGGTTCTGCCAGCAAGGCCAGTGGGAGCGCCCGATCCTCCTTGCCTGTCCCCTTTACCTCCTGGGCTCCTTCAAAGGGGCACGAGTCGTACAGGAAGAACTCTGGTGAGTTTTCTCCCCAGAGTTCTACCTCAGGCCGTATGTACCTGGCTCGGATCCTCGACTCGACCAGGTCTTACGCCTGCGTGGTGCAGGAAGGATCATGGGGTCTGCCAAGGTTCTCCCTCTTGCAGGGAGAGTGGATTGGGAGGACTGCACTCTGGAGGGACTTTGAGGGTCCTCTTCCCCAGGATGTGGACACCCCCGAGATACAGAGGACATTTGCTGAGGTTATTGTGCTGATTCGTCAGCACAGTGACCTCAGGGAAGGGTCCATGGCCTCAACTGTGGATCGTCCATCGCGCCTTGAATCCTACTGGGGACCTAAGAAGGAACCCAAGGCTTCGGTGGGGCTGTCGTGGTCCACACTTGCCGAAGGGGTCCTCGACCAGGTGGATGGTCTTGTGTCTGGGCAAGACAATTCACTTAGATCGAACTGCTTGGACAAAGCTTCTTCTTCTTCTTCTTCTTCTTCTTCTTCTCCCCCCCCCGCCTCTGCCTCGCCGGAAGCGCTTCTACGCACCATCGGAGAGGGCATTGCCGCCTAAACAGATTGACCTGAAACTGGTACATCTGGATCCGGGTCTTACGTTGCAGCAGCTTACTGCAGAGAGCATCTCCCTCTCAGCAAGAAACCGCAACCCTGGAAGACACCGCCATGGTGCTAAGGTAGCTGCTTCCTCGGGTGCTATCATGCCTGGGGAGGGCTCCGCCTTTGGGAGACTGTGCCAGTCTGGGGGTAGGGCCATCTCCTACCTCGCCCACCAGACGGCAAGCCTATGGGCAAACCTGGTCCTGAAGCGGAGAGACGCTGTTCTCTCTCGCTTCTCCAGGTCTGTAGGACCAGAGTCGGCAATGACCCTGCGGAATGGACCGTTGCTGGGTTCCGCCTCTCTCTTCCCTAGGGAGTTGGTGGACGCCGCGGTGGACAAGCGCCGGGCTGATGACAGCGACCAGCTTGTCCACCAGGCAGTGGCCAAGACCTCTGGGTCTTCGCGTTCCACTGCGGCCAGGCTAAGAAGTCCCAGTCTTCGAAGGGGTCCCGTGGGAACACCCAGCCTTCCTCTTCCTCTAGAAAGAGCAGGTCTTCCCGTACCTTTCAGCCCACTTTCCAATCTGGTAAAGGGGGCAAGGGGAAGAAGAAGAAGGGGAAACGCTAGGGGCAGTGTTCCCCCCAAAAGCTGCTGAAGGTGGGGGGGTGCCTGTCAAGCCATTTGGGCAACACGGCAGCGACACAGAGCCAAGACCTGGATAGTGGATGTCCTTCGGGAAGGATATCTACTACCCTTCGAACCTTGGCCTCCCCTCACTTACTCTCCGGTCCATCTCTGCACGTACATCCAAGGAACTCCAAAGGACACCGCACTACAGCAAGAAGTGCAAGCCATGCTGAGCAAGGGTGCTGTAGAAGTTGTGTCAGACCAGTCTCCAGGCTTTTACAGCCGTATCTTTCTCGTAGAGAAAGCCTCAGAGGGATGAAGACCAGTCATAGACCTCTCTCCCTTGAACCGATTCGTTTGCCAGACTCAGTTCACGATGGAAACAGCACGATCCGTGCTTGCTTCCATCAGGGAGAACGACTTCATGCTTACGGTGGACTTGAAGGATGCGTATTTCCAAATACCCATTCATCCGTCCTCTTGCAAGTACCTCCGCTTTATCCTCAGGGAGACGGTCTTCCAATTCAGGGCACTTTGCTTCGGGCTCTCAACCGCTCCCCAGGTGTTCACGAGAGTCTTCTCGCTCGTGTCAGCTTGGGCCCACTCGCACAGGATACGTCTACTGAGGTATCTCGACGACTGGCTGGTCCTGGCGAGCTCCTGCTCGCAGTTGCTACAGGACAGGGATCGGCTCCTCGAGTTTTGCTGCAATCTTGAGATCCTGGTGAACCTCGAGGGGTCAGATCTCATCCCCAAGCAGAGGATAAAGTACCTGGGCATGCTGATAGACTCAGTGGCAGCGAAAGTCTTTCCCTTGGACTCTCGTATCAGCAGGTTCAGACAGGCAGCACAGCTGTTCCTGTCACGACAGGAGCAGCCAGCCTGGCAATGGCCTGTCGTCTTTGGAGAAGCTAGTGCCTCATGGGCATCTTCACCTGCGGTCTCTACAGTGGAGACTAAAGGAGTATTGGTCCCAGTCCCGAGGCCCCCAGTCCTTTCTCATTCCTCTTTCTGAGGAAGTGAGGGAGGACCTTTGCTGGTGGATGGATGACAGGAACCTCTTGATAAGAGTATCCCTGCATACTCCCCCTCCGGACATGCTGCTGTTCTCAGATGCATCAACTGAGGGATGGGGCGCACACCTGGAGGAGTTGCTGACTTCACGAGTGTGGCACCGAGACGACAAGCGCCTTCACCTCAACATCCTGGAACTCAAGGCAGCCTTCCTGGCTCTCCAAGAGTTCCGGGATCGAGTGATGGGACACTCCATGGTACTGATGAGCGACAATACCATGGTAGTGGCATACGTCAACAAGCAGGGGGGCCTAGTGTCCCTCCTGTTCCACCAGTTGACAATGCAGGAGCACGAGTGGGCCGTGCCTCACTCGGTAGTGCTGTCAGCCAGGTACATTCCAGGCAAGAGGAATGTCGTGGCAGACAAGCTCAGCCGCCAGAACCAAGTGATAGGAACCAAATGGTCCCTTCACTCGGAAGTGACGGAAAGGCTATTCGACCTGTGGGGGCGTCCAGCCATCGACCTGTTCGCCACCCGGCACAACAGAAAACTCCAGGTCTTCTGCTTGGTCATGCCGGACCCATGGGCTGCTGAGGAGGACACATTCCAGCACCCGTGGGACAACCTCGACGTTTACGCCTTTCCTCTGTTTTGTCTGATTCGCTGAGTGATCAACCAAGTGATGATCACTCCGAACCTCAGGGTGATTCTGGTGGCACCCAAATGGCCGCAGGCCGTTTGGTATCCCAACCTGCTAGCTCTCCTCTCCGAGGTGCCGAGAGAGATTCCCCACTGGCCCAACCTGCTGTGTCAACCCCACGTAGAGTGGTACCACTAGGCAGTGCAGTCCCTGTGTCATCACAGCTGGGGGTTATCCACCATCTCCTGCGAGCGAGAGGCTTTTCGCGTCGCGCAGCAACAGAGATGGCAGGGTACCTGAGACGATCCTCTGTAGTGGTATACCAGGGAAAGTTGTCCGTTTTCTGTGGTTGGTGTCGTTGACAGGGTATCTCTCCAGTCAGAGCTACTATTTAGCAGGTCATGGACTTCCTCATCTTCCTTTGCCAAGAGAAGCTTCTCTCCGTTTCAGCTGTAAAAGGCTACCGCACCGCACTCAGCCTAGTCTTGCGGCTGAAAGGAGTAGACATCTCCTCTTCCTTCGAGCTTTCCCTACTAACGAGAAGCTTCGAAAGGTCTTGCCCACCCAGGGATCTCAGGCCCCCTGCGTGGGATGTGACTCTCATTCTAAGGAGCCTGACTCTTGCACCGTATGAGCCTTTACGAGAGTCGTCAGACAAGGATCTGACCCTCAAGACCGTCTTCCTGCTGGCCCTGGCATCGGCGAAGACAGTTGGCGAACTGCACGGACTTTCCTTCGATGTTAAACACTCCAGGGGATGGGGATCAGTTACGCTCGATTTCGTCCCGGATTTCATAGCGAAGACTCAGAATTTTTCGGTCCCTGACGCACGGTTCAAGTCCTTCACGATCCCCTCCCTAAAGGACTTTGTAGGTAATGAACCAGACGAGATGCTGCTGTGTCCTGTTAGAGTGCTGCGGCGCTATCTGAAGAGGACGTCTCTGGCCTGAGTGTCGACGACTCTTCATTAATACTGGCTCGACCAAGAAAGAAGTGTCCAAGAACACCATCTCCTTCTGGCTTCGTGAGACGATAAGGAGCGCTTATTCTGCTGCAGGAGAAGACGACACCAGTACGCTTCGTCCAAGAGCTCACAAAGTCCGCAGCTTTGGTCTGTCCCTCACATTCCAGAAGAACATGTCGGTTGTGCAGGTGCTGAAGGCAGGCGTGTGGTCCCAACAGACTACCTTCACCTCCTTCTACCTCCAGGATGTTGCTCACAAGTCCTTGGACACTTTTTCCTTGAGTCCTGTGGTGGCTGCTCAAGTTGTGTAGCTTACCCGGCTCCTCTAACAGGACAGGTTGCATCTTACCTAAGATGTACGGTTGTGATTGGGAGCATGAATGTAGAGTGACTGGCCTCTCTTCTTTCCCCATCCTGGCTCTCTTCCCATGGGCAGGGAGCGGATGTGCCGTTACATGCTGGATCTGGCGGTCGATGCAGGTAAGCACCCAACGGGAGCTCCCATCCTATTTTCCGTTCAGGTTGGTACAAGCAACCCCACTCCTTCCCCTTGCAAGGGGGAGAGGGAGACCATGACAATAAGACAAACCCAATGCTTGTGATTGCCTTTATGTCATCTGACTCCAAGTTCTTCCTAGCCTACTTTGCACGAACTGACGTTTCCTCTTTCATGCAAAGGGACCCAGAAGTCTGAAAACTGATCCTGCATTTCTTACAACCCGATCATTTTGTCAGAGGCAGTTTTTCCCTTCCCTGCTCTATAGACCAGGAAGGGAAGACAAGGTGGTGAACTCCAGTCAGTTGAGGAGACTCACAACAGATTCCTCCCTCCAACCAGTAAGTCTCCTAATGTAAAGGACTGAGGGTTTGTATATTGTGTCAGAACAAATCACAATTTTTAAAAGTAAATTGTATTTTTCCTAGCTATACAAACCCGAGGTCCTTTACATTTTATGCCCACCTCATGCCACCCCTCAATCTGATACCTGGGCCGAAAGGCAAATTGGAATGTTTACATCCGGGCAGGAGGTACTCCCACCTCCCGGACGGTAGTTAACTGCCTAACCACCTTGTTTGAAGTTCAACGGCTGTTTCCAGCCTACGCCTGAAAGTAATCCTAATGTAAAGGACCTCAGGTTTGTATAGTTAGGAAAAATACAATTTACTTTTAAAAACTGTGATTTTTTAATTTGTTCATAAGTTTCCTTTATATGCTTAATACAGAAAGGAAATTTATTGCTAATGAGATATTTAGCAATGAATTGGCTAAGAACATATTTTCATCAGGAACTGTTGGTACCTGGTGATCATTCCAGCAGAGCATACGTAGTAATGGCAAAGATGCTGTGGTAAATGTTTACCTTAACCATTATCATATTTTGAAAATATATTTTTGCTGTTTCAGTATGTGCGTTGAATATTTCTGGCGTTCGCTTCGTTTACTTTTAGAGATGTAATGTGGACCCCTACCCTTATGTGGTATAGTTCAGAGACCACAGTGTGATAGTGAGGTTTTTTGTCTACCTAGCTTGTGGACCCCCAACTTAACCTAACCTGGGATGCTGGGTCCCTACCTTGACCTAGACCCCACCCAACCTAACCAAGGTTACTACAAATGCATAACAAGGCTGCGACCTGATTAACCTCACCTCACATAACCTAAAATAGGGCACGAATCTGTAAAGAACCAAACAATGGGATGAACATCCTTGTATTTCACTCCATTTGTGCTTTCTCTCAACCAGAAACCCTGCTTACCCACTGTAGTTCCCTGAATTGTAGGATATAAGGTTGAGGTATCCATTATGTCCCTAAAAGTACTCATTTTCTAATGATACCAATGTAAGAGATGTTTAAAGCAAAAATTAAAACACAGGATAATTATATTTTCAAGTACAAAATCTTGTAATGTTTTAAAGTAAAACGCATAATAGGATATCATTATGGGTTCCATTATATGGGGGACAACAGTGGGAAAATATGAAATGAGTTTAGTATTGGGATGTACAGTATAGTATTCTGATACCTCCTTACTTAAGTAACTTCGCATTTTGTTTAAGATGAGGGTCATTGAATGTTTGAAGTGACACCATGCACTAGGTAAGTAAGGAACTGGTTACCTAGGTTATGTTAGCTGGTGGGGTTCACAGTCCCCTCCTGGTCAGATAAGGGCCTGAGAGCACAAATTAGCTAAGGCCAGGAGTAGTTGGGTTAGGTTACAACCGTAATTATTTATTTTGATTTAGCCTACAGTTTTGTAGTTTAAGTTGGTGGGCCCAAGGTCCCCCCATCCATGCAAGGTCAGGGCCAAGTCCCCCAAGTTAGATGTGGCCAAGTTGTTTTAGGTCGAAACCCTATTATTTCTTTTGATTTACAGTGCCGTATGTTAGGTGGGGTGGAGGTTCAGTGGTGTTCTCAGTTTTATTCAACTAGTCTGTTGTGTCTGGAGAGGGAGGGTTTGGGGTTTTTACCCCATCGTTGTAAGGTCTCGATTAAACCCCCATTAAAGGTTATTCTATTTAGGAGTTACACTAACTGCTTTCCAAACTTTATATCATTACTCTCTTTCTCTCTCTCTCTCTCTCTCTCTCTCTCTCTCTCTCTCTCTTTCTCTCTCTCTCTCATTGTTTATCATGTCGAACTTCTATTTTTCATTCATTAGACGTGTAAAGTCCCTGCTCAACAGGTTCTCTATGATGAACATCCCGTTTTCTGCGGTGCCTTCACAGCTGACCTGAGGTCGCACGTACACAATCTTATTATCATTATTGTGATTTGTATATATATTACCTGTTCATTTGCCCATGTACCACATATATGTGTCAGAGTATTTTTATGTCCAACCAGCTATTGTTAATCATTATGTTTTCTATATGTACCTGTCCTGTTTTGTGTAAAGAAATAGGTTGACCTTAGGTCACTTGTAAATTTTGTACTCGCGGTCTCTGAGTATACGCAGACGTCCGCACGCCGCTTTATAAGCGGGTCGCTTCATCAATAAACTAGCAGTACTTGTCTTCCTGCATATTATTTTGCACTCTTTCACAGTGGTGACCCCCGGAGTGGTTCCCGGAGCCATTAACGGACCCAAACGGCGACTTAGTCTTGGCCCGATGAACCAACCCACGCCCCTAACGGACTAACTATTGCGCTCTAACAAAACGTTGGGGCGTTACCGACCCTCGTCGGCAAATCACTGGCGTCATTAGCGGACCCACACGCAAGTGTACCCTCACACTCCAAGTGAGAGCGCGGAATGAGCAAGGACACAGACATCCCCACCCACATACAAATTACCGCGAACTTCTCGGAAGCAGACATCTCCCTTGCGCAACCCCCTCCCATGCGCTCCTCCATACCGGTGCCCACTCCCCGCATGATGCCCCTCCTGACGGACCAACCAAGGGCAGCCCTCAGCATAAAGCTGCTGCCTTTCACCCATCAGAACCCAGCATCCTGGCCCTACAGGGTCAAGGGGCAATTCAGGGTGGCAGGCATGACAGACAAGGTGCTGAAAGCAGACATCGCCATCAACGCCCTACCGGAGTAGATATACAAGAAGGTCGCCCCGTGGGTGACAACAACGACGAGCCCTGCCACCTTCCAGGATTTAAAGGCCACTCTCGACCTCGCCATCAACCCCTGGCAGGACACGAACCTCTTGGAGACGTCACATGCCCTCCAGGGCCTCATCCTCCTCCCCGAGACTGGCAGCAGCGGCAGGCGCAAAGAGGTTAGCTTGTTGAGGGAGATCCTCCTGCGGAAGCTACTCCCAGAGGTCCGTGGTGAGATCACGGAGCCATACACCCTGCCGGTTGAGGACCTGATCAAAGTGGCGCAGCAGCTGACGGACTCCACATGGCAGTGAAGCGGGCACCCACGCCTGCACACCCCATCAACTGCCTCCAGCCAGAGGACCCCACCACACAGGGCATCAACACCGTCAACAGGAGGAAGCCACCACACCAGAAGAAGGAAAGGCTGGGGCTTTGCTATTACCACCACAGGTTCGGTAAAGCTACCCGAAATTGTGAAGCCCCCTGCCTTTTCTCCCCTCCAAAAAATGGGGGAAGCGGCAGCCACCCCCACAGGCTGCCATGGCAGCAGCATCCGAGGCACCTAGGGGCCCCGCACCAGTAGACTTCTACGTCCGCGACGCTGTCTCTGGCAGGATGATGGTGATCGACACTGGGGCCATCCGGTCAGTGCAGTGTTCTTGCCTTCCAATGAGGACCGCAGACATCCGCCAGACCCGGCTGCCTCCCTGACGGCCGCCAACGGGTCCCTATCCTCTCCTACAGTGCCAGGCTCTTGTCATTCTCCATCCTTGGCTGGAGGCATGAGTGGGACGTCATCGTTGCGGACGTTAGGACCCTGCTCCTGGGTGCAGACTTCCTCGCCCACTTTGGACTGGCAGTCGACATTGGCCGCAAGCGCCTGCTGGACACTGAGTCCTGCCAGTCCCTGCCTTTGTTGCCGGGTCCCAGGGAGCCCACAATCTGTTCCGTCGCTCCCCACCAGTATGGCTCCCTCCTGAAGGAATTCCCGGGGGTGTTCAAACCCGAGCTTCGTCAGGTGCCCCGGGGCCCCTGCCAAACACAGGATTTATCATCACATCAAGACAAAGAGGCCCCCCCGATGCACGCAAAGTTCCGAAGGCTTCCCCCACAGCACCTTCAGAAGGTCTAGAAGGCCTTTGCCAAGATGGAACGGATGGGCATATGCAAGAAGGTTCCCAGCCCATGGGCCTCCCCCCCTTCACATGGTACAGAAAGCAGACGGCACCTGGAGACCCTGCGGCTCAACCTCGCTACAAAACCCGACCACTACCCTCTACCAAACATGCAGAACCTAATGGCCTCCTTCCACAGGGCCAAAATATTCTCAAAATTAGATCTCTTGAAATCATATTTTCAGGTACCAGTAGCTTCAGAGGACACCCCAAAAACTGTCATTGTCATGCCTTTCGGGTCCTACTTCTTCGCCTTCTCCACCTTCAGTGTGAGGAATGCAGGGGCAACCTATCAGAGACTGATGGACAGTATCCTGGGGGACCTGAACTTCTGCGTCTGTTACATCGATGGTATCCAAATTTTTTCCAGATCCCACAAGGAACACCTACAGCACATCCGGTAGGTCCTGCAGCGCCTACATGAGAGTGGCCTCGTTGTCAGGTTCAACAGGCGCACCTTTGGCATCAATAAGGTGGAATTCCTAGGCCACGAGACATCCCCAGGAGGCGTCCGCCCAGTTTCATCTAAAGTCGAGGCCGCCGTCAGATTCCCCACCCCTACCTCCGTCCGAAGACCTTGGAGTGGGGCCCCCGACCAGCAAAGGGCCTTCTCCCTGATGAAGGCCACCCTCGGCAAGGCAACAGCTTTGGCCCACCAGGACCCCAGCGCCCCCCTCCAGCTGACAACGGATGCCAGCAACGTCGCCTGCGGGGCCGTCTTGGAGCAAGTCGTCAACATAGCCCCTCAGCCCATCGCATTCTTCAGCAGAAAGCTCAGCCCCACCGAGTCCTGCTACAGCACCTTCAACAGGGAACTCTTCGCGGTGTACCAGGCGGTACGCCACTTCAAATTCTTCCTGGAGGGTATGCCCTTCACAGTTTGGATGGACCACCAACCGCTGGTCGATGCCTTCACAAAGCAGGGGGATGCATGGTCCTCCAGGCAGCAATGGCACCTCGCGGCCATCGTGGAGTTCACCTGCACCATCAAGTACCTCCCCGGCAGGAAGAACCCAGTGGCCGCGCCCTCTTGAGGATCGAAATCGACGCAGTGCAACTCGGGATCAACTACGAGGACCTCGTCCGTGAACAAGCCGCTGACCCAGAGACTCCAGTTTACCGCACCGCCATCACGTCGCTGAAGTGGAAGGACGTGCCCCTCGGCCCTGGAGGGCCAACACTTCCTAGCGATATAAGCACTGGCCACCCCTGCCCACTGGTACCCGCCTCCCATCGTCGGCTGGTCTTCAACGTCATCCACGGACTGTCCCACCCCTTCGGCAGAACGGCGGCCAGGCTACTGGTGGAGAAGTTCGTCTGGCACGGCATATGGAAGGACACAATAGCCTGGGCAAGGCAGTGCATACAGTGCCAGGCCAGCAAGATAGGGCGGCACGCCGAATCGGGGGTGGGTGACTTTCCCCAGCCGGGGGGAGGGTTCAGGCACATCCATGTCGACGTAGTGGGTCCTCTTCCCCATCAGAGGGAGCAAGATACCTTCTAACAGTCGTTGACCACTCCACCAAGTGGCCCAAAGCTATGCCCATGGAAGAAGCCACCTCCAGTGCATGCGCAGAGGCCCTCCTCTCCAGCTGGATCAGCCGGTTCCGTGTCCCGGACCATATAACTACAGTCAGGGGTCCCGCCTTCCTGTCCAAGCTGTGGACCACCCTGGCATGCCTGCTGGGGACCACTCACCACAGCACCACCTCCTACAACCCTGCAGCCAATGGAATGGTGGAAAGATTCCACAAGTCCCAGAAGGCGTCCCTCATGGATCATTGCACCTCCGAGAACTGGAAGTACCAGCTGCCCTGGGTCCTCCTCGGGCTGAGGACTGCCCCCAGAGCCAACGGCGAACCGTCCGCAGCAGAAAAGGTCTTTGGGGAGACCCTCGTAGTCCCGGGGGAACTCATCACAGAGGACCAGGGCGACTTAACATCGCAGAGGCTCCGCGACAGGGTTGGGAAGTTCGCCCCCTGCCGGCGGACATACACCAACAGGACGTCCCCCTTCATGCCTCCCAGTCTGTCCTCCGCCACCCACGTCTTCATCAGGAACGATGTCGTACGTCCACCCTTAACCAGGCCCTACAGGGGCCTTTCCTCGTACTTGAGAGAAACCAGAAGGCATTCCGGGTGGCTGTCCACGGGAAGGAAGACTGGGTATCGATAGACTGCCTCAAGCCCGCATTCCTGGAGGAAGACATCAGGGCCACTTCCCAAAACCCCCGCAGGAAGTGGCACCCCCACAGCCAGCCCCGTCTGCAAGAAAACCTCATGGGTGCCCCCGGAAGGGCCCGGGTCCGGGCAGGAGGGCAACCCAACACACCCATCCACAGGGCACCGAAGAAGACGAACACCCCCCCAGCTGGCATCGAGAAGGCGGGGCCCCCAACGTTGCCCAGCAGATACCTGGTTTGATCAGACGTTACCTACGTCTTTTGGGGGGGAGTATTGTAAAATCCCCGCTCAATGGGTTCTCTATGATGAACATCCTGTTTTCTGCAGTGCCTTCACAGCCGACCTAAGGTCGCACGTACACAATCTTATCATTATTGTGATTTGTATATTTATTACCTGTTCATTTGCCCGTGTACCACATATATGTGTCAGAGTATTTTTATGTCCAACCAGCTATTGTTAATCATCATGTTTTATACATGACACTTACCAAACAGTCATTCAGCTATTTCACTCTTTTCGGCAGACCGGAGATTTTCAAATAGCGCTGGTGCGCTGAAACCGTTCGGTGTAGGTGTCACAGCCCCCCACCATCGGGGTCCCAGGTAGATCAAAGGAAAGCCGCACTTCCGCCGCTGCCGGTGAGCTGTGTGGTTGCCTTCGGAACCATTCCTGGAACCGTTTGTTCATTTGGTGATGTACTCTTCTTCTTCTTCTTCTTCTTCTTCTTCTTCTTCTTCTTCTTCTTCTTTTTTTTTTTTTTTTTGTCAAGTTAATTATCATGTCAGATACTAGTTCTTCTAGTGTACGGTTTTGCAGTGCAGGCTGCAAAACACGTATGATGAAAATTTGCTTTGATTCTCATACTCTTTGTGTTAGCTGTAGGGGTCAAGATTGTAAGGAAGACTTAACATGTGATGAATGTAAGAATTGGACGGAAGAGGAATGGAAGATATATAATCAACATTTGAAGAAAATACGTTGTGGTAGGGAGAAGAGAGCAGCGCTTAAAGCTGCGAAGGTAGGAATTTCCCCTGCTTCTCCTATTACTTCTGTAGGACATTCATCTTCTTCTTTGCTTCAGGCTTCGGCTCCTGTATCCGATCCTCCTCCTCCTTACCACCCTCTCTGAGTCAGGCCCCAAATTCCCGAACCCGATGCCATGTCAGTATTAAATGCAAAATTTGATTTGTTAGTAAACATTGTCCGATTTGGGCAATTCTTTCGTGTTCTTGCTGAGAAATCATCTATTTCTCATGTGTCAAGCAAGGTATTAAGTGCTAGTGCTGTGCATAGTGATGTGGAGGTGGCAGTTGCTCGTCCGATCGACGCCCCTAGACACCAGTCCCGTCCCGCTTCGCCCACCCGGCGAGAAGACATACTGGCAGTCGTAAGGGGTCGAGAGGGTTTGCCCATGGGCAGTTGTCGCCTCAGCCAACCTGTTGCAACGTCCCAGGTTTCGCCTGAGCACCGTTGGAAAGGTGTCTCTCTTGGATTGCATACGCTTTCTTCGTCGCCTGATTCTTCTCCACCCGCCACCTGGCGTGGTGAGGCATAAGCGCCGCTTGTGTCACGTCCCCTCAGGCGCAGGGCAGGAGATAGTGATTTGGATATTCCTCCTGTTAAGTCTTCAAGGCGCACAAGCCCTCAAGCGCCTACTAGTTTCGCTCATGCTTCATCGGACTCGAAAGGGATTTCCCTTTCCACGAGACGTGGTTCTAGCGCCAAAAAGGTGGTTTGTTCATGAGACTTACCTGTCAGATATATATATAGCTGTATTCTCCGAAGTCCGACAGAATTTCAAAATTCGCAGCGCGCAGTGGCTGGGCAGGTGGTTAGTACCCATTCCCGCCGCTGGGAGGCGGGTATCAGGAACCATTCCCATTTTCTATTCAGATTTTCTTTGTCGCCGGACTGTCAACACCTGTTGTCAGTTCCTCCATATTTGGATTTCGGGAAATTTGTTGTCACTTAAGTATTTTGGTTGTTTTTGGTATTCGACTGGATCTGTGACTTGGCATACGCTCTTTGTGGACCGTTTTGATTTTGCTTTTGACTTTCTTATAATTAAGATGTCTTACCTCTAGCTATCGAGTCTGTAGCTTGGGTGAATGTAAGGTGAGGCTATCAAGACTTCGATAGTTCCTCACACTTTATGTATGATATGTAAGGGTGTTCAATGCTCTATGATAATTGGTATAATGAATGTGAGGGATTATCTGAGGGTGAGTGGAAGAAATATGAAGCCTATATGCTTAAATTGGAGCGTGATAGGTTGAGATCATCTTCCTCCTAGAGTGCATCCTTAGATGGACAGTCAGGTTTTCTCCTACTAGTAACCCTGTAGTAAATATTAGTACTAACCCTGTAGTTTGTTGCTGCAGAAGGTAATACCCTGGCTCTCGTGTTGGAGTCAATGCGTGCTCTTGAAACTAAAGTGAATGCAATTCAAACGCAGTGTTAGTGCCAGTGCCCTAGTGTTGTGGAGGGGCGTCAGATCGGCCCTATATGCCTCTAGGCCTGGACCTCTGTCGAACTCCCAGGACCAGGGAGGGGGCATGTCAAAGCCGCATGAGGGTTACGGGGCTTCCCACCGATCTGGCGTCCCTTCGGCAGGTCCTGATGACGCTACCCAGGCTGCCAGGGATCGTGCACAGGCACGCATCCTGAAGGATTGCTTCTCGCCTCCGACACGTCCTCCCCGCCTCGGGGTTGGAGCTCTCGGTTGGACTCTCGCCCTCTTAAGAGAAGCTTAGAGGAGAGGACACTTCACGTCCTCTTCCTCTAGACGTTTGTGCTCTTCCCCGAAAGTTGCGTGGATATTCCTCCACAGAAGAGAATAAATTTTTTTTCGGATGATGACGCTACTCGACCCCCCTGTCGCGCTAAGGCAAAGGCTAGAGCTTCTTCCCCTGTGAGAAGGAAGTATACGTCTCTCGCCCCTTTCCTTCTCTCAGGTTCAGCCCTTCTCCCGAGAGAGTTGCTTCTCCAATGCGTCAGATTTTGTTGGGTTTGCAACAACAGCTGGATGCTCTCATGAACCTTTCAAGATTCAAAACTGCCTGTTAAGAGGTACAGACTTTCACCTTCGTCTCCTGCTTCGTCTTCCTCATCTGCTAGATGTTTTGGGGCTTCTCGTCTGTCGTCCAGAGAGAGTGTTTAGTGGCTTCCTAATCGTCTTCCCCGATTCGAGGTATTGGACTTTTCTCTTGACACGCACCAGGAGCACGTGTCTTGCTCTTCGTGCGCTTCTCACGCTTCACGCGCCCCTCACCTTGACGCTCGGCGGGCCGCTAGCCATGACGCGCGCCACGCTGTGAAACTCTTCTCGTGTCTTGCCACGGAGCCTCTCGCGCGCCACGCCATGACGCTCCGCGCTCGCCTCGCCGTATAGCTTCAAAGTCTTCTTGTGTTGACGCCGCTCCTGTTGTACATCATGACGCACAACTACCCGCTTCAACATCTGATGTCCTTCTTAATTTAGCCAGGACTTCTTCAATCGCGGGAGTTCCCGCTTACGTATCGGCGAATCGGAACTTCTTTCACCACTCACTCAAGACCCGCCAGCTGGGGAAGAACATCCTCTTTCATCACAGCCTTTGGATGAAGAGAAACATCTTTCGTCTTCTTCTTCCTCTGATTATCAGACTCTGGCTATTTTACTTAAGGATCTGTTTCCTGAGACTCTTCAACCTTCGGCTCCTCTCTCCACCTTCGCAGTTGTCTTTGTCTTAAGCGAGAAGGACTCTGGCTTTCTCAAGATGAGGAAGTCTTTATCTTCAAAAGGCATTCAAGAAAGTCCAGGATTGGATGGCTGCCAGAAAAAATCAAGGAAAGACGGCTTTCGCTTTGCCTCCTTCACGTTTGTCCGACAAAGCAGGCATTTGGTATGAGACAGGGGAGCACATTGGCTTAATGCTTCCCTTGACTTCTCAAGGACTTTGCAATCAAGTCGACGCCTCTTGAAGATCCCACTTGTCTTCTTTTAAGGTGTCTTGGACTCTGACTGAGATGGACCACCATTTTAAAGGCCTCTTCAAGACTATTGAGGTCTTTAACTTCTTGGACTGGTGTCTGGAAGTTTTGAACATGAAGGCTACTAATCCGGTTTCCATTAGTCTGGGGGAGCTGTCCAGTGTACTGCAGTGCATGGACAAGGCCGTCAGAGATGGCTCTGAAGAACTTTGCAGTCAGTTTTCGTTGGTTCTTTTGAAAAAAGAGAGCATTGTTTTGCTATTTCTCGGTGAAGTCTGTTTTCACCAGCGCAGAAGGGAGAGCTACAGTTCGCTCCTTTCTCGAGCCATCTCTTCCCCCAGACTTTGGTTAAGAATATTGCTGCCAGCCTTCAAGAAAAGGCAACCCAAGACCTTTCCAGGTCTTCTAAACGTCCTTTGGCCCCATCATCGTCCTCTTCTTTTCCTCAGTTGGCTAAGAAGAAGCAGCCCTTTCGTGAAGGGGCTTCCATGGGAAGCAACACGAGACCCGCATCACGAGAGAGAGTTTTTCCCAAAAGGAATGTCACTTCCAAGAGAGGTAGCAAGTGACTCCTTTCATCTCCAGACTCCATTAGCAACCAGGCTTCATTTTGCACAAGCCTGGAAAGAGAGAGGGGCAGACGTTTGGTCCCTCCTACTGTTAGAGAGAGGTTACTTGATTCCCTTCCTGTCTCCTCCTCCTTTGTTTTTTGTTTCCCAATTGCCATCCTGTCAAACAGAAAATTCTGTTTGACCTGCTCGAACAGATGCTCAAGCGGAGAGCAGTGGAACAGGTCTTGGACTCGCAGTCCCCCGGGATTTTACTACAGATTGTTTCTAGTCCCAAAACTTTCAGTAGGCTGGAGACTCGTCTTGGACGTCAACAGGCCGAACAACTTGGTCCGGAAGGAAAAGTTCAAGATGGAGACCTCGCAGTCAATACTAGGAGCCCTTCATCCCGGGGATTGGATGGTATCTTTGGATCTCCAAGATACTTATCTTCACGCCCCAATTCATCCACGTTCGATGAAGTATCTCAGGTTGTCTTGGGGACTAGACGTACCAGTTCAGGCTCTCTGCTTTGGACTCTGCACAACGGCCATACCACGTTGAAAACACCGCTTCTCGTCCGATCAGCGAAGTTAAACAACGTTGGGTCTGGTCAGTACTTGGATGGGTGACCGCCTGGGAACACCAGATGCTGTTGGCGTCACATTTTGCTCCAAGGGTGTTTACACTTCTCATGAAAAACGTTGCGATGCAGTTGCACCTGTCGCACGTCAGGATCTCTCTCTACTTGGACGACTGGTTGATTCGGCGTCCGTCGGGCTTAAGGTATCTGGAGGACCTTCAGTTGACTCTGCAACTCGTGAAGTCCCTGGGACTTCTGGTCAATGTGGAAAAGTCGCAGCTGATCCCCCACTGTCCATTGTGTCTGGGAATTCAGATGTATTCAGCGGCTTTATAGCGTCTCCGTCGCAAGAACGGCAACTTCTATGTACGAAAAAGTCTCGGCCTTCTTGGGGAAGGAAACATGCTAGGTGAGGGAATGAATGAGTCTGCTGGGGACCATTTCCTCGCTGGAGAAGTTTGTTTCCTGGGAGACTGCATCTCAGGCCTCTTCAGTTCTTTCTGTTGGAGAGAACTGGCAAAGCAAGGAAGACTTGAAAGAGGAATTGAGTATTCTTCCTTCTGTAAAAGAGGATCTGTAGTGGTGGCTCGATCCAACGAAATTGCAGAAAGGGATCTCCCTTAAGCTTCTGAACCCCGACCTAGTGTTGTTTTTCCGACGGGTCGTCAACAGGTTGGGGGGCAACACTAAGGGGAGAGGAAGTGTTAGGAACCTGGAGAGAGGAACAGGTGTCCTGGCACATCAACATCAAAGATTTGGCGGCTATCTTTTAGCTCTCCAATTCTTCGAGGTCCAAGTTTGCAATCGTGTAGTTCAAGTAAACTCGGACAACACTACGGCATTGGATTACCTCAAGAGACAGGGCGGAACACACTCTTGTTCCCTGTTCAGCCTTGCAAGAGAGATTATTCTTTGAGCCTATGCTCGCAACATTTCGATTCTCACAAGTTTTGTTGCAGGGGTCGAAAATGTTCAAGCAGACCTGCTCAGTCGGCGCCATCAACTCCTGCCGAAGGAATGGACCCTTCATCAGGAGGTTTGCCAAGATTTTTGGAAACTTTGGGGTCGCCATCTTGTGGATCTTTTCACGACCTCAAGAACAGCGAGGCTCCCTCTATAAAGCTCATCTGTACTCGACCCGGGGGCAGTTGCGATAGATGCTCTTCTCTGGGATTGGACGGGAATAGATGTTTACGCCTTTCCCCCGTTCAAAATTCTGGGAGAAGTCATACGCAAGTTCGCGGCCTCACAAGGGACGAGGATGACTCTCATCCCCACGTTTTGGCCTTCGAACCACTGGTTCTCGGAGTTTCTCTTCTGGTTAGTAGACTTTCCGATAACCCTTCCTATTAGAGCAGACCTGCTCATACAACCCCACTTCGCGAGATATCTTCAAAACCTCCCCGCTCTGAACCTGACTACTTTCAGACTATCGAAAATTGGTCAGAGCGAGGGGGTTTTTGGCCAGGTGGCACGGGCCATCGCTAGAGCCAGAAGTTCTTCATCTAACAGGATATATCTAGCGAAGTGAGCAACCTTCAAGGGTTGGTGTAGAAAGAAAGGCTTTTCCTCTTCCTCTATCACTGTGAGCCAGATTGCGGATTTTCTCCTTTACTTAAGAGAAAAACTCGATATAGCAGTTCCTACTATCAAGTGTTATCAGAGCATGCTTTCGACTTTTTTCAGACACAGAGGATTAGATTTGTCTGACAATAAGGACCTCCACGATCTTACGAGCTCTTTCAAGACGTCCAAGGTTCCTCAGCTAATTCCTCCTGCTTGGCAATTGGACGTAGTGCTCAAGTTTTTGATGTTTAGTCCTTTTGAGCCTCTCCACTCTGCATCTCTTAAGGATGTTACTCGAAAAACAGCATTCCTCACGGCTCTGGCGACGGCGAAGAGAGTGAGCAAAGTTCAAGGCCGTCATGTGGGCTTCAAGTAACACGATGCTGTCTAATCTTTAAGCCCTAAGTTCTTGGCTAAGAATGAAAGGCCTTCTAACCCTTGGCCTAGACACTTTGAAATTAAAGGTTTAGCAGACCTTATTGGACAGGAACCTGAGGGAGTTCTATGTCCAGTTAGAGCTCTCAAGTACTACCTTAAAAGAACACAGGACACTCGTGGTCCCTCGGATAATTTATGGTGTTCTGTGAGGCAACCAGTTAAACCTATGTCGAAGAATGCACTGGCATTCTTCATTAGGGACGTCATTAAGGACGCACACTCTAGTTGTGATGACTCCAACTTCAAGTTGTTGAGAGTTAACGCTCATGAGGTGAGGGCAGTTGCTACCTCCATGTCGTTCCAGAAAAACATGGTACTCAGTGACATTCTCAGTGCCACATTTTGGCGAAGCAATTCGGTGTTTGCCTCACACTCTTGGCAAGATGTTTAGGTAGCATATGAAAATTGCTTTTCGCTGGGACCATACATTGCTGCTTCAGCAACCTTGGGGACAGGGGGTAACTCTGATCCTATCCTCTTTAATTGTGTTTTTATGGTTGTTGGGTCGACTACTGGAGGCAGTCTTCCCAATCCTTTGCAAACTAACGCTTTAGGTGTTGGTTAGGTGGTTAGTAATGCTCTTTGTCCTCTTTGTATGGTCTATGATCTAGTCACATTGTGGTCACGCCCCCGTTGAGAGATCATCTAGAAGTCGCCAGCTATATAGGTCACTACCTCGCTGGGGTCTCTAGTAAAGCAGAAGCAGACTAGAGTGACAGTAACCACTCAGTCAGCTACGCTATCAGATAAGGAACCAAAATAATTTTTACCAATAATTGGTTTTTTCCTAATTCTTGGCTGTCTCTACCCCTCCAAAGGTGGTATTCAGCTATATATATATCTGACAGGTAAGTCTCATGAACAAAATTATATTTTAATGATAAAATAAAGTTTGTTCATACTTACCTGGCAGATATATATATTCATATTGCCCTCCCTCCCCTCAGGAGTCAGTGGCGTTAGAAAATCTGAATAGAAAATGGGAATGGTTCCTGATACCCGCCTCCCAGCGGCGGGAATGAGTACTAACCACCTGCCCGGCCACTGCGTGTACGCGAATTTTGAAATTCTGTCGGACTTCGGAGAATACAGCTATACTGTATATATATCTGCCAGGTAAGTATGAACAAACTTTATTTTATCATTAAAATATCATTTTTCAATAAATCACCTTCTGGTTTCGCTTCGTCGGGGGCTAGTACACGTCCCGAATCGCCTCCTCGCTCACCTGTTCAACGTCAACCTGCTACTCCTCCAGCACAGCCTTCTACCAGTGGAATGGAAGCCGCGCTTGCACCCGTGAAGCGTCAGTTACGGGACTTAATGTCTTTCTTGCAAAGATAAGGCAGTTTCTTCTCAGTCAGAGCCTATTCTGAGGACATTTCTTCAGCAGAAGAGGATATAGAAGGCTACTCTCCTCCTTCAGCGTATTCGTCTTTTGCTTCGTTACCTGTTGACTAATTTCCCAGACTTTTTACTCCTACATGCCCTGCTTCTCCCTCTTCTATCTTCGATATTACGGCTCCCAGCGAGGATTATTCGCCTCTTCCCCAGATTGGTTCTTTCCTCTTCTGTTAAGAAGGCATTGAAGGAAATAGAAGTATGGCTACGCGACAAGAGGGAACAGGGCAAGGCTTCCTTTGCTCTTCCTCCCTCGAAGAGAGGAATCTTCAGATTCTACGCGACCAAGTCGGCTCCTTCCTGGGAATGTCTGCCTCCTCCCAGGAGGTTTTTCAGGTCTGATTGACTCGTCACGTAGATCAGCGTTCTCTTCAGCCCAAAGTGATGTTTTCTTCTACTGATGTAGATCATCTTTTTAAGAACATCTTTAAAGTAATTGAGGTGTTCAGTTTTCTTTGACTGGACTGTGGGTGCTGTTGCCAAGAAAATTCGTGATTTTGAAGCAATTCCTCAAGACATTTCTGAGAACCTTTTTTTGATACTTTATCTTGTGCTAATAAAGCCATAAAGGATGGATCTTTGGAGCTTTCTGCCCTGTTCACGATGGGTATTCTTAAGAAGCGCGAACTTTGTTGCTCGTTCAAGCTCGAGGCATCTCCTCTTTTCAGAAGTCGGCCCTTCTGTATGCATTGTTGGATCGTGATCATCTGTTTCACAGGACATCATTAAGGGAAGTTTCTTCTGCTTTTACAGGAATGTTCGAAAGCATGAACTTTTAGCCCAGTCCACGAAAAAAGTCTAACCCCAGGAAATTTTTCTGCCACTTCTTCGTCTGTAAGGCCAGTGGGCCAACAACAATCTAGCTGGGACAGCCGTCGTCCTCCGTTTCGTGGCAGGTCTTCCTTCAGACGTCCTCGAACGAACTTTCGACCTCCCGCATGTGTTTAGGGAAACCCGCTGGAGCAGGGACGTCATCGTCAACCAAGTGATCATCAAGTCCTCTCCCCTGCTGTCGGAGCCAGACTTCAGGGTTTTGGAAGGAATGGAAGCAAGAGGTGCCGATCCTTGGGTGATCCAGACACTCAAGGATGGGCATGCGATTCCCTTTCTCAGTACAGTATGCCACCTCTCTCTCCTTCTCCCATCAACTTAGTGGCATATGCAGAAGGCTCAGAGAGATTTGTCGCTCTTCAAGCCAGGTACGTGCTCTCCTACAAAAGCAAGTCATAGAGACAGTGTCATAATCATTTAAATATCCCAGGTTTCTACAACAGACTTCTTGTAGTCCTGAAAGCCTCAGGAGGTTGGAGGCCAGTTCTGGATGTCAGCGCTCTGAACTTGTTCGTTTCGAAAACAAAATTCGTGATGGAAACGCCAAATTCAGTTCTTTCGTCTCTCCGCCAAGGAGATTGGATGGTGTCTCTGGACATGAGAGACGATATTTCCACATTCCAATTCATCAGCTCTCAGGAAGTTCCTGAGGTTCGTTTTTCAGGGGCAAGATTTACACAATTTCGAGCGGCTTTGCTTGCCTGTCCACAGCTCCCCAGGTGTTTACGCATTGCTGGCCGCTCTGGGGAAGTGGTTACATCTGATGGGGATCAGCATGTCTCTGTACCTGGACGACTGGCTTCTTCGAGCCTCATCTCAACAGCAGTGCGAAGAGGACTTACAGAAGACCCTTATTTTGTCTCGGGAATTAGGAATTCTCATCAACTTACAGAAGTCTCAGATAACTCCGACACAGCCGATTCTTTATTTGGGAATGTTTCTCAACTCTCAGAGTTTTCGGCTTTTCTGTCCCCAAAAGAGTCCAGTCCTGTCTTTCCAAAGTTTGCCAGTTCCTGCAAAAGGAGTTTTCTTCAGCTCTAGAATGGCAGAGCCTTCTAGGAACCCTAGCCTCAGTGGAAAAGTTTGTTCTGACTGGGGCAACTTCATCTAAGACCGCTTCAATTTTACCTGAAAGCGGTTTGGAACAGGAGGACACAACCCGAGTCACACGTGTTTCGGGTCACACCCCAGATAAAGGAAGATCTTCGGTGATGGTACGATATTCCAAGACTGGAGGAAGGGTTGTCTCTTCAAATTTTGAACCCGTCCCTACACTTTTATTCAGACGCCTCAGACGTTGGTTGGGGAGCTTGGATGAACAACCACCAAACGTCAGGGACTTGGCTGAAGGATCAAAAGAAGCTTCACATCAATCTCAAGGAATTGAGGGCAATCTTTCTAGGTCTTCAAGTCTTCGCACCTCTTGTGTCGGGAAAGTAGTAGCGATTTTCTCCGACAACTCGACAGCCCTAGCCTACATAAGAAAACAGGGAGGTACTCATTCTTTCTCCTGTACAGGAGAAAGCAAAGATCTTCTTCTTTGGTCAGAGAAGAATGGAATTACGCTTCTCCCCAGATTTTTTCAGGGGAAGAGGAACGTGAGAGCAGACGAGCTCAGTCGGGCGAATCAAGTCTTGGTAACAGAATGGATGTTGAACTCCGAAGTCTGCGAGGGTCTTTGGAAGGTTTGGGAAAGCCCTTGATAGACCTCTTCGCGACCGAGGAACCATTGTCTTCCTCTGTACTGTTCTCCCGATTCAGATCCTCAGGCGATTGCCACAGACGCCATGCTTCTGGACTGGTCGCACAAGGATCTTTATGCATTTCCCTCCCTTCGGGATGATTCGGGAGGTTCTCACCAAATTCATCATGCACCCAGGATCGTCGATGACGTTGGTGGCCCCATTCTGGCCTCGGAAAGAGTGGTTTCCCGATCTTCTCTCACTCCTGTCGGACTTCCCGAGAAAGCTACCTTTAAAGAAGTCGCTGCTCAGACAGCCACACTTTCACCACTTTCACCAAGGCCTACCCTCTCTCGCTCTGACAGGGTTCAGACTGTCAGGGACCTTGTCAGAGCGAAGGGTTTTTCAAGAAGAGCTTCAGAGGCAATTGCGAGATGCAGACGTACTTCTTCTGACAAGCTCTACCAGTCAAGATGGGTTTTGTTTCGAGACTGGTGCCGACGCAATCATATCTCGTCTACTAAAACCACTTTAGCACAGTTTGCTGATTTCTTTCTTTTCCTAAAAGATAGTAAGCTGGCTTTTTCGACAATCCAAGGTTATAGATCCATGTTGGCCTCAGTGTTTAAGCATAGAGGCATAAATCTATCGAATGACTCAGATATATCGGATTTGCTGAAGTCTTTCAAGACTACTAAATTGACCTCTAGTCCTGTTTCCTGGAATTTGGATGTGGTGCTTAGTTGGATTTCAGGACCTCCTTTTGAGCCCTTGCAGGATGCATCTTTACGAGATCTCACTCGGAAGACATTATTTCTTCTTGCACTCTCTTCGGCGAAGAGAGTTAGTGAGTTACACGCAATTGAGAAAAAAGTGGGCTTCTGCCAATCTGATGCAGTATGCTCTCTACTCCTTTCTTTTTTAGCAAAGAATGAGGACCCTTCACATCCATGGCCTCGCTCTTTAGTGATTAAAGGTCTATCTTCCATACTCGGACAAGAAGAATTGGAGAACGTTTTATGTCCGATTAGAGCACTTAAGTTTTATGTGGAGAAAACACATAATTTACATGGTAGTTCACCTAATTTGTGGTGTTCAGTGAGACGGCCTGACCGTTCCCTTTCAAGAAGAATGCGCTTTCCTTCTTCATTAGAGATTTGATTAAGGAAGCGCTACGGACGTATTGGAAGGTGAGCTTCCGGTGTTAAAAGTCAAAACGCATGAAGTGAGAGCGGTAGCGACATCGCTATGTTTCGTCGTCATATGTCCCTGAGTGCGATTCTTCAGACGACTTTTTGGAAGACTAAGTCAGTCTTCGTGATCTTTTATTTGAAGGACTTTGAAACGGTCTACGACGACCATAGTGTTTTTGCGCCGTTATCAGTTTCTGGCATGGTATTGGGTGAGGGAGTGTAGGGAGTATGTCTCTCTATTTACTTCCCCT
The DNA here is from genome assembly GCF_040412425.1 of Macrobrachium rosenbergii. Classification (NCBI taxonomy): domain Eukaryota; kingdom Metazoa; phylum Arthropoda; class Malacostraca; order Decapoda; family Palaemonidae; genus Macrobrachium; species Macrobrachium rosenbergii. The sequence continues at coordinate 59,559,963 of NC_089761.1, forward strand.
TGATATAAGGTGTCAAGTTTTTTTGGGGTGCCTGGAGGTACTTGTACCTGAGTACCCTCCAGTTATGTAGGGTATGGGTGGTTTTTTGTGAATGGTGTAGGTGTCGTGTTTGTTTATTCTGGTCTGTGCTGTGGCCCTGGGCAAGGGCAATTATTCTTATCCTCTGCCAAGCCAAGCGCACTTATCCTTGGCTGCAGATCCTGCTAGTAGGAGCGATCATGGTCAATTCTACCAAGCGTCCTACACGTCGAGATGAGCACCGACCAGAGGCAGTACCTTCCTGCAGTAGCTCTCTTGACAGGTAGGTAGATCAGGCATTATTATGCTCTCAGTCGCTGGCTTGACTTCTGATGAAGGTTGGGATTGATTCTTTCCATCTCCCTCCTCCATCAATATGGAGTCAGCTGAATGACTGTTTGGTAAGTGTCATGTATAAAAAATGTTATTTTGATGATAAAATAAATTTTTAAACATACTTACCAAACAGTCATTAATTTGAGCCCACCCTCCTCCCCAGATGGATGGTGACGCGAGCGAATTGCCGGCATTCCTTTGATCTACCTGGGACCCTGATGGTGGGCGGGGCTGTGACACCTGCACCTAACGGTTCCGCGGACACCAATTTTGAAAATCTCCGGTCTGCGAAAAGAGTGAAATAGCTGAATGACTGTTTGGTAAGTATGTTTAAAAATTTATTTTATCAAAATATCATTTTTCTATATGTACCTCTCCTGTTTTGTGTAGAGAAATAGTTTGACCTCAGGTCACTTGTAAATTTTTGTACTTGCGGTCTCTGCGTATACGCAGACGTCTGCACGCCGCTTTATAAGCTGGTTGCTTCATCAATAAACTAGCAGTACTTGTCTTCCTGCTCATTATTTCGCACCCTCTCACAGACGTATGTATTCATGTTTATGCCTTTATTAATAACCATTATTTTAATAATTGCTTCATACTGTTCAATACACAGCTCTTTCCTATTTTTAAAATTAATTTTCTGCTGAATTTATCAGCAATATTTACCTTATCAGATACACACCACAAAATCTTGGAAAGAATGAAGAATACTTTTGAGACTAAATATGAGAGAGAGAGAAAATAACAAATGGTCAAAGAGATTTAAATGATGTTCAGGAAGCCATGTTGTATGGTAGGATTACCCAAGATAACTAATTAGGTGTACCTAGTCAAACTGACCTCATTTTGTTTTCCTGAGATATGGCAAAGTTTGTGCCAAAAAATCTTTAGCATTTTATTTCATTATTTACAGGTGATGCTAAATAATAACTGATTTAATTACATTGGTGTATTTCCTCTTTTGACCATCTTCCGGATTTCATTATTAACTTCGATATAAAATTAAGCATCCACCCACTTGTTTTGAACATGTGGCACCATGTCATAGGTGTGAGAACCAAGGACAATCTTTATCTTCACATCAAGTTTTTGGGAGGGCAAGCACCAGTGCTAGCCCCCCTACAGTTCCAAGACTGTTTGATAGTCATTTCATACTGTTATTGAGCAACAACATGTCCAATAGTGATTTGAGTTAACAAGCAGAGAGGAAAGAACGAGTGGGTAATGAGCTAAATACATTCTATGGTTGGGTACTTTTTATGTAAGTAACTTACTCAGTAATTACTTACCTGAGAGTTTCTATGCGAAGGCAGCTTAAATGTTGAGAATTCGCAGCACCGATACCCTTTTGTTTATGTAGGTGACTAACCCCACCCACTTTCGGAGTAAGAGAGGAACAACTCGACCAGGAGCACATTTTGTTTCTGCCGGCTTAAGACCACACACGGTGTTAAGATTCGCAGCTGAATTTTAATTCTTTGGTTGAGATCTTCCCTGTTGGTGAAGTATTTTTGACCCAGTAGGCTTCAGCATTGATTATTTACATAGATTTTCAGTGAAAAACATTATTATGACTAGTTCTCTTAGGAGACTTGCTGGTTTTTGACTTGTACACTTTGTTGACCATGTCAGACTCTAGCTCTTCTAGTTTTCGGTATTGTAGCAAAGGCTGCAATACTCAATTGACAAAAGCTTGCTATGACTCCCATACCTTGTGCACTGCATGTAGAGGACAGGTATCTTCTGTTGAATTGACGGGCAAGGAGTGTAAAAAGTGGGATGAGAAAAAATGGAAGACTTTAGCTTCTCACCTTTCTAAACTAAAGAGAGACTGTAAGAGTAAACTGGCTTCTAGAGCCGAAATAAAATCTTTAGCTACCCAGGGTTCTAACCCTACATCTAGTAATGTCGATCCGATCCGGACCACTTCGCCAGCCTTGAGCAGAGGTTTGGCCAAAAGTTTGGTTTGCTCGCTAATTCTGTGGCCCAATTTGGGGAATCTATGTGTTTCCTCATGGATATTATTTATTTATCATTAAAACAGTTTAACCAGACCACTGAACTGACTATCAGCTCTCTCAGGGCTGGCCCAAAGGATTTGAATGAAATGACAGGTCTAGGCTAGAAGCCTAGCACTGGGACCAAATAGGTCACTCAGTATGGTGATGAATGAATGAAAATGGAATTAAAAGCTGCACAAGGCATATGCTCTCATACTGGAACACACTCACAAAATAAATACATTTATACTCATGCTTCCATATATATTCACTAAAAAGGTATATTAAAATTCAAAATAAATCTAAGTAGAATTGAAAAATTTAGTTGTTTTAAAATTCATTAGATGCCTAAGGGTTTTCATATAAAATTTTCTGTTATTTACTTTTTATATTATATCAATGAAATCACAGCCCCTCATGAACATTAAAATGGGTATTACTGAAAATGTTGAAGATCTGACAAAATTTCTTTCACTGATCTATTTCCAAAATTTGATAATCGCTGCAGGGTATATTTTGGACATTCACACAATACATGCTTGACTGTTATCAACACTTTGCAGTCTGGGCATTCGGGAGAAGGGCCACATGGACTGTTCATTAAGTGTCCATGTGTCAAACGAGTATGGCCTATTTGAAGATGCGTCAGAATTACTTGTGTGTGTGTGTCTCTCTCTCTGATATGATGAACTCCATTTTCTAACACAGGATTTTATCTGTTTTAATTTATTATTGTCAGGTTCTTCATTCCATGTATTTTGCCATTTACTCACAATGATTGTTTTTATATATCTTATATAGTCACTAATAGGGATGTTTACATTTGCTCTTGTCATGTCGACTGCTTCTTTAGCTGCTTTATCAGCCTCTTCATTTCCTTTAATCTCTACATGGGCAGGGATCCAACATATTTCAACATTTTTTCCATTATTAAACAATTTATGGCGTGAAAACTTGATTTGTTGTACAATATTTTTATTTATTATAACTCTGAATGGCTTCTATAGCGCTTTTGGAGTTGCTATGAATCACAAAATTATTAAATGAGGCTTCTTTAATTATTTTTATGGCTGATGCTGTTGAACATAACTCAGCTGTAAGTACTGAGGCATTATCTGGTAGAGAGAACTGATACGTTTTTTCTTGGGATACTGGAACACATCCACTCCATATTGTGACTTAGATCTGTCAGTGTATATTGTGTAATGTGGACCTTTTCGGATTACATATTCTACTGTATGTTGTGTTGTCTATGGTGTTCTGGGGTATATGAATAACTTTTTGATAAATATTTTAAGTATGTACAAATTCTCATTTTGTTCATTGTCCAAGGAGGAGGTAATTTCACTATTAAAAGGTGGATGATTGTTTATAAACACATCACTTAATCCAAATAATTTTTTGGTTGGAGAATTTTTGTCTGAATCCTCAGAACACTCTTCATTGTTACTAGCTCTCTATGGAGAGAGAGGTAGTTCACCACATTCAACTTGTAAAGATGACTTTGGTGATGATCTAAAAGCTCTTGAACACATTCTAAGGCCTTCATTATGAACTGGGTGTAACATTTTCAGCGTTGCATCTGATGCCGAGCCATATATTTTGCTTCCATAGTCAATGATAGACAGCACTGTTGCTTTATACAGTACAGTAAGAGTATGTCAGTTGGCTTCCCAAGTAGTGTTTGATAGTTTTAAATTAGGTTTAATGCTCTTTTCATTTTGATTTCATGTATGTTATGTAGGCTTTCCAGTTCAAGTGAGTGTCAAATACTAATCACAAAAATTTTGCTGTTTGGCCAATTGATATGGAATGATTTCTGATTTTTAAATCTATTTCTTCACCTTTTTTGCATTTTTTATTTTTATAAAATATTACTGCTTGAGTCTTTTGTATAGAAAATTTAAGGCCTACAGATGGGGCTCATTCATCTATTTTTATTATAGTTTTATTATTTATGATTCGCTCTGCACATTTTATGCGAGATGCGGAGTAATATGTGGCAAAATCATCCATATGCAAGTTAATTTTAATTCCGATTGGTAGATTATTACTGATATCATTTATTGCTAAAGTAAACAGTGTGCCACTAAGGACGCTTCCTTGTGGAACACCGTTTTTGAGTGGAAATGTACTTGACAATACATCATCAATTCTCACTTGAAAAGTGCAATTTGTCTGACAGTTTTGGATAAACCTAGGTAAATGTACATGGATGCTGTTTTTATGTGACGTTTTTAATATTGCATATCTCCATGTGTACCATATGCCTTTTCCGTGTTAAAAAAGATGGCTATAGTAATTTGTTTTCATTCAAATCCTCTTCGTATGAGGTCTTCCAAGTTAGATAGAGAATCCATTGTAGATCTGTTACATTGTGACCCAGATTGATTGGTAGTCAAAATTTTTTTTTCTCAAATGTGCCATGTTAGTTGAGCATTTACCATTTTCTCTAGTAATTTGCATAAACAACCTGTTAAAGAAATTGATCTGTAATGTTTACATTACTGGGATCTATTCCAGGTTTGGGGATATGAATAATTATAGCTTTATGCCATTCATCAGGAAATAAATTTCAAAGCATAAGTGATTTTAAAACTTTAATAAGTATGACTTTGCCAAAGGTGCTAAATGGCAGATCGTTTCAAAACAAATATTGTCACCTCCAGGGGCAGATTTATTGCTGTTCAACAAAGCAAATTCTAACTCTTCCATATTAAATTTTCTATTATAATATATATCTTCTACTGTTTCAAAATTTATTGTTATTAATTCTATATTATTTTTCTTTGTGCAGAAATGCTCATCTAAATTTTTGTTGCTACTATTTTTGCTAAATTTTCACCTATTACATTACTAATTTCTTTTGGATCAAGTATTCTTTTCCCATCTTTTATTATGGCATGTCTAGGTGGTTTAACATGGGTACCATTTATTTTCCTGAATTTTTCCCATATTTTTTGTATGGGAGTATTTTTAGAGAGATCTGATACATACTTTTTCCATGAAATGATTCTTCCTTGAATTGCTTCTCTTTTAAATTTTGCAGATATTTTGTTATATAGAGGTTTTAATGTACCAATTTCTAATAATAATATAGACAGATTTTGTAAATTTTCTTCTAATATCTGTAATGTTTTATTTATTTTCCTGAACTTTCTATTCAAATTATCTAATCATCTTCCAATTTGATGTTTCATTTTTATTAATTCTGTTAGTTTTTCAGACCACCATGGGACATTGTGTTTTGTTGGACAAGATTTTAATTTTGGTATTGCTTTGTCAGCAGCAGTTTTAATGAAATCAACAAGAAATTTATTAGTTTCTTTATGGTCTTTTAAATATTCAAATGGTGGGATATTTATAGTGTGTAATTCATATTGCTCCCAATCTACTTTGTATGCATTATATTGAGGGATATGCTTGGTGGGATTATTTTGTAATAATGAAATTAATATTGGGAAATGATCACTAGTATGCAAGTTGTCAACTGTTTTCCAGTCCAGTCTGTCTACTATGTTTGCTGTACATATAGTTAAGTCGATTGAGGAAAATGTTCCATGTGTTTTAGAAAAATATGTGCTGATTTTGTTATACAGCACATGTCATATGAATCTATGAATTCTTCTATTTTACTTTCTGGTCTATTTGAGTCTGTACAATTACAGTCCCACACTGGGCTGTGAGTATTAAAATCACCTAGTATTAATGTAGGTTCCTTGGCATTAATAAGTAATTCTTTAAGTTTGTCAATGTCTTAATTTTTATTTGGTTGGTTGTATAAATTACATAATTATCATTTTTTATTCAAATTTAAATACCTGATATTTGCAAGTCAGTAATGTTAATAGGTACTTTGTTGTAAAATCAGTTATGTACTATTAACGTTGGTTTTCTCTTATGATGTTGATTAAGGTTACCTATTGTTGAATTTTTGTTGACCTTTGTCAACATAATGTCATTGGTTCATATTCTTTTAATAGCCGTTGTATTAGGTGCAATTGGTCTGTATAGACCATTTAATATGTTCAATAAGTAATGAGAAAATGTCAGGAGAGACATAATTATCACAATTTTGTCTCCTTCAAAATATTGCCTCTATACACACGTCTGCATCGTCTTCCCAATCCTGGAAGACCTATAGTCCTTTTGCACGTAGTTTCAGGTAACCTTCCGATGCCTCTTTCAGCTCCTCTGTTGACTGGAATTTTCCCCTGAGGCTGTCTTTCATGTAACAGGAAGAAGTTTGTCAGGGCTGTAGGGTGGGTGTTATACCACTTTCATTCCCTGTTGGCCATCCAGGTGGTCACCAGCGTACTTGTGGCATGGGGCATTGTCCTGGTGGAACCACCACTTCCTCCACTGCTGAGGCCTCTTCTTCCTCATCTTCTCCTGAACCTTTTCAGAACAGTAAGGTAATATTCCTTTGATTGAGACCAGGAACCCATTCAATGTGAATGAGCCCTGGGAGTCAAAGAAAGGAATAACTGTATTTTGACCTCCCTCATCTTTGCCTTTTTTGGTTCTGGGGAGGTGTACTGAGCACTCTGACGTTTGCTTTGAATTGAACTCTCGTCACAAGTCATACTTTTTCTTCAGAAACCTGAATCAGCCTCTATCATTTCGAGAATGTCAGTGCAACATCATTGAAACTGCCTCATATTTTTTTGGCAATAGCTTCAGATCTTTGGTATTTCTCCAATTCTAATACTTTGTCTGGTCTGTAGATATTCGACCATTCACTAACCTTTGTTCACATCTGTATAACCTATAACAGAAAATCTGTTAAACCACCGATAGAAACTTACTTGGCTATTTTTTATCCCCATAGGCCTCCTTTAACATTCCATAAGCTTTTTGTTTGGTTTTCTTAAGTTTAACACAAAATTTAACGTTGCTCCATGTTTCTTTTTGACAAGTATTCACAGATCGGCAAACCGGATCAGACTTTTTCACCGCTGCACTCAGACCTACAAATTGTTGTCATTTTATTGAATATTTTTACTTCACCATAAGTTTTTTGATCAAATCATATTTAGTGTCTCGCCTAACATTTTCTCATTCTTCTGAACATTTTTCCATTGTATAATATAGCTAGTGAAAATATTTTGTTATAGCTGTCAAGTTTTACTCTCTTTTTTTTGTATTATCAATTTGGATTTTTTCTTATAATGTACTCGCAACATTCATTTGTTTTTCTTTATAATATACTGAGTGCTCAATGCACATGCGACTTTTTCATGGGTACTCAAATCTGTGGTTTCTTTTTTTTCTATATTCATAAAATTTGTTACAATGTTTGTTAAACCATCTTTTATGTTTTTGTTGTTGTTGCATAATTCAGTGAAACAGTCATTACATCCACCTGTATTATCATGTGTATTTCTTTTTTCATTTGTTGTTGTACCAATTACAGTACTGGAGATGGAGTAATCTCTTCTCCCTTGACATAATCATTGTTATCTATGGTATGATTCTCTTTCACTTCTTCAGTGTTTTCGACATCTGCCTTCATAGGTTTTACTATTATTTTAGGAGATAAAGGTATATTCTTAGCTTGTTTTTTTTTTTTTGTTCCTTTTTCATCTCCTTTATCTTTGGTTTAACTGATGTTTCTCTAATAATAATTGGTTTCTTCGTTTTGGGTGGTGTTCTCTCCAAAGGTCTTTTTTTATCTTTAATTTCCAGTCCATCTCTACCCTCTTCTGTTACTTTAGTAGCATCATCCTCCTGTGTTTCTATTTCCATTAATATTTCAAATTAATTGGATAGAATATTATCCATCTCATTTGTACCTGTTTCTTTATTCTTTACCATTTTAGTTTTTATTTCTAAATTATTCATTTCTCTTGAGATTTACTTTTCTGTGCTCTGTTACTTCTATCTGTTTGCGATTTTGTTTCATTATTTGCTCTTGTTATTGAAGAATATTATGTTTCTTAGACGGATCTTGAATTCCTCTCACTTTTAATTCCAACTTAGCATCTTTTATAGACATCCCTGTTCGTTCTTGTAGTATTTTCAATTCCGTATTGTGTATATAATACATGCATTCTTTGGATCTTACATGATGATTCTGCCCACAGTTCACACACTTAGGTTCACTGCACTTCCACTGTGTGGTATGTTCAGTAGATCTACAATAAGCACATTCCGGTTTATGACAATTTTTCTTTATGTGCCCATACTTACTGCAATTTTGACACTGCAGTGGCTTTGGGACATAGGGTCTTAACTCTCTATTTTGGCCTAAAATTTTTATTTTTTGAGGTAGATCTTCCCCCTCAAATTTTATTTTTGCTATTTTTAATATTTCTTTATTGCTATTTTTACTTGATACAACATATCCCTCACAATCTTGGACCTTGGGGTATATTTTTTGAGAGAGTCTAATAGCATTTTCTTATCGACTGGTTCGTTGTCGTTTTCAGGAATTACAATGGTACCCTGAATGCTGTTCATAGTATCGTGTTTTTTCACTTTAATGTTAATATTGTTTATGTTTTTCAAAGACAAATAGTCTTCGGACTGAATTTTTGTTGTGGCTTCTATAAGCCAGATTTTCTCTTTATTTGTCTGAACGACATTTCTGTCGTTGGATGTCTATTTAATAAATAATTTTCTATTTTTAAAGCTGAAATTTTTGTTCTGTTTCTGGGTTAGAAACCTTGACCAACTTCCACTCCCAAAGAGGGAGTCAAGTGAATCAAGGTTGAGTCAAAACGGATATTTACTTTTTTTGGGAGTTTCATAAGGTATTAAAGTTTTAATACCACCCTGATTTTGGATATTTGGATTATCCAGAGAAATGTCCATTTCCATGCTAGAAGATTTGCTCTGTACTGGAGCAGCGGTCGTCAACTGTGCCAGAACAATATCATCAGAGGGCCCAGGGGTACTTGAATCTTTAAAATTACACAACATAAAGATTTAGGTATAAAAAAAAGATTACATAAACCTGAAAACCTTAAAAAGATATCAGCCTTTCATGGAGTTTATTCTTCCACCAATGGCACAAAGAACTGATTCCCAAATGTCCGCTCCCTACCCTACCCCCGGATGGCACAACATGATTAGAGTGGCCCAATTGTAAGCCAAACCCACTTGCTAGGACTGACAATATTACTAGAATACAATCATCCCCACACTAATCATGTTATGGGCTAACCGGATGGAATGCTCAGAGTCCTATCCCCAGAACCAGATCCCCCCTGGAATCCGTGGTACAGCCCTAAAGAATAGTTCCGCCTTTGAGCTATCAATCTGATAACTCTCAGGTCTGAACATTATCGGGCAGTTGATGGTCCTACTACAATTCCCACTATATAGTTTCGGATATAAACCCAATCCCAGCTATGACATCTTTTCATATTTAACAGGTCCAATAAATTTTAGCAAAAGTGGAAAATTTCACAAAAATTAATCCAAACAAATATATCTTATATGAGACTCTTGCACTCAATTCCTGGGAACAAATTCCTGGGGTTCAAGAGCCCCCTCGCCATGTCAAGGAACCCCCCTCAATGTGGGACCCCACATCGAGGGGGCATTCCTCATGGATGAGTTCAATGAGAAAAGGACTAGTGCAAGTAAAGTGATAGTGGAGGAGGTGGCTGCCAGTCCCACCGACTCTCCTAGGCAAAGGTCACTGCCATACTCCCCCAACCCAGGAGGAGGCATACTGGATGCCCAAGGGAGGTCAGTGGGGTCTGGCCGCAGCTAGTCACCCCCCCTCAGTCACACCTATTGCATCCCAGGTTGCAACAATAGACACCCGGTGGAAAGGTTTCTCAGGTGTTCATCATCTTTCTTCGAGCTCAGGAGACTCGAGCCTGAGGAAGGCCGCCAGTGGCATATCTAGGATGAGTCGCGCCCTCTTAAGAGGCGTTCGGCGTTCAAGGATGAGTCCCCTCTGCTTCCCAGCAAAAGGCATAGAGAGCCTTCCTGTACCCCCCAGCTGTCGTGCAGTGCTTGGGGCAGTCTCGAGTGCTTTTCCCAGCAGTAATGTTTTATAAAAATGAAAAGTGGAAAAAAGGTGAAGAAATAGATTTGAAAATCAGAAGTCCATACCAATTGGCGAAACAGCAAAATTTTTGGGATTAGTATACGATACTCACTTGAACTGGAAAGCCCATATAACATACATGGAATCAAAATGTAAAAGAGCATTAAATCTAATTAAAAACTATCGAACACTACTTGGGGAGCAGATAGACATACTGTTACTGTACTGTATAAAGCAACATTGTTGTCTATCATTGATTATGGAAGCAAAATAATGGCTCGGCATCAGATGCAATGCTGAAAACGGCAGAAACAGTTCATAACGAGGGCCTTAGAATAATATCATGTTCAGGAGCCTTTAGATCATCACCAAAGTCATCTTGACAAGTTGAATGTAGTGAACTACTTCTCTCCCTCTCCATAGAGTTAGTAACAATGAAGAGTGCCGTGAGAATTCAGAAAAGTGATTCTCCAACCAAAAAATTATGTGCATTAAGAGATGTATTTATTAACAGTCTTTTACCACCTGTCCCAATTGGATCTTGAGGATTTTTCGAGTTACTGAATTTAAATACTGTATACAGCTAACTTCAATAGTAAAGTTACCTCCTCCTTGGACTATGAATAAAATGAAAATTTGCACACTTAAAATATATATCAAAAAGTTGCTCATATACCCTAGAACACCATATACAACATACAGTAGAACATATAATCCGACAAGGTCCACATTACTCAATATACATTCCAGTTTGTTTTCGGCCATCATGCGTTGTAGACGTGTTTTCGGGTCTCTTTGCCTGTCTGTTGTTAAGTTCTTTATTTATCCCGGTGGGATCTTTCTGTATTTTTGTGTATATCTTGCGTGTGTAATATACAAACCCACGATTTGTGATAGCCTTGCATAGGCCGTCGTTCCCCTGCATTTGCTTCTTGGGTTTGATGGCCAAGGGCATATTTTAGAGAGGCATAACCAAGTGGTAATGTTTCTCGTCCAGTAAGACCATTAATTAGATTCTGAAGGCGATCCCCTTCAGATTCGGATATTAGATTGAGACATAATAACTTCGCTCCCCTTCAGTGATCGGGATGTATCAAGTTCACCTCCCTTCTTGGGCTCACGCCCTCTGTGTACAAGGGCATGACTACTCCTTTTCTACTTGTGCTGAGTGGTGTTCTTTGCCACCTGCACTGTGGAGGGGGGGAGTTTTGGGGGAAGGCTGTGGGCGGCGTTGGTAAGTTTCGCTTCCATGGCGCCCTTTGGCCTCCCCTTCTTCCTTCTCTCTTCCTGTAGGTTGTTCTTCTCTCCTTCGCCCTCTTCGCTTGCTTGTTGGGTGAAAACCGCAAGGGGGGCTGGGGGGCAGGCGGTCTGGTGACCTCTTCTCAGGGGCCTCCTCTTGCTCTCGGAGCGAGAGGAGTCTCCCTCCACTAATCATCTTTGCTTTTTCTTTCAGGTTGCCAGAGAGCATCGTAGGCGCAGCAGTAGTTGGCTGGATATCTCTGTTTGGGATATCTTTGCCGGAAGGAGTCCCAACATTCATACAGTGTTTGCTTCGGGATCAACCACAGTGCCTGCTTGGAATGGCGTAGGTCCACGTCAGGGTCATTCTAACTCTGTGTCCCTTCAATGTGGATTGATCACTGTCATTGCTGGTCTTCGTGTATGCTGTGGCACTGCCTCTGGCGTATCTGTGGTCCCGTCTGCTCCTGCTGTGCTTCCTGTGTTATTGCTCCTGTTGACTCAGTGACAAGTCTCAGGGCAGCTCCTACTGGTCTCCTGCTGCAGCTTGATTGCTCCTGTCACTGCTGGTGACATTCCTGTGATGTTCCTACCCGTTGCTGTAGCTCCTGCCTTCCGAACCGCTTCCGTAGCTCCTGCCTTCCAAACCGCTTCCATAGCTCCTGCATCGACTGTCCTGATCGCCCCTGCTGCTCTTTTCCTGGTGGTTGTGTCCTGGGCCACTTCTGCTGTAATCCTGCCAAGCTGCCCTGGAGGTTACAATGTTTTGTGTCCACCATCTTGTAGAAGATGTCGGAGTGAAGGTGAAAGAAGCCGCCCTGTGGGAGGTAGCCACCATCTTCTTCAGCTTATCTTCAATTTCGTCTTCTGCTGCCTCTTCCTTTCCTCTCCCGAGGTTCAAGGGTGTCCCAGGAAACCGGATAGGCCTCCATCGGCCAAAGGAGAGGAAGGCTACTTCTTTCCCCTTGAAGTCCTTTGGGCGTCTGGCGACTGTCTCCATCCAAGGAGTCAGTGGGTCTCTTCATCAGCTCTTCCCAACCTTCAGGTTCAGGAACCGATTCGCATACCCTGGGTTTTGTGTTTCAGGAGCCTCAGGCGTGCAGACCTTGGTTTGTGTTCCCGTTACCAGTCCTAGAGGTTCCTCCTCTAAGACGGGTGCTGCTTTGGGCTCTCATTCATGAGCCGCTCTGAGTGCTCAAAATTCTGTGGAATATCGAGTATCCTGATCTGGTTCTGGAGAGTACTCTCCCCAGCCCAGTTCAAGGGCAGTGCGAGAGAAAGGGCCAAGGCACCCAGGTGTTTCGGCTCTTCCTGCCAGCACTACAAGGACTCCCCCAGTGCCTACCAGTGCTCAGTCAGGTTCCTAACCTGGTGTCTTGATCCTATCGGTTTGAACTCCAGAAGAAGCAGGGAAGAGGTTCCCTTCAGGAGTCCTGCAGGACTTCTAAGGGACTGCCTCTCTTCTGGGAGGTATTTTTTTCTCGATGGCTCTTCCTGCCCTCGGGCGGGAACCGATTTGTATTCTCTTCTGGGGTCTCTTGTTCGGGGGGCTGTGAGAGTGCAGCCTCTCAAGGCCGTGCCCTCTTTGCCAGTCTTAGAAGTCTGCATCTAAGACTGGTTCTGTGCCTGGCTCTTTTCAATTTTTCTTAGGAAACCGAAAGCAACTGCTCTTGATCTCGATCTCTGGGAGTCTCGTAGGTCACTCGAATTCTATGAATCATGAGTGCTTTCCTGGCAAGAGGCGAGGACAAGAGAAAGTGCCGAGACACCCTGGTGTCAGGGTGCTGAGATGCCCAGGTGTCTCGATACTGCCTGCCAGCTGCTTCAGTTGCTTGGCCAGGTTTCATCCTCGTGTCTTGAACTTTAGGGTTTGAGCATGCAGGATAGCAGACACAGAATCCCCCTTTAGACCTCCTTCTTTAGGGGCCTCAGTCTCGAAGGAGTTTCGAGTTTGGGAAATTAGCACTAGTTCATGGCAGACAAGTTCTGCCCTGTCCAGTTTCCAATTGCGTTCGCACGATCGGCTCGGCTCGTTTGCTCGCCCCTCCCCAGCCCCTGGTCACGTTCGCAAGACTGTCTTGGCTTGCCCCGCATGCATCCAGTCCACCGCTTACCACCAATCTGGATCACATTCGTGTGATCGGCTCGGTTCAGCGCAGCTCAACTTGGCCCTGCTCAGTTCTTCGGAATCGGGTTCTTGGCACTGTTCGAGTGAACTTTCTGCTCTTCCCAGGAAAGCGCTTTGCCACGGCACAAGCACTCTTCTTCCCCCATGTGGCAATCATCTCCTTCGGTTGATTATTGTTCACGGTCCACCTCTCCTGCTGGTCTTACTGGCAGGATAGGTATGGGTACTTTTTCTCCCCATCTGTTCTCTTTTCTTGGTATAATGTGGTTTGGATTCCACAATAAGCTGTAGGTCCCGTTGCTAGGTAACCAATTGGCGCTTAGCCATGTAAAATAAGTCTAATCCTTCAATCCAGCCCTAGGAGAACTGTTAATCAGCTCAGTGGTCTGGTTAAACCAAGGTATACTTAACTTTCGTCTTGGTTATTCCGAGAGGCGCGAGACAGACAGAGAAAACTCTGAGATGAATTTGTCTATCTTCGGAGTTTGGCTGCCTGTCATGCCTGCGGTGTCGATCCCCTGATCGTGTCATAGTACAACCAGGTAGCTGAGGAGGGTTTCTTGGGATCTGTCATGGTCCCCCTCCAAGGAGAGAGGTACAGGAGTTTCACACTTCGGAAGCAGGGAGGATCTTCCTCTTCAAGTTATGATCACCCTCATTTCTCGGAGAACTTCGCACCGATTCATCAGCACAAGGATCTCCAGAACAGGACCACGGCTCCCCCAGTGAATAATCTTCATCACTTGCAACCCTTGCAGTTTCCAAAGGGGTCGAGAGTTTTGGGGGCCACTGCGGTCCTTGCTTGTGAGAGCGTTCTCGACCAGATGAATACAGTACTTTCTTCAGACAAGGAGTTCATTCAGGTCGAGACACCAAGCTCCTCCTCCTCCCCCCTCAACAGTGGGGGGAGGGGTCTTGCCGACTGCAGGTTGTTCTGACTCTGCTTCATCCAGACTGGGTTCTCTCTCTGCTTCTCCCCGCTGTGAAGGGTGTTCTCTTCCGCAAAGAGAGGCGGCAATCCTGGAGGACTCCTCTTGGTTTCCTCCAGGCAGTCTCCTGATGGATCCACGATCCTTCACTTTTAGGTTTTCTCTCCTCGGATGCGACCATTCCTGGAGAGAACCCTGCCTTCTGGAGACTGGTCCAGTCCTGGGGTTGGTCTTTCTACATCAGGCAGCAATCTGTGGGCAATTCTGGTGCTAAGAAGAAGGACTTTGTCTGAATTCAGATCTCCGTTTCGTAAGTCCCGAGTTGGCTCAACCCTTAGGAACAAACCTTTACTTGGTTCTACCTTTCTACTTCAGAGATTTGCCAGATACCATGGTAATCAAAGTACGTGCCAGGGTACTGCCGTGTCCTTTGGACTATGGCCAGGACCCTTGGGTCTTTGTCATCTCAGCTTGAACTTAAGTTCAAGCCAGCCCTCCTCAACTTCTAAGAAGTCCAAGTCTTCAGAAGAAGATTGTGGAAACACAGCATTCTTCTTCCCCTCTGGGAAAGTGCATAATTGTGTCTCTTTCCACCCTCTTTTCCATTCGGAAGGAGGGCAGAAGGGAAGAGAGGAAGAAGTATCGACCAGACAGAAGTTCTCCTACTGCAGATACCTGGATGGGGTGATATTTGTCTTGGTACTCTGTCATCTTGCAGAAGCCTCCCCAAGGTGGAGAATGAAGGAGGTCTACTTTCATTTCTCCATCCTTCTTTCCTCTTCGAAGTATGAGGAAAGAGTTAGGCTAATGCTTGATTGAAAAGGAACCTTCGAATATGCTGGCATATTCTCCTCATGTCATGTGTCTACTCATCGATATATCAATCAAGGAATAGACGCACACTTTAAGACTGTCTTGAAGTGTGTGACCAAGACGATAAATACCTTCTTATCAACATCCTGAACTCAAGGCAGCCTTGTGGCCTTCTGAGAATTTCAGGGTGGGTTATGCGACACTCATTGGATTCGTTGAACAACAACACCACAGTAGTGGCATATTTCAACAAACAAGAGGGAATCGTTTTTCCCTCTTGTTTCATCTGTTGACATTTGCAGGTACTCGAGTGTTCTGTAGCGCACTCGATATTTCTATTAGCCAGATACATTCCTCGGGTTTGAATGATCAGGACGAAGTGTGCTCTTCACTCTTTCCTCACGAAGATTCACAAAGAGATTGCTCGACTGAGAAATCCCTACCTTCTTTCTGTTTGCCTCCCGGCACAACAAAAGTCAGTAGTTTTCTCACTCTTTCGTAGCTGACCCATGGGCCGCTACAGTGAGGCATGCTGTCTTTATGGGAAACATTGATGTCTACGTTTTCCCGCCGTATTTGTCTGTTTCACTAGGGGTTCAACAAGCATTGCTCTCCCCAAGTTACGGCCAAATGCTGAAAGACTATTGTGTAACTGATGTAAACAACTCAGTTCAGCCATTCTCTCTCTCTTTATGCCAGAGGATACTCATAGAATGTGAGATGGATAGATAGGTAGATAGATACAAAGGGAGCTATTGGCTGGAAAGGTTAGAAGTAGCAAATCACACAGCAGGGTATGTTACCTCAGTGCTGATTGTCTTGCAGCACAACTCACTATTGGCTGGGAGGGTTAGAAGACCTAATCACAGAGCAGGATACCAGCTTTGTTAGTTGCTGGTTGGCTTGTAGCTCCAATGCTTTGTGAGGGAGTTTTCCCTCTTTTTAGTTTTCTGTAAAAGAAAATTATTTGCCGGTTTTTCTGTCTGCCCTCAGATCTTAAAAACTACTGAGGGTAGAGGGCTGCAAATTGTTATGTTGATCATCCACCCTCCAATCATCAAACATACCGAATTGCAGCCCTCTAGCCTCAGTTTCAGTAGTTTTTTATTTTATTTAAATTTGAAGTTAGCCATAATCGTGCTTCAGGCAACGATATCAGATAGGCCACCACCAGGCTATGGTTAGAGTTTCATGGGCCACGGCTCATACAGCATTATACTGAGACAACTGAAAGACAGATCTATATTCAGTGGCCATGATTATACACTAGCCGTTGTACAGAAAATGCAATTGTGCCATTTCAGGGCGTTTTTATTTGTGTATGATTGATTTTAGTTTAATGTTTTACTGATACTGTATAACCTAGTTTTGTGAATTAATATTTATTTACATTTGTGTACGTACTGTCACTAGTGTATTAAATATTTTTAATGTGCATATGTATTTTTGATTCTCTCTCTCTCTCTCTCTCTCTCTCTCTCTCTCTCTCTCTCTCTCTCTCTCTCTCTCTCTCTCTCTCTCAGAGGTAACTCTATTAGTTTTCAAACAGCTGTGTATTTTTAAGGGTAATGTTTATTGTAAGATGACTGTGGAATGATATTAAAGTGTTTTAGGATGATAGTTTAATGTATACATTTGGTGTTTGAAATATTAAAATAGGTAGTTATAAATGTTTTTAGAGGGGGGGTCTTTGGTGTTTGAACTGATAAAATAGGCAATTATAAGCATTTTTAGGGGGCGGATGTCAAGTATTCATGGATTTTAGCCATTCCCTGGTGGTTGCGTAGGAAATACGGTTTGGAATTAAAAATAAAAAGAGTATATTATGTAATATTAAGCATGATTTGGAGGAGATAAGGAACATGAAAATGACTGAAAGCTTAAAGTACCTAGGAATAATGATAAAGTAGATGATGAAAAAAAATATGTTCAAGGCGTAAGAGAGGAAGATATTAGAAAAAGTGGAGAAATCAGCAAATTTTGTGTAATAGGATTTAGGCAAAAGTTGGTATGGATTATTAATATGGAAAACAATCTATAGACCTTGGCTAGGAGCACCTAGAAATGCTGCAGTTTATACAGACAGGTGCATCTGAAATGAAAATGAGAATATTTAGTGGAAGAATGCAATCTATGAGGAGTAGAAGACAGGGAAACTGGTTTGTGAAATGTTACTTATAGGAAGTGAAAGGGATGAAAGTAGGCTATGCAAGAATTATGTTGAAGAGATGGGAACAAATTTAAGATTGTTCAGGGGCATGAAGGAAGAGGAACTAAAGAAAAAAATAAGATAAATGGACAGTACAAACTGGAAGGAGGAGGCCAACAGTAAGAGTAGTTCTGAAATATACAGAAAATGTGAAACAAATAAGGTCTTAATCAATTATGCTTTACTGAGCTAGAGCAACTTGCCTACCCGTCAACGATCAGAAAAGCATGGAGGGGTACATATTGCATGTGCGGTGTGTGGGCCAGCACCAGATCTGCTATATATTGAAATGCAAGGAACTAAGTGAAGAAGGAGTACAAGCTAGAGAACTACAGTATAGCAACTGTATCAAGAAAGGAAAAAATATAGCAGAAATCGTCATGTTTGCAGAAGAAAGAATATTGTGCATTCGTTTTTTCCCACTCTGTTGAAATTGCTCTGCGAGACCCACAAACTCAGCTCGCCATAATGCATAATAATGCGGAGACACTCTGAGATCTTATACGCTTACTCCATATTTAATTGTGAAATCCACACTGTCATGGTCCTCAGAAAAACAAATCCATTAATTTTTTCTTGAGCAACTTCATCTTTTCAGTGCTCCTGATATCAAGTGGGAGCTTATTGTATAGTAATGGGTCTAAAACTAACATTCGAATTGGATCTTAGCTCAAATAATTTGAGACCACATGTAGCTATTCTTGTATTGACTTCATTTGCTGGTTGTATTATACGCAGTGTCATTCATATAATTTTGGACACCCAGTTTTGACAGTTTGGTAGAGTTGTAAGAGCCCGACGCTGTCTCTTCCAAACACGTGTGTGTTCGTGTGTTCATCAATTGTCATCCATCGGAGTGGACAGGACAAAACAGGAGCATCTCGTTTTCTTTCTCTACAGGAACACGATTTCAACCATACAATATTTCCGTCTGTTTCTCCCTAAGCATTGTTGTCCTGATATATGTTTCATCACTGTATGTTAATCATGTCTCTCAATATTGCCATCTGTTAGTCTGCCGACAAACACAGATGCCAAGTCTGTATCTCTGTTTCGCTCTGTCTGTATGTAGATGCTACGTGGCGGTCCGCACACGTCAATAACATCTCCCCAGATTCTGTACAAAAATCTTCGTAAGGAACCACCAGTTAACACCCAGCCAGTATGTCACTCATACCTCAATCCTTACACTGGTGACCCCGGAGTGACCTGAAGGACCCAGCCGACCCAAGATGATGACCCACGCGCCGACAGACCCTTCGCTGCCTCGCTGTTTCCTGCCGTTCCCGAGTTCTCAGTAGATGTCCGACCCTACAAGATGACCCACCCCACCACCGGAGCCCTGGATGCCTCCTCCAGGAAACCTGAAGCCGGACCCGCACTCGTACTGGACGAGCTGACCAACGAAGGACCAGCCACATCATCCTTCAGCCTGCTGCCACCCCTCTCGAGCTGGGTACCAAGGATCATCCGCCGTCATCTTTCAGCCCTCGAGCCGGCCACCGAAGGATCATCTGACGTCACCCTTCAACCCACCCCCGTCCTCCCCGAGCTCCTGCTGGCCGGCGCCGCCCTTCAGCCTCCTACCCGCCCCTAGCCCAAGCCCTTCGAACCAACTACAATTGTCGGCAAGACAATTTCCGCATCGATGCCTCGCTTTTGGGGGGGGAAACATTGTAAGAGCCCATCGCCCTGACGCCGTCTCTTCCAAACAATCAGAGAGTATTTGTAAGAGCCCGACCAAGGTCTATAGATTAAAGAGGTCTTCTCAGGCCACCGTAGTGCGCAGGTAGCCGGATGGTGGGAGTTGTGGTGGGTCAGAGCGGTGACGTCACTCAGACCATGCCGTGCCTGAGTAAGCTGTGGAACTTCCATAAGAAAATAAAGGAACTATTCTTTCTGCTTTGTTTTTTCATCTTTTTAGAGATTTATATTTTATTCCTTTAGGGAAAATAAAAGTAAGATAACAAATACATAACTTTATTACATTAAAACAACCAAACATATATTTGATGATGTAAATAACTGAAATTTGTTGAGCATTAGACAGTTTAAATTTACAAAATAAATAATGATATATACAAAGTATATGCTTCAATTATGTTCTATATCACGTTGCGAGCTTATGCATTTTATTTTGGCGCTTTTCTTGATGAACTAATACTCCTGTTCAAAACACGAATTCTAAAGAATGTACGACATCTAACAAAAAATTTAATAACTTCGATTGGTAATGTGATGTTATTGCTTTTAAAACACTCGCTAATTAAATCAGTCAGTTTATCTGTGGCGCCTTTTGCAAGTTTTAAATATTTTTCCCCGTGATAACAGAGAAATATTTTTTCCATTGTTTTTAAATGCACCAAAATTCCTCGCTTGGTTGCAACAGCGTTCCATCTCTTGCACTTACGGCACCAATCCACGAACCATCTCCCTTCGTCGCTGCACTTCCAAGGAATTCATATTCAGGAAACTTACGAGCTATATAACCACCAACGTATTGTAAGCCTCCATCTTCCATCGCATTTCCTAATTCTTCTTTTTCAATTTCCAATTCTACATTGTCATCATTTTGCAAATCATTACCAAATTCCACTGGCAAACAAAACGACATAGCCGGCAGGCTTAGCTCTTTTGGATAGAAGTTTCTTCATCTACATAGGATGCGCTTTTGTTCAACAGGAAAGCTGGAAAATGAGGTTGATGTCATCATATCACTATTGCAACTTTCAACGTTGCAGTTTGATCCTAACAGTTTGCTCTCTTTGCCTAGAATGTGGGCTCTGATTCGGTGCTTAAATGCAACGGGTGATGCATGTTGATGACATGAACCCATCTGCCTTATGCAGCCAAAAAAGTGTTCAAGACCATCTTGATTTAGCCTGTAAGTCAGAATATATGATGTTTGAAATATATCTTTGACCATTCTCAGCAGCTTCATTAATGAATTGCATGATTAGATTAAGCCTTTTTGGAAAGGGTAGAGCCTATTGCTTTTCATCACTTTCATTTCTTTAGACACCCGAATCACATCATGCAACGTTTTATTTTGTATGTCCAGATTCATCCCATAGGCATTTCTTGATGGTTTCCTATCACGAGGCACCGAGAGTTAAATAAATCGAACCAGGTATCTACAAGGCAAATAAACTGACTTGTGGTTTCCCAGTCCTTATCTTCCAGCAAACCTTTGTTACCGAAGTACTGAAGACATTTATATGTTGTTTCGGACAGTAATTGCACCGCTAGTTTAACATTCATGCGTTGCATGCCCATTACATTGATGTGCTTTTCAGAGAGCTTATGTGCTGTCCGTAGATCACTTTTTGCTTTTCATAATTAACTCCCTAACTGAACCACAATGAGCAAACCTATCTCCCAACAATACAAATCCATGATCAAGGAAATTATTCCTTATGAGTTTTATGAGGTGCGGTGCATCGGCAAACACATGTACTTCTCTGTTATCATCTACTGGGTTAACAAATGCAGAATTATCTATATCAGTGCCTAAGGAATTCCATAAACTAACATTTGTTGTTCCTAAGTCACTAACCATGGCTACTACAGGAAACCCAGCTTTCTCAACCTGAATAATCAATTTAAAAGGAGATCTTTTTTCATGTTAGTGTCGAAATTATAATAAATAATTTGTTTCAGGAAGTCGTAAGTCCTCTGATCATCGCGCTGTACTTTGGTATGTTTGGGTGGAAATGGTCAAGGCCGCACCTATAGGTCCGGCCTACGTCACGATCTGTACCTGCGCAGAACGGTCATATTTTGGGTCGGGAGTTGAAGACCTCTTTAATCTATAGACCTTGAGCCCGACACTGTCTCTTCCAAACATGTGTGTGTTCGTGTGTTCGTCAATCGTCATCCATCGGAGTGGACAGGACAAAACAGGAGTGTCTCATTTTCTTTCTCTACAGGAACGCGATTTCAACCATACAATATTTCTGTCTGTTTCTCCCTAAGCATTGTTGTCTTGATGTATGTACAATCACCACTACTTGCATTGCCATGCAAGCCACCCAGCCAGTATGTCACTCATACCTCAGTCCTTACAGAGTCATTACACATATTAAACATTAGAACTCAATATAGGGGTAGTCTTGTCACGTGGTGCAACACCTTTTATTAATCTGCCGCTCTATCATATTTTGCAGTTCCTAAGCTGCCATCTTATGCAGATTTAATTGTAATAATTCACTCTAATTATGGTACAATTAATCACGTTTTATTTCTATAGGAGACTCATCAAGATATTTTTTAAGAAAGGCATTATTTCAAAGATGATGGCCAGTAACACTTATATTTTTTATTTGATTAGTACTAAGAGACAAACTACAGTGTAGTAGTATGCCTAAGTCACGTATTTTGTCAGCGATTGGACCTACATTACTAATTATATATATATATATATATATATATATATATATATATATATATATATATATATATATATATATATATATATATATATATATATATATATTTTTTACCGAAAATCTCCAAAGTTTCTCAAGACGTCTTTCCTTCTAACCAACATTAATTCAGTTTTATTTTCATTAAATTTCAATTGCTGGAATTTCATCCATTCCTAAACATTGGTAAGAATGTCATTTATTTTCTCACTTGTGTCTTGGGGGTTGTTCATAAAAACAAAATTGGGTGTCATCCGCAAATAGCTTGAAATTTACCCCCCTGCCCCTGTGGTATGTTAGAC
This sequence comes from Macrobrachium rosenbergii, assembly GCF_040412425.1. Taxonomy (NCBI): domain Eukaryota; kingdom Metazoa; phylum Arthropoda; class Malacostraca; order Decapoda; family Palaemonidae; genus Macrobrachium; species Macrobrachium rosenbergii. The sequence continues at coordinate 59,582,369 of NC_089761.1, forward strand.
TACCCAGTTGTATAAATACAAAATAAGATTGGACCTCATACTCTTATTTGAGTACTCCTCCTCTTAATGTTTCATAAGATGAGTCTGAGTTCCCAATCTTCACTTTCTGTCACACAGGCAGATTTTCAAATACTCAAGTTTCTTCATTAATGATAACTGATTGTAAATAATTTAGAAGTAGTTCATATACAACTGTATCAAAAGCAGTTTTGAGATCTAGCAAGACCAAAATACCACTTTTGCCTTCATCCATCCTTTCTAATAGATCATTCTCAACAGAGCATACAGTATTCTATGTAGAATACACTTTTCTAAACAACAGCCATTTCTCAGATGTAGGAAACTTGCTCTCAAAGATACTGATAGTTAAACTTTCACTATTATATCAGTACAGTAAAGCTTGAAAAATTTTCCACCCCAACAAGTACAGATTTTAGCGTCAGATCAGTTGCAGTATGTTTTCTTTGCCCCTTTAATAATCATGATATCATCAATTATTTCCACTATTAAATCTCGCTAGTTTTTCATTTGTTTCTGGTGCAGTATTTATATGATTTGGCATTTCAGCAAAAGTGAGCCAGTTATCCTTAAAAATTCAAGAAAATTATCCACTAGTTCTTGATCACTGAAACCTTCAGAGAGCCTTTGTTCCTTTACATTTCCAGTTAAGTTATCCACAAGTCAGTATAATTTATTCATATCCATTCCTGCTTCTCGGATTTTCTGATGATAATATTCAGTTTTTCTCTTATTTGCTCATTGTAACGGTTTTGCCCACAATATATTCTTCCCATGCATTTTGTCTTTGTACTTTTTTTTTTTTTTTGCCTCAAAATCTCACCATTGAACCATGGTGATCTGTCCTTAGTGATTATGCATTTCTCCATTAACAGGCACATACTATTATAGTACAGTACTCATTTTTATTTACCCGATTATAAACATTCATAAGACAATTTACATATTCTGCTCTTGACAGGTCAATGTTCCACGATCTCAAGGAATATTAATAACTTAGTTTATCCTCTGGATCACTATGCGGAGAAAAAATTCGATCAATTCCTAAAACTTATTTTCTTTTATCACGTTGTACTGGGGATATGGTGCACTTCTTTACACTAATATCCAGTGCACCATTATTTTCCGAGTCACTCAAAACAAGATCTAATGTGTGTCCAGTCGAGGTTGTTGTACATTCAACATTATTAATCAGTTGATGTGATTCCAGTTACTCATTAAAGGCAACTGTGTTATGGCTCTCTGGAACATCCATCCATAGATTAAAGACCCCACAGGTATAGACTTCTGTAGTAGTCATGTCAGTCCTCTCCAGAAGTATGCTATAAAACTACTTACGCGTAACTATGGAGGTCTATAGAGAGTATAAAAGTATTGACACAAGCATGAACGTCTATAGAGAACAGGAAATGGGATTCTCAGATCTAAGTATTTGTAGCTTACTTCAGCAAAATGAAAACTAGTTACCTGGGTTCTCTTTATAATTTGAAGATGAGAACAGCTGCTAATAACAGAATCCAACTCCTCCCCGACCCCCTTCTGTTGGAATGTGAAAGTGTGAGTGCGAGGCATCATTTCATTTATCATTGCAGTATCAAAATGATTAAACCATGTTCCATCAACCGCTAATAAATCAAGACACTTTTCATTTATCAAATATATAGTTTGTATTGTTTCATTACCGACAATATAACCATTTTGAAATGCTCATTTTAAGACATTTGCATTGCTGTCCATGATCTGTGTTTGCAGCCACTTACAATATCTCAGCATCCAGATCTTTACTGTACTTGTCTTGTGTTTTCTATCTCGTACAATTTATAGAAGAGGAGAAAGACGCACTGTGGAGAACATGAGAGACGAGAATCAAAAAAAGAACTTAGAAACGAGGACTAAGGAGCTCAGGTGGTGGTGCTACAAAGGCAGTACATGTAGTAGTTGGAATCAAACAGAACTGAATTGAAAAATGTCAGTCAGTTTAGTCCCCACCCCCTCTCCTTTTTGTCATGTATCATTGTTACTCCAAGATCCGATATGGTTAATATCCCTTAATGAAATAGGTCAAGTAGCCTACAGTCTGTTTCGAATGGTATAAAGATTTCATAAAATTCTTGTGTACCATGCCAAATAAATACGCTGTAATATGTCTTGAATAAGCTGTGTGCACACACAAGCAAATGTGGACACAATGATTATTAGACTTTTATGCATCACCAGGAATTTTGTCTTTATTAATAAAAATTATAGACTTTTTCAAATATTTTTTCAAAATTTAAAAGTGGGTTAATTGAAAGTGATGATGTGAACAAATGTCGTTAATTGATTTGATTCCAAAATTAGACATTTGTTGTTGATAATCTGGACACTTACACAAAAAATTTAATGTTTGTGTTACTCTACAGTGTGTATGTATAGATATACTGTAGTGATTAGATCATTTGGGCTACTCATCACATATCCATGGGTCAAACGAGTGTCCTGTTCTCAGAACAGTCAACATTGATTGCATTGTTGTTTTTGATAGGATGAATTCCATATTCCAACGCCAAGCTTGGATTTGTTTTAGTTTGTTACTGTCAGGATCATGATTCCATATAATCTGCTATTTATTGGTTACAATGGGTTTTAAGGATATATAATCACTACAAGCATATCTAGTAGATAATGTCTTGCAGCTTTCACTGCTTCAACAGTTGTTTTCATTTCTTTTAATGATTACATGGACAGAAATCCATCTGTCTACATATTTACCATCTTTGTACATTTTGTAAAGCAAAAATTTTTATTTGTTGTGCAAGGGTACATTTTGGATGAAAATTTTGAACAGTTTCTAAAGCGTATATGTGATGGTTTATCTTTAATAGTCTTAATAGCCAATCCTGTTACACATAATTTTGCTGTGAAAACATTCTTAAAGTAATTTGATTTTTCCTAGGTATACAAACCAAAACCTTTCATATATGGAGTATCCTTCAGCACAAGCTGGAATGCCCTTAGAATGTAAGAGCCCAACGCCGTCTCTTCCAAACACGTGTGTGTTCGTGTGTTCGTGAATCGTCATCCTTCGGAGTGGACAAGACAAAACAAGGACATTCGTTTTCTTTCTCAGACAGAACGCGATTCCAACCATACAATATTTCCGTCTGTTTCTCCCTAACCATTGTTGTCTTGATTTATGTACAATCGCCACTACTTGCATTGCCATGCAAGCATTCTAATCATGCACTCATAATGTTCCACTGAATCTTCTGTATCAAACTATATGTGAGTTTCTGTTTGTGAAGACGCCAAACGTCTCTCCATTTCACATATATTATGCTACTGCATTGTATTCATTAATGTCTCGAATCTCATGCAATTGGCCATACGTAGAATTTCCTGGCCTTTCCATTGATGTATGTTTTAACACTATACCTTTATTATGTCTCTTGATATCGCCATCTGTTTGTCTGCCGACAAACACAAATGCCCGAATCTGTACCTCTGTTTTCCCCTGTCTGTGTGTAGATGCTACCTTACCGCTCGCACACGTCAGTAACATCTTGGAAGATTCTGTACATTTACGGGCTGCTCTAGGAGCAAGAGCCCGTGCTGGCACAAGGCCAGCTAAATCTAAAACAACATGTACATTTATCTCAGTAAGGAACCACCAATAAACCAGTTAACACCCAGCCAGTATGTCACTCAATCTCCAGTCCTTACAAGAACTTGTAAACAAGGAGGGTAACCTGGTGATGGGGAGAGAGGGTGTTACCCATGCTCTCCTGCACTCCATTCCATTCTTCCTTTGTTCACTAGGTCGAGGCTGGGTAGATGAGTTGGGTGAAACCCATGAAATGCTTTGGTGTGAATACTTAGGATAAAAACTACATTAAAAAATTTTATTTCTACCTACGGAGATTTACCCCTTAGGTGGGGGATAGTCTTAGGTAAAAGGATGAGTACCCACTATCGGCTCCTTCATGGCGATTTAGGCGTTGTCCCCTACGTTGCCAAATGTACTTCTCTCGAGTTTTTAAAGGCCTACCCTTCCCATTTACCCCTTTTAATCCGTGCTTCTGTCAAAGAGGTTTAACCTCCTTGGCGTTTGTTAATGTCTCCTGGGAGCAGTATACTTCTGGGTGTTCCCTATTGCCTCGCTCGACACTCCTTCGAAAATATTTCCATTCTTCCAGGTCTCTGTTTTTCATATAGGCCTAATTGAATCTCTTTTTGGACCTTCCTTCTGATTATCTCACGCTACTGGACTTCCAACTTTTAATTTACTTGTTTTTGTGTCAATTTACTGTGTATATATACAGTATGTGTCTATATATATAATATCTCTCTCTCTCTCTCTCTCTCTCTCTCTCTCTCTCTCTCTCTCTCTATATATATATATATATATATATATATATATATATATATATATATATATAGAGAGAGAGAGAGAGAGAGAGAGAGAGAGAGAGAGAGAGAGAGAGAGAGAGAGCTATTGGCATTTGAAAAGGATTGTGTGTGTAAACAGATAAGAGAGCGCAGCATAAATATACATAGGTTACACAAATAAGATTACTGGCAGCTATTTAATTTATCATCTATTCATAATATGGTCCTTCGTTTCTTTCCAGTAAGAGTATTCATAACATTTTTCTATTCATATATCTTCTTTCACAGACTTAGCTCCAGCTTTGCCATTTACTCGGAATATTTCATTTTTTTTCTTTGTTTTTGTATCAGTTTTTATCGTTATAACATACAAGATACCTTTGCATGAATGCCCATACCCGATGAAAAATATATATTGTGTTTTAACACGTCTTTGATTATATCAAGCGTTGGTACTTCCTTCCTTACATGAGTCTAAAACAGTTCTACGTAAAACGCTCTTGTTGATTTTGACATCTGTCACGGTTCTCGGTTGATGCTTCTCCGTTCCAGGAAAATTGCTGTGCCGCATCTCTCTTTCCTATCTTTGCCTTCTTTGCAAATCCTGCTGATTTCTCTCCGGTATCATTGTTGCTTCTGAGGCGCGTTGCAGTGTTTTTCTGATATCCGCAATGGGTCCACGGTTTGCTTTTTCTTTAGAAAAGGACTTAACGACCCTATGAACGATTTCTCGAGCCTGTGGATGAAGATTAATGCGAATGAGGACCTCCTTCCATCGTTCCATGTTGTTTGTAACAGACTCCTTAATGAGTCAGTGAGTGTTTTGACTGAACTTCCTTGTGGAGGCACGGGCAGTTTGACATCTTTATGCCCTGAGGTCAAAACACGTGAGAGAGGAACTGGCAGCGCTGAAATTTTTTTGTCACGTTTAAGAATAAACGTGTTGTTTTATTGTTGTTAAATGCTAGAAAATTACGAGGGCCTTTAATAATTGGCAAAAATTGATTAGCAACCAATTATATTTGTGTTGTATAACTTATGCTGCCTTCATATACCATACAACGTGAGTGGGAATATTTGATGTGGCAGCGCCGGTCACCTCCCATGCCCTGCCCTTTTCGCCATGAAGGAGCCGATGGAGTTATATAGGAGAGATCATTCATCTTGTTGCCTTTTCCAAGTGAGAACCGCAACTCTAAAGAGATTGTCAAGTTGATAAACAGCATTTTCTGGGTAATCATAAATGATGAGTTCAGAAAAGGTTCTACATTATCTCTCCTTTCCTTTGTTATAGAAAAAGAGACAGAGGGCAATGCATTCTAAGCCAGTATGTGGTTCCACCATATACGTCAGCCTGAATGCACTTAGTAATGGAAGGAAAGGAAGGAAGAGAGATAACCATTCATTCCTCTCTCAGGTAGAATGAGGTGAAGGTAGTCTGATTGTGCCAAACCCCAGCCCTCATTGCCTGACGAACAGAATAGTTCTTTTGAAAGGCGAGAGACAGTCCTACATCCCTAACTTCATAAGCCCTCTGACAGATGTGAAGGCCAAACTCCAGAGAGGATTCATATGCCAGTATTATTACTTCACAAAGCCAGAAGGAAAGTGTGTTCCTAGACATCATCTTGACAACCATTGGTAATGAGAAGCCTTCTACAGTCCAGCCTTAAGGAACATTGTTTTTAGATAGCACTGATGGGCAATGACCAAGCACAATAACATCTCGTCCAGGTTTCCATCATCAAAGTCTGCACTGTAGGCATTAACTTGAAATTCTTTGCAGAGTCCCTTCGGCCCTTAGCTTCAACCCCCTTCATTCCTTTTACTGTACCTCCAATCATATTCTTTTTCTTCCATCTTACTTTCCATCCTTTCCTAACAATTGTTTCATAGTGCAACTGCAAGGTTTTCCTCTTCTTACAACTTTAAAAACTTTTTACTCTCAATTTCTCTTTCAGCCCTGAATGACCTCATAGGTCCCAGTGCTTGCCCTTTGGCCTAAATTTTGTATTCCTTTCCATTCCGACAGTCTCAGAGGGAAGGGATTGAGAAACTCATATCTGTTGTTGGCAATCAAGGGATTTTGAGTTATCGCAATGAATTCCAGTATGAAGGGGGGGGGGGGAGAACCCCACCCTTTTGAGTGCCAGAGGAGATAAGGCAAACCATGCGGTTCCCACTCTCTTCATCAAGGCCAAGACCAGTACAAAGGTTGTTTTCAAGGTTAGGTTTCTGTATGAGGAACAAGACAATGGCTTGTGTGGGACAACCATAAGGCAAAGAACCAGAGATGTCCCACTCTGGGGAACAAAGACCCTGGGGAGGGTATGAATGCTTAAAATTTCTCTTAAGTGTGGCCAACTCAACTAAGGTGGAAAGGTCCAAACCTTTCTGCCAAACAACCTGGGAAAGGGCATCACAGTAACTCTTCACAGCGGAGACTGAGAGGTGTTTGTCTCAGTGAAGAAAGTGGAGAAGGTCATTTAGTCAGGCAGTAAATTGACGCATCCAGACAAAGAAGATCTCTTCTTAAGCAGAACCCAGAAACTGCTTCAGGGAAGAGATTGTGGGTAAACTTGATGCCGAGGTCACCTCCCCAAGATTGTTTAGGTCACAAATGAGCAAGATAACCAGCTTGAAGGGGTTTCAGAGGGGAAGCCCCCTCTGAGGGAGCAGAAACCATGCCAGGTTTAGGCTCCCACACCTCCTCTTGATCTTGTCGTGCACCAGATGATGCCTTAGCCAAGGCAGACCAGTGAAATCAACAGGGCTGCACTCTGAATGATATTCAGAAAATAGAAGTCTCTTCCTACAGCAGAATGGAGCCATTTGGAGAGGAGCTGAGAGCACAAAGCCCACCAAGCAATAAGGTGATGAAGAGCCTTGTCAGTGGGCACCCGAAGGTGTGTTATTTTCTAATATCAGGTTTAAGATTACTCAGTTTGCTATGAGTCTTATTTTAGCTACAACTAAAATATGGAATAGTTTGCTTAGTGCAATTGTGAAATCTTCAGAAATTCATTCCTGCCCCTTGCTGACATCTGAATTCAGGTGTATCACTAATTTTCTATTCCCTCACATTTATTTACTGAACACCTTTTCCCATAACTTATCTCTCGGCAGATTGATTTCCCTATGGAGCCCTCTTGGGTTTTTAGTCCGTTGGCTGTATCCATAAGGGTTTTCAGCTAAAGATTTAAAGAACGGAAGAAAAAGAGTTCTGTCTGCTGCTCTGATGCTGATGGTAGGGGTGACAGAGAGTGGTGCAGAGAAGGATCAGGCTACATGGGCTGACTCTTCAATAGCTCATGAGAGCTGCACAAAAACAAGCTATCTTGGGATCGGATCTGACCCTGGGCCAGAGACGTGGGTGGGGAGGAGGGTAAAAGCGCAGCTTCTTTCCAATGAGAGCGCGAAGGCGAGTGGTGGAAAGGAGCAGGAGTCCTATTCAAACAGGGAAGTGACAAAGCACTGCCCCTGCACCAAGAATGCTGGTTGTCCAAGGGTGACCTGATGTCTCTGCTCTGCTGACAAGAGGAGCAATTGGAGAAAGTCCACCTGGACCCCATCTTGTGGGACATCTTCCTACAGCAAGGTGGTGAGTCCAAGGAGGATGAGGGAAAACAGTAATGCTTTTTCTTCACAGATATATACCTCCATGTATGACCTATGCACCAGTAATCTGGCCAGGGTTTTGGGGGAAGGGTAAGTCATAACCTCCACTTGTTCTACTAAATAGGGAACCTCAGTCCAAGTGAGTTACCTGTAGGAGGAGGGGAGGGTACCATCTTAGTTGTAGAAGAGATGGTGATGGTGATTTGCTGATCACCATTCTTTCCTGCCAAGGAATCTAGAAAGGCAGAAAGACATGGAGAACCAAGGATGTTAGGGAAGGCCATATTTTCCATAAATACTTAAAAGATGATAAATCTGGTTTCCCCATCCATTTAGGTATCAACAGATTTGACCAGGTGACTTACTTTTCCTAGAAAGAGAGGAGCAGGGGTTGAGGGGGGAAAGGTAACCACAGACAAGAAAGTCTTGGAAGGGCTCAGCGTCACTTTCAGTGAATTGACATGCTCCAGGGGAGCCAGCAAACCCTTCCTAGGCTTCCTTCTCTTCCTGCCTTACTTCTCCCACTTGGGTGATGGCCATGAAAGACAGTCCTCACAAGTAAGAACACAAGTGCATTTCCTCCCTCTACAAGCCATACAAACAGTATGTGGGTCTACAGAAATGGGATATATAAACAGCTAAATGGCTGCCAATGGCCCCCACAATGGCATTGGCCTTGTTTATTCTCCATCAGACAAGAAAAACATGACCAGGCAACACAAACCTAAGTTAGTGATCACACAGGGCAACAGAGAAGAAATCTAGTGTAACTCATCCAAGGACACAAACGGGTGAGTACAATGATAGATCCGCCTAGTATTGCTGCTGGAGGAAGAATGGAATGGTGTACATGAGGAAAGCTTGGGTAACCTCCCTTTCTCTCCATCGCCACTATATTACCCTCCTTGTTTACAAAGTTCTACAGCTGTTCAAGCTTGCACTGAAGAATACTCCGTATATGAAAGGCGCAGTCTTGTTGTTACTGGAAGAAATTTTACATTGATATTTGTTATCTCAGTCTGTTGGCAGTAATTTGGATAGGTGGTGAGTGATTGTTTATAAATTTGGAAAATATGTTGAGTGATTGTATATACAGTATATTTCTTTCATCAAAAAATGACAAAATTTAAAAGTAATTTGTATTTTTCCTAACATACAAACCTAAGGTCTTTACATAGGAATTACCTTCAGCGCAAGCTGGGGCAGGCTATTCTACACAGCGAGGTTGTTTGGTAGTTGCACTACCGGTGGGAGAGGCAAGGAGTACCCTCACCACCTCCCTTAGTTGAGTCATGTAACCCCTTGCCTTATAGCCCAGGTAATGGAATGAGGGGTGGCTATGTAAAGTCACCACATTGGCGCCAGCGTAGTGTTTTGGCAGCGCCATTAATTAAGTCTCCGCTGAGCATGTTTTCTTTGGTGACTTCCCATTTTCTTCAAACTCAATTAGTCACGCCTAAAACGTGCCAGGTCACGCATTTTTAACCATTTTTACTTTATGCGTATTTATACAAATGTCACACATTGTGTATCACATGTTTCTTCATTCACAGGCATCAAGACTGTATCCATATTGTAGTTCTGTATGTTTTGTATTGTAATTTGTACTCGTTCACTGCATATTATTGTTTATTGTTTCGACCTCAGGTCACAGTCAATTCCATTGTCTCTCGCGGGCCGGCGTCAGTCGGCCGCTATATAAACTGCCTGGATCTGTAATAAAGTAGCAGTAACTTTTACCTGCTCGTTTCTTTGACACCTTACAGTGGTGACCCCCGGAGTATCCCGAAGCCATTAACGGACCGACACGGCGACTTAGTCTTGGCTCCAGGATTTCTCCAAAACGCTCTTAGCGGCCTAAACACGGTGCTGTAACCAGCGTTTGAGCGTGCTGACTCTCGTCGGCGTACCCCACCAGCGTCATTAGCGGAACCACACGGCACACGAAAGTGCGTACTGACGCGAGTACCCCACTCCAGTAAGTGGTCAAAGGAGCGAGCATGGACGCGGATATCCCCTCCTTCATGCAGTTAAACGCGGACCCCGCGGACTCGGAGGTTTACCTACCTCCCATCACACCCGCGCCCGCCCCGGCATCGAGGCCCTCCTGCAACTCCACGCCAGCGCCCCGAACACACGACGGCCGGGCAACACAATCACGGGCCGCCCTCACCGTAAAACTGCTGCCGTTTATGCAGGGGAACCCATCGATGTGGCTGCGCAGGGTGGAGAGCCACTTCAGAATTGCGGACCTGACGGACGACAGCCTACAGGCCGACACAGTGCTCAACGCCCTTCCGGAGGACGTGTACAGAAAACTCATCTCGCGAGTACCCGAAACACACACCCTCACATACAGCACCACAAAAAATTCCTCTTCGAAGCTTGCTCCCTGCCCATCGCCGAGCGGGCCGCCCGTGCTATCGACCTTGCCATAAACCCACACCACGAAATCAATTCAAGAGACGCTTGGAGCATGGTCGTGGATCTCCTGTCACTACCAGACTTGGGTGGCACAGAGAAGCAGCAGGAGATAAGCTTCGCATGGGAAATCTACCTTCGCCAACTCCTCCCGGAGGTACGCAACCAGATCGCTCACCCCTACACCATGCCTATCGAGGACCTCAGAGATGGTGCAACATCTCACAGACTCCGTCAAGGCTTCACAGCGGCTAAAACCGGCCACACAGCCGGTCAGCTCCGTCCAGCCTGAAGAGGACGTAGAGCAGCCCGTCAACGCCATCGCCAACAGACGTCCACCGAACCACAGCAGATGGAGGTCCCCAGGCTTCTGTCGCTACCACAAATGGTTCGGAAAGGACTCCCGAAACTGCCTGCCGCCCTGCTCGTTCGCCCGTTCAAAAAACGGGGGTGGCGGCGGCCAGCAGGACAGGCCGCCATGGCAGCCGAAGAACCCAGGGCCTCAAAAACAGTAGGTTTTTACGTCTGCGACACCGTCTCCAGCAGGATGATGCTGGTCGACACAGGGGCCTTTAAATCGGTCTTCCCAGCATCCAGAGAAGACCGCAACCAGACATCAGACCCGGCCGCTTTCCTGACGGCCGCCAACGGAACCCCCATCCTCTCCTACGGCACCAGGCCCCTGTCGATCTCCATCCTTGGCCAGAGTTACTCCTGGGACTTCATCGTCGCGGACGTAGGAACCCCACTCCTGGGGGCCGATTTTCTGGCGCACTTTGGCCTGCTAGTCGACATGAGGCGCAAGCGCCTCCTCGATACCGACTCCTGCTGGTCTCTCCCGTTAACAGCGGGACCCAGACCCACCATCAGCGCCGTCGCCCCCCACCAGTATGCACACCTACTGTCGGAGTTCCCTGAGGTATTTAAGCCCGAGCCGCCAAGTCCCCGGGCCCCAGCCAAGCACGGCATATACCACCATATAACGACTAAAGGGCCCCGACACATGCGAAGTTCCGCAGGCTTCCCCTCAGCGCCTTCAGGAGGCGAAAAAGCATTCGCGGAGATGGAACAGATGGGCATCTGCAGGAAAGCCTCCAGTCCATGGGCCTCCCCCACATGGTGCAGAAACTGGACGGCTCCTGGAGACCCTGCGGCGACTACAGGCAGCTCAACATTGCAACAGAGCCCGACCATTACCCTCTACCCAACATGCAGGACCTCACGGCCTCCTTTCACGGGCCAAAATATTCACTAAATTGGACCTTCTTAAATCTTATTTCCAGGTACCTGTTGCACCAGAGGACATACCAAAGACAGCCATCATCACGCCCTTCGGGTCCTATGTGTTTCGCCTTCTCCACCTTCGGGCTGAGGAACGCCGGGCCACCTTCCAGCAGCTCATGGACAGCATCCTGGGGGACCTAAAGTTCTGCGTCTGCTACGTCGATGACATTCTCATATTTTCCAGGTCTCACAGGGAACACCAGAGACACATCAGGGCAGTCCTCCAGCGCCTCCAAGAGAACGGCCTCGTCGTCCGCTTTGACAAGTGTACCTTCGGCGTCCAGAAAGCAGAATTCCTGGGTCACGAGGTGTCTCCGACAGGCGTCCGCCCTCTTACATCGAAAGTAGCAGCCGTAGCCAGGTTCCCAACACCCACCTCCATCAAGGCTGTCCAGGAGTTCCTTGGGATGGTAAACTTCTACAGGCGGTTCATCCCCGTGATCGCGCACACCACGACCCCCCTGACGGAAGTCCTAAAAGGCCAACCGAAGTCCCTGTCTTGGGGACCCAGCCAGCAGCAGGCCTTTTCCCTGACGAAAGGCCGCCCTCGCCAAGGCAACCGCCTTGGCACACCAGGATCCCAAGGCCCCTCCAGCTGACGACAGACGCCAGTAACGCCGCCTGAGGTGCTGTTCTGGAGCAAATCATCAACGGCGCCCCCCAGCCCATCGCCTTCTTCAGCAAGAAGTTCAATCCTGCAGAGACCCGCTACAGCACCTTCGACAGGGAACTCTGCGCGATGTACCGCGCAGTTCGGCACTTCAAGTTCCTCCTGGAGGGGACGCCCTTCACAATCTTCACAGACCATCAGCCACTGGTTCATGCCTTCACGAAGCAGGGGAACGCATGGTCTTCCAGACAGCAGCGCCACCTCTCAGCCATAGCTGAATTTACCTGTTCTGTCAGGTACCTCCCCGGCAAGAAAAATCCCGTAGCAGACGCCCTCTCCAGAGTCGAGTTGAACGCAGTGCAGCTTGGTGTAGATTACCAGGACCTTGCCAGAGAACAGGCTGCTGACCCAGAAACCCCAGCATACTGCACCGCCATCACGTCCCTCAAGTGGCGGGACGTGACCCTCGCCCCCGAAGGCCCCAGCCTGCTCTGCGACATCAGCACAGGTCAGCCCCGCCCTTTGGTTCCAGCCTCACGCCGCCGCCAGGTATTCGACATAATTCACGGCCTCTCACACCCCTCCGGCAGGACCACAGCCAAACTGCTTTCAAAAAAGTTCGTCTGGCACGGGGTGCAAAAGGACGCCACGGCCTGGGCAAAACAGTGCCTGCAGTGCCAGACCAGTAAGGTGGGTCGTCACACGCAGTCGGGGGTAGGCGAGTTCCCACAGCCAGGGCGCCGCTTCGGCCACATCCACATTGACGTCGTCGGGCCCCTTCCCTCATCAGGCGGATCCAGATACCTCCTGATGGTGGTAGACCGTTCAGCGAGGTGGCCTGAAGCCACACCCATGCAAGAAGCCACCGCCAGCGCGTGCGCCGAGGCCCTGCTCTCCAGTTGGGTTAGCCGCTTCGGCGTCCCGGACCACATCACAACCGACAGGGGCCCCACCTTCCTCTCCAAGTTGTGGTCTGCCCTGGCTCAACTGCTGGGAACCACGCACCACACCACCACAGCATACAACCCAGCGGCCAACAGCCTGGTCGAACGGTTCCACAGGTCCCTAAAGTCATCCCTCATGGACCGCTGCACCGCCGAGGACTGGAAACATCAGCTGCCGTGGGTCCTCCTCGGGTTGAGAACCGCCCCCAGAGCCGACGGCACCCCATCTGCAGCCGAACAAACCTATGGGGAACCCCTCGTGGTGCCGGGAGAGCTCGTGACGGATGAACGCCACTCCCCATCACTGCAGAGGCTCTGCGACGTGGCCGGCAAGTTCGCCCCTTGCAGGCGCTCATACATCGACAAAGCAACCACCTTCATGCCGCCACAGCTGTCATCCGCCACCCACGTCTTCGTCAGAGTCGACGCCGTCCGTCCACCACTAACCAAGCCCTACAGGGGACCCTTCCGCGTGCTGGAACGAAACAGCAAGGCGTTCCAGCTGGCACTCCCTGGCAAGGACGACTGGGTTTCAATAGACCGCTTAAAGCCTGCCTTTCTGTCGGAGAGTCCCGACAGCGACGCAGCACCCCTTCCGCCCAACCGCACTCCAGCACGCCCTCACCCCCGCAGGCGCGGCCGCCCCAGGAAGGGACCGCCCAACCAGCAGCCTCACAGGCGGGAGACCCCTCCGTTATCTTCAAGGAGCCGCGGCACCCTTCAGCGCCCCAGCAGATACAGGGATTAGTCAGACGCGTCCCTCGCCTTGGGAGTATTTGTAAAGTCACCACATCGGCGCCAGCGTAGTGTTTCGGCGGCGCCATTAATTAAGTCTCCGCTGAGCATGTTTTCTTTGGTGACTTCCCATTTTCTTCAAACTCAATTAGTCATGCCTAAAACATGCCAGATCACGCATTTTTAACCATTTTTACTTTATGCGTGTTTATACAAATGTCACACATTGTGTATCACATGTTTCTTCATTCACAGGCATCAAGACTGTATCCATATTGTAGTTCTGTATGTTTTGTATTGTAATTTGTACTCATTCACTGCATATTATTGTTTATTGTTTCGACCTCAGGTCACAGTCAATTCCATTGTCTCTCGCGGGCCGGCGTCAGTCGGCCGCTATATAAACTGCCTGGATCTGTAATGAAGTAGCAGTAACTTTTACCTGCTCGTTTCTTTGACACCTTACAGCTTGAGGTGGGCAGTTTATGTAAAGTCAAATATATCTTAGTTTAACCAGATCACTGAGCTGATTAACAGCTCTCCTAGGGCTGGCCCGAAGGATTAGATTTATTTTACGTGGCTAAGAACCAACTGGTTACCTAGCAATGAGACCTACAGCTTATTGTGGAATCCGAACCACATTATGATGAGAAATGAATTTCTCTCACCAGAAATAAATTAATCTAATTCTTCATTGACTGGTCGGAGAGTCGAATGCTGGGCCGAAAGCATGCTAGCTGAGAGGTTTATCCACCCTTCCAATGAAGAACTGGCAGTTTATGTAAAGACCTCAGGTTTGTATGTTAGGAAAAATACAAATCACTTTTAAAATTTGTCTTGGCCGTGTAATGTCGAGCAGAGGAATCAGTCCCATGCCTCTGATCAGGGGAACAAAAGTATGCTTGACTGTCAGACTTCTTGGCTTTTCAGAGTATAGTAATGGGAGTGAAAGCAGCATTACTCCGAAAAAGGCTTGGAAGAACACTGTGTCGGAGACAATAAAGCTGAGATAAGTAATGGGTTGGTTTTACTGTCCATCCCTCTCTCCCCTTGCTAGAGAGAGGGCAGGATATGCTTCTATTAGATCATAATAATGAAAAAATAGAAAGGCTGATCACTCACCTGGATTAGTGTCCGTCCAGTATATGTCGGTCTGGAAACTTATCCTTTGCCCACCGTGAGAGGAAGGTACGAGAAGGAGAAAGGAGGGAGGCCAGTCACACACATAAACCGTGAGAGGAAGGTGCGAGAAGGAGAAAGGAGGGAGGCCAGTCACACACATAAACACAAACACTTTCACTTCTACTACTGTACATCTTAGACCAGATGCTACCTGTCCCGCTCACCTTGTTGAGCAGCCACCACAGGACCCAAGGAAAAGGTGCCCAAGGACCTATGGGCAATGTCCCTCAGGTAAAAGGAGGTGAACGTCGTCTGACGCGACCACACTCCTGCTCTTAGCACCTGATATACCAACTGGTTCTTCTTGAATGTGAGGGAGGGCACAATGTCCCTAACTTCATGAGCTGTGGCCCGGAACGTACTTGAGTCCTCCTCGTTTGATGTTGAGTATGCCTGCTTGGTAGCCTCACGCAACCAAGAGGATATAGTGTTCTTGACACCTCTTTGTTGGTCTTGCCAGTGCTAACGAAAAGTCGTTGACACTCAGGCCTGAGTTACCGAGTCCTTCTAAGGTAGGGCCACAGCACTCTAACTGGACAAAGTAGCATCTCTTTTAGATCATTACCCACAAATTTCTCTAGGGAGGGGTTCGAAAAGGACTCGAATCTGGCGTCAGGGACCGATGGATTCTGAGTCTTTGCCACAAATTCCTGAATAAATTTGAACAAAACAGATCCCCACCCCCTTGAGTGTTTAACATTATAAGAAAGACCATGAAGTTCGCCTACTCTCTTCACCGATGCCAGGCAAGCAGAAATACAGTCTTGAGGGTCAGATCCCTGTCTGATGACTCTTATAGAGGCTCGTAAGGTGCACAAGTCAGGCTGCGAAGGACAAGAGTCACATCCCACTCAGGGGGCCTGAGTTCCCTGGAGGGCAAGACTTTTCAAAGCTTCTCATCAGCGTGGAGATCTCCCATAAGGAAGAGAGATCTATGTCTTTTAGGTGTAGAACTAAGCCCAGGGTAGCAATTCTGTAGCCTTTAGTTACTGAGACAGAGAGATGCTTCTCTCGGTGAGGGAAGGCTAGAAAGTCCGCTACCTGCTGAACAGTAGCTCCGACCAGAGAGAAACCCCTTCCATGACACCAACCACAGAAGATGGCTTATTTCCCTTGATAGATATCCACAGAGGATTTCCACAGAAATACGGACATCTCCGATGCTGTGTGGCGAGAAAAGCCTCTCGCTCATAGGAGATGCTGGATATTCTCCAGCCTTGAAGGGATAGGGACTCTATGGACTAGTGGAACCTCTCTATGTGGGGTTGACAGAGGGGGTCATATCACGGGGGAATTTCTCTCAGTGCCTTGGATAGCAGAGCCAGCAGGTCTGGATACCACTTGGCATGCGGCCATTTGGGAGCCACCAGGTTCATTCTGAGATTTTTGGTGACCATTACCCTGTTGATCACTTGGCGAATAAGACAGAATGGAGGAAAAGTGTACGCGTCAAGGTTATCCCACGGGTGCTGAAAGGTGTCCTCCGCTGCAGCCTAAGGATCTAGGACGACTGAGCAAAACACTGGAAGTTTCCTGTTGTGCTGTGTTGCAGAGAGATCTATCACTGGTCGTCCCTACAGATTGAGCAATCTTCCCATGACATGTGGGTGTAGGAACCATTCTGTCCCTATCACTTAACCTTGATGGCTGAGTTTGTCTGTCACTACATTCTTTATGCCTGGGATGTTATCTGGCCGACAACGCCACAGTGTGCGCTGTTGCCCACTCATGCACTTGCACCGTCAGCTGATGAAGTTGGAGAGACACTAGTATCCCTTGTTTGTTTACGTAAGCCACTACCATGGTATTGTCAATCATGAGTACCATGGCGTGCCCTGTTGCTCGATCCTGGAACTCCCGGAGAGCCAGAAAGGCTGCTGTAAGGTCCAGGATGTTGATGTGCAAGAGCTTGTCGTTCTGATTCCACACACCTTGAGGCATCCGAAAACAGTAGCATCTCCATAGGGGGAGTGTGAAGTTGAACTCCTATTACGAGGTTCCTGTCATCTGGCCACCAGGCTAGGTCCTATCTCACTTATCTGGAGGGAGCGAAGGTAAAGTCCCATGAGCAGCTTCTCCAAAGACAATAGGTGACGGAGAACGACTTGCCACATTCAAGCTGGTTGTTCCTGTCATGGCAGGAATAACTGCGCTGTCTCCTTGAACTTGCTGATACGGGAGTCTGAGAGAAAGACTCTCACTGCTGCCGCATCTATCAGCATGCCCAGGTACTTTAACCTCTGCTTGTGTATGAGGTCTGACTTCTTGAGATTTATCGCAATGCCTAGGCTGTGACAAAAATCGAGGAGACGGTCTCTGTCCTGGAGCAACTTCAAACAAGAGTTTGCCAGGACTAGCCAGTCGTCGAGATACCTCAGAAGTTGTATCCTGTGCGAATGGGCCCAAGTTGAAACAAGGGTGAACACTCGTGAACACCTGTGAAGCGGGTGATAGCCCAAAGCAAAGTGCCCTGAATTGATACACCGTCCCGTTTGAGGATAAAGTGGAGGTACTTGCGAGAAGACTGATGGATGGGTACTGTATCTGGAAATACGGATCTTGCAGATCCACCATAAGCATGAAGTCGGACTCCCTGATGGCTGCCAGAACTGACTGAGTCTTTTCCATTTTGAGTTGAGTCTGTCGAACAAATTGATTCAAAGTTAACAGGTCTATGACTGGTTTCCATCCCCCCCTGATGCATTTTCCATGAGAAAGATCCTGCTGTAAAAGCCTGGAGACTGGTCTGTCATGACTTCCACAGCACCCTTCTTCAGCATTGCCCTCACCTCGTTCTGTAGGGCAAGGTCCTTCGACGAGCCAAGAACACATTTGTAGACAGACCGGAATACTGGTGAGGGGTGGGGGAGACTCGAAGGGAAGTAAACAGCCCACCCGAAGGACATTCACTATCCAGGACTCCACTATGTGTCATTGCCATGTTGCCCAATGGCTCGACAGGCACCCCCCACCATTGGCAGCATATGGAGGGGAATGCCACCTCTAATGTCCTCCTCCCTTCTTCTTCCCCTACCTCCTCTCCTTGGCTGGGTAGAGGAACGAAAGGGGTGCTGTCTTGCACCCTTCCTGACGACGGGCCAAAGAAGACTGGGTATTCTTGCACTGGGCCTTACAATTTTGTGCTTTCCTAGGACCTGCAGAGGAAGGGCCAGCCTGACTTGAGGGTCAGGCTGCAGTGGTGCGTGAAGGCTCTGAGGTCTTTGCCACTGCACAGTGGATGAGGCAGTCGTCGTCATCCGTCCTTCGACGATCCACTGCGGCATCCACTTGTTCTCTGTTAAAGAGAGAAGTGGAACCCAGCAAAGGTCCGTTCCTTAAGGTTAAGACTGATTCGGGACTTAAAAACTTCAGAACTCAGCAGAGAACTGTGTCTTGCCTCTTAAGTATCAAGTTTGCCCATAGGTTAGCTGTCTGGTGGGCCAGGTAAGTAATGGTCTTACCTACGGACAGGAGCAGTCTGTTTAGGTTATCCATTTCCTCATTGGGGAGTGATGAAGAGGAAGGGATAACCTCGGCTACTGTTGTAGACCAGTGGTCAATCCAAGAGACCACTTGAAATGCTGCCATGGCAGTCGTTTCTAAGGTGGCTGACTCCTGGTGTGAGAGGGAAATGTTTTCCACTTGGAGTTGCTCTAACGACAGAACTGGACCGAGGCGAACTAAGTCCGGGTTGATCTGTGCAGTTGGGATTGACCTCTTTGATGGTTTGTAAAATTTCTTCTGACGAGGGAGTGGTGGAGGAAGCAGCTTAAATGAGCGGCTGGCTCGAAGTGAGTTCTCCCTTCCAGAGACGAGAGAATTCTCCTGACCTAGGACTGATTCTGCAAACTTCAACCATGGCAGCTCTATTGATAGTAAAGATTCCCTGTGGGGCCTGACCAGGGCTTTGAGGCCTGAAGAAACAACTCCTTCATCAGCCAGGGTCTCGTCCCTGAGATTGTTGTACTGACGGATCAGTTTAACAATTTAAGTGTAGGAGCCCTGCAGCTTGGGGGTATCCATGTCCTTGGGGAGAGGACCTTCTGGCCCTTCCAAGTCGCAGTCGTCTCGAGTTGTTCTCTCTGCAGGTGAGAGACCCTCATCAGAGACATACGAAAGGCTGCGATGGGAGGCCAAATCCCAGTCACCAACCCGAGTCCTGTATGTTCCACAGCTTCCAGTGTACAGTCATACTCCGAACTTATGCAAGGTTAGGTTCCAGAACCCCTCGCGCAGGGTGAATTTTCGCATAAGTTTGGCATGGTCTCTAAAAATGCTAATAAATGCTTATTTCTAAAGTTTAAACACTAAATATGACCCTAATCATGCTCCCAAATTATTAAGTTAACTTTTAACTGAAATTAAAGTTACTGTAATTTCATTTCAAAGTTAGCTTAATACATTACCCTTAAAAAAGAGAAATAAATGGTTGACATAAAAATTGAGAGTTTGAAGAGAATTTCTCTCTCTCTTTCTCTCCTTCCAACTGATCTATTTTTAGAATCATCTCAACCTCTTTTTAACAACAACTTTATACTGTGTCTCTCTCTCTTTGTTCTGAAATGCTTTTTCATGAACAAACAGTGTTTTATATTTTGACTAATACAACTCTTAGTTATTATGTCTCTATGTTTTAGAACGTATTTGCAACACTAGCGCATTTACACTCCGTAGACGATACAGGTCAAATTAGATCAATTTAAACATCTACTGTACAGGTAAAGACGTACAGAGAATTAATAAGTTGTAAAAATGTGTGAGCGCTAACTATGAACGAGAGAGAGAGATAAGGGTTTCCTTACTTAAGAGAGTGAAATTATTTATCAATTATTACGGAGACTGAGAGAATAACACGAGAGAGAGAGAGAGAGATATTGTCCTTACTTGAAATATCAAGTTATATTATTTATGAATTATTACAGAGAGAGAGAGAGAAAGTTATTCTTATGTTAGATATCAAAAGATGGAAATTCAGTATTTAAACTTTTAAATGAAATTAAAGTTACTGTATTTTCATTTAAAAGTTAGCTTAATACATTACCCTTAAAAAAAGAAATAAATGGTTGACTTAAGAATATAGGAGTGTGACACTCCCCCATTCCACCGATCTATTTTTAGAAGTCTTCTCAACCTCGTTTTTAAAAGCTTCTTTATTCTGTCACCTTCTCTTTGTCCTGAAATGCTCTATGTCTCTATGTTTTAGAACGGTGCATTTACAGTTTGTAAACGGTACAGGTAAAATTAGATAATTCAAAATTATCTACTGTACAGTTAAAGACATACAGAGAAACAGTGCTGTAATACGTAGGTTGGCTAACTTTGAACGAGAGAGAGAGAGATAACAGTTGTCCTTACTTAAGAGAGTGAAATTTTTTATAAATTATTATGGACACACACATAGAGAGAGAGAATTACAAGAAAAATTTAACCACTGATTAGCAACACTCCCCTTCTTGTCATGTTAAGTGACATGTCTGACAGCTTTTGCCTTCCACCTTCTTACAAAAGAGGAGGGAGAATTTGTTTGTTCAAAATAATACGAATTTTGTAATTACAGTTTTATTATTATTATTATTATTAATCTTATTAATATTTGAAAATTAGTACTTATTATTAGGTAAAAAAGGGATTTTGACAAAGGAAAAATCTATTTCTGAGGAAGGTCCCGTGTCACCCGGTGAAATTCCATTGTAGCACGAATTTCTAGGTATAAAATGCTAGATATACCAGAGAAAAAAGAGCTTTCAGGAAAGCTGGGGTTACTACCCCCAGATCGAGCGTCTTCTCCAAGGAAGACGTCGGTATAACGAAGGGTGAGTGAAGGATCACTACCACGGAGTCTTACTCGAAAGATCTCTCCCTGTTAAAACCCCCAGAAGAGAGCGTTGAGCCGTTACAGCCCCCACACACAAACGCCCGCCAGCTCAGCGACACCAGCGCCACCTACCTCATTCCAGGCTAGCACTAACCCCAGACTTGGCATGTGCAAGTAGGGGGGGAAGCAACAGGTGAGACAGGGAGGGTCACCGGGTGACACGGGACCTTCCTCAGAAATAGATTTTTCCTTTGTCAAAATCCCTTTTCTGAGTCCGGTCCCGTGTCAGCCGGTGAAATAGTGATAGAGAATCATGCCAAGGCTGCAAACTACGAGGAAACAAGGTAATCTGAAGAAAAAAACATAAGTTACGAAAATGGTTTTAATCAGGGTATCTCTTACATGTGAAAAAGAATACTAAACCTAAAGTACAGTAAAAGCTTAACATTATGAAAAAGTGGGGAAGTCCCCAGTGTGGCAGGGAAAAAACCCCAAAAATACTTAATACTACCAAAGCATAATGACATATGAAAATTACATAGGCTAAATGGTATACACAATCTTATAGCTACACACGTAATCTTACAGCTACACACGTAAGAGACAATATAAAATGGGAAATAATTACATACAGTACATATATATATATCTGGGGTACATGGAGCAAAATAAACACCGCCCAGTACCCCACAAGAAAAACACAATCATAACATGTCAGATCACAGTTTCCACTCAACAGAGACAAGATACATCAATATGAGGAGCAAGGCAGTGAGGCATGATCAACCAGGAGGATAAGCAGAGAAGTAAATGAGGCAGGCGGGCGGGGGGGATAGGGGAGGATAAGGAAGATGATTAATTAAGGTGGGGAGATGACACTTCCCACAGCTATTGTAGAAAATTTCAGGGCTTCGAGTGATTTTAAATAGTGGCGTTTAAACACTAGAGTTGATTTCCAACCCGTGTATTTAGAGAGTTCTGAGAAGTCCATATTATGAAAGTAATTAATGGAAGTAGCGACTGCTCGAATATCATGAACCTTAGGAACTGAATCTGGGTTGGCTTGTTTAATAAAATATAAAATCTGTTGTCTTATTGCATTTAGTGATAGAGTACCACCTTTCTCCCTGATAAAAAGAGGACCCGACTTACTCTGTGGAGTTCTTAAAAGGTAAGACTTAAGGGTATACACTGGACATAAAGACTGGTCTTGTGGAAGGGGCACCACCTTCCAAGGGGACCACCTGTCTTGTGGGTCTTCATTTTTGGCTAAAAATCTAGGGTCAGGGGAAAGGAGGACCTCTCCGGACGGGAGGAAGTTCACAAAATCATCACCTCTAGTGAGAGCCGACAGCTCTGAGATTCTGGCACCTGAAGCCAAGCTAATCAGAAATAAAGTCTTCCTTAACAGATCCTGATAAGAGCATTGAAAGTTGTCCATCTCTGATGATAACTTAAGGACATCATTGAGGAACCACGTAACCGAATGTGGGCGTGATACGGGTCTCAGACGAGCGCATGCTCTGGGGATAGATGAAAAATAGGAATCTGTAAGGTCAATTTTAAAGCCATATAAGAATACCTTCTTCAGGGCTGACTTGGCTGTGGTAATAGTGGCCGGGGCAAGGCCTTTCTCAAACAGTGACCTAAAGAAGGAAACTGCTAAATTAGTCGTCATGATTTTGGCTTCAGATGTTTTCAGGAAGGAGGCTAATTTTTTGACTGCTGAGTCATACTGTCTAAGAGTAGAATCTCTTGTCTGATTCTAGAAACAGAGTGTTAACAGGGTCAATGTTTGCTCCCTTTTGGGCTGCGAAATTTATAAAGTCCATAAAACTAGGGCATTCTGAATTCTTGAGGAAGCTGACACAGTCTTGGTTTGTACTGTCTGGGTCAGTGTGGGCTTGGGAATCCGAAGACTCCGCAATCCCAGTTCCTGAAGAAGAGGGAACCAATTGCTCTTCGGCCAATAGGGGCTACCAGGGCTGGTTGACCTTTGAATGTCCTGAGTTTGTGTAATACTTTCAGCAGCAAGTTTATTGGAGGGAACAGATAAATCTTCTCCCAATTGTTCCAATCTACTGTCATCGCGTCCGTGGCGTACGCCTGGGGGTCCAGGTTCGGGGCCACATAACAGGGGAGCTTGAAGTTGCTCTCCGTCGCGAACAGATCCACTTGGAGACCCGGAACCTGGCGGCAAATCCAATTGAAGGATTCCCCGTCCAGGGACCACTCCGTCTCCAACGGAGTAGCCCTGGACAGGGAATCTGCCACCACGCCCGCACTCGCGCTAGGTGGGTGGCTGACAGATGCCAGCTGTGCTTGTTCGCCAGGGAGAAGATAGCAACCATTACCTGGTTTACTCGACCTGATTTGGAGCCGCCCCTGTTGATGCAATGAACTACCACTGCGCTGTCCAATACCAGCCTGATATGAATCCGGTTGGGGGGGCAGATTTTCTTTAGAGTTAGAAAAACCGCCATAGCTTCCAGGGTGTTTATATGGAACTGCTGAAACATAGTGGACCACGTTCCTTGTACTTTTGTTTTGGTGAATATCCTCCCAGCCGCTTAGGAAGTGTCCGTGTGAACAACTAGTGCCGGGGGGGGAAATTGAAGCGGAACTGTCTTGGACAGGCCTCTGACTGTGGCCCAAGGCCGCAGTCTCGCCTTTAAGATTCGAGGAATAGAGGAGACCTTGTCTCTGAGCTTGACATTGGCTCGACTCCGCCACACTCTGTTTATGTCTTTTAATTTTGCTTTTAAGAGCAGGTCTGTCACTGAGGCAAATTGAAGAGACCCAAGGACTCTTTCTTGGGACCGGCGGGATGCTGATTGGTTTTTCAGAAATTTTCTGGTGAGAGATGCTATCTCCTTCCTCTTGGGAGGCGGGAGGGATAACGTGTGAGAGGACAGATCCCACTGGAGACCCAGCCACTGAAACCGGGACTCCGGAGTCAGGCGGGACTTCTCTCTGTTCAGCTGAAAACCTAACGACTCCAGGAAGTTGATGACCATGGACGTAGCCTTCCGACACTCCAGAACTGTTGGTGCCCAAATTATCCAATCGTCTAGGTACGCTGCTAGGGATATCCCTCGGGACCGGAGTTGTTGAACTACCGTGTCCGCCAGCTTGGTAAATATCCTGGGTGCAATGTTTAGACCGAAGGGCATGACCCTGAAGGAGTAGGCTTGATTCCCGAGTCTGAAACAGAGGAACGGAGAGAAGTTCCGCGCAACCGACGTGATAATAAGCGTCTGAAAGATTGATAGAGGTGGTGACGGCTCCACGCGAAGTAGAGTCCGTACCTGAGCTACCGTAAGCATGCGAAATTTGTCGCATTTTATGTAGAGATTTAGACGCGACAGATCCAGGATCACTCTTTGCTGGTCGGAGTCTTTTTGGGAACAGTGAATAACCTGCCTTGAAACTTTACGTGCCTTACTTTCTTTATTGCTTGTTTGTTGAGCAATTCTGCCACGTAATCCTGCAGGATTGGTGAGGGTGGCTGGTAAAACCTGGTCAGAGGAGGAGGGTCCTGATCCAGCTCCATCCTAGACCCTTGGACACAATGCTGTGTGCCCAAGGGCTGAAGGTCCATTGGTCCCTGAACCAATACAGGCGACCACCTACCTGTGTTCTCTCAGTGGGAGGGAGCGGGTTTGTTCCCTCTACCACGTCCAGGCTTACCTCTTGGGGTGGTGTTGGATTTCCCTCTATGAGGGGCCCTGCCTCTTCCCCCCCTTGCGCTCCTATTAAGGCCGTGAAAGTATCCACGGCCCTCATAGGTAGGGGTTGTATGCTGGCGAAGCAACATACGAGGGCTGCAGGAATGAGCTGGTTGAACCAGCACATATTGTTGGGGATGGGCCTTTGAGGTGGAGGGCTGTGCCACTGCCGAGACCGGGACGGCTTGGACTACCGCCTGATGGTGGGGTCTCTTATGCCTCCTGAATCGTTTGCCTCCTCTCGCCTGGGGACCGCCAGATTCTGCGGTCTTACGCTTGTAGGCAGAGATGCCCCAGCGAGAGCGCAGACTCTGGTTGGCCCTTGTAGCCTCACTCAGGACATTCGTAACCTCTTCTTCCGGGAAGAGGTTAGGCCCCCAGATCGAGCTCTTCACGAGCTTGTTAGGCTCGTGACGGATGGTGGCATCAGCAAAAATGAACTTCCTGCATTCGAGTCTGGCCATGATGAATTCAAATAGGTCAGACTGAAAACCAGCTAGCAGGGACTTAGCCAAAACCTGGAAGAATGGCTCGTCAGCGCAGGAGACGGCAGTGGCTTCCGTAAGGCAGACGGAGTTCAGGGACCGGGCTAGCTTAGTCCGGGCATCAAACTCCGCCTTTAGCAAGGATTCCGGCAGCTTGGAGAGCTGCTCACTGAACTGGGAGGAAGCACAAAAGGCGTCCAACTTCCCAACAGTGAAAGTGGATGGTGCATCCGTCCAGAACTCGTCACCTCCCGGGAATACCAGGGAAGTGGAGTCTGTTTCCCTCAGCTGCGGTAAGGGACTGCCTTCAAAGCACGCTCGGGCCGTAGCCAGAGCGACTTTGTTCAAACAGGGGGTGGGCAAGTTGTCACCCAGGGCGAACATGGTAAAGCTGCCCTTGAAAGGCGTCAACTTCGTATTGTCCGCCTGCCACTCCGTTAGAGTGCGCAGGAGAGCCGACTGAGCTTGGTCCCTAGGGACGATCACAGTCTCCCTAGGAACCTTATCTGAACGAACCCATGCTTCCTCCGTCAGCCTAACGAAGCCTGGGTAGGGGGGCAAGAGATCGGCGGGAAAGAACTCTAGTTCCTCCAACCGTCTCGTGCCAAGACCTTCGACCGTTAAGTTGCCATCATGCTGGATGGCCCGGAGGGCGAAACGCCAAGGGTTCCCGACGTCAAAAGGAGGGAGGTCTGCTGTATCAGGGATGACATACTGGGGTTCGGCTGCGGCTGGGCGAGCCATTCCCGCCAGTATGTTGTCATGGCTGGCCAACTTTTCTGATATCTTAGTGAATTTTGAGTCGACCTCCAGCGAGAACCGTTGAAAGAGCTGGTTCGCGAAAGCCTCCGCGTCAAAGGCAGGCTGGCGAGGAGGGCTTGGTTTTGATGCCCTCTTACTCGCGCCTTTGCCGGAGGAACCAGACTTGCTCCCGGAGGCTACAGGTGCTGAGACCTTAGCCTTCGACGGGGGGAAAGGCAAGGCTTTCCTGGAAGACGAGGACTTATAGCCCTTCGCCTTCCATGAAGTCTTCAACTTCAACTTGGGGATGGCTGATGGAGCTCTATCACCCAAGGAGGAAGACTTTACGAAACCTGTAAAAGAGGACACAAAAGAAGCTGGGGAGTCAAAAAGGGGGCCCGCCCCCACAACCTCACTTACCTCGCTACTTACCACCTGGTCCTGTTCTGTATTCATTGGTTCCAGGTCCAAGTCTAAAGCAGCGACGTCCTCCGAAACCTCGGCGTAAAGAATGTCTACTTGGGGTGGCTGGGTCGCATCCCGGATCTGCTGGATGATGGGGGTGGCAAGATCTTCTGGCACTGTGGCCGCCACCCGTGCGCCAGGGTAAAGCAGGTCCCTCAACTTGGCGTCGAGGACATAAGGCTTCCCCGACGGAACGTTCCTTCCAAACCCAGCCACCCAAGCTCGGAGGGATTCCAAGGCAGACTTCTTGGAGGACTCGTCCGCCTGTAAGAAAACCAACAATTAGCAGAACGAAAGAATAGTTCGAGAACCATGTAAACAGTATTCGATATGAGGAGCGCAATACGGAAGAAGACTGTCACTTACCGACTCGTCCTGGACGCTCGCACACAAGGCGAAGCAAACCTCACAGCCATCGGGGTGCCAGACTACTAGGTCGTCGAGCCGGACCGCACAACCAGCGTGGGTCCGGCACACTACGTGTCCATATGGTTGCTGCAGCGAAGCGGTGCACCCCGGCTCCTCACAGCGAACAGTCTGTAAGTGTAAAAAGTACATGAACCTACCACTCTAAGCAATCTAAAGCCGGCAAGGCCGGGAATTTCAGCTTACAACCGGAATACTCCGGTGGAGGAGAAATCCCTCGTTAAAAACTAGGCCAATAAGCTCTAAATTACACAGAGTGGAAGGTAAAAAACTTCCAGACCCCGGAATACTCCGGGGAATGAAAGGTATGAGACAACAGGAACTCACCGCAAGGGTTGCCAGTAAAATCAACGGCGGAACCCCCGGGTGCAGAACCGGACTCACGTATAAATATATAAAAGGAGGGAGGTGTGTACTCCGTTAGATAAATACACTTATCTAAATATGTATATACATAAACAATAAAAATAAACAAGTGATGGTACAAAGGAGCAAACCACTCCGGAGACCGGAGGGATCCGCCCCCCTTATATATATTCCCCTCCTCTCGGACTTCCCCGCCAGTGAAACAAGGTGGGCAAGATGCTCGTAAGATACATAACATAAGCCGGAGCAAGTATAATAACCCAACCAAGAAACCCGACGGGGAGAAAAGAAGTGTGGGAGAGAGTGTTCGAACACGTTCGAGCTACGAGTAAACGAACCACCAACACCAACACAGCGATGCTAGGGACTATATGGGAGGGAGCGAATCCCTCTACCAAATGGGGGAGTCCCTCAACTCGGAGAAAACGCCATCTAGCGTCACCCGCACGAGTAGAGCAAGGCTGGGGAGGGGGGGGGGGGAGGTGGTGGAGTGGGGGAGAGTGGTAGGCTACGAGAATGAAAACAGGAGACAGGGGGAAATGATTCACCCGCTCAACTGCACACACACACCACTCCAAGCATAATGAAACTTAGGAGGGTGGCCTACTACTAGGGGAGGGATGCGACCGAGCCTCAATGCCCGACTCCTGACTAGGCGAAGCCTAATAAAAGACCTAACCCAGTGTAGGCTAGGATAACGGAAGGAGTGCGGAAGGGAGGAGGAAGGCAAACGGAGAGAAATTTTGTGCCGAGAACCAACCGGGGCCGAGAAGAGGGGGCAAGAAGGCGACTAGCCTAG
This sequence comes from Macrobrachium rosenbergii, assembly GCF_040412425.1. Taxonomy (NCBI): domain Eukaryota; kingdom Metazoa; phylum Arthropoda; class Malacostraca; order Decapoda; family Palaemonidae; genus Macrobrachium; species Macrobrachium rosenbergii. The sequence goes on from NC_089761.1 coordinate 59,610,374, forward strand.
AGGAGACACACCCAAAGAACTCTATTCCCCCAAAGGAAGGAAGAGAACTAAGGGGCTCACTCTGCCCTCCAAAAAACGACCCCGGAGGAAACCGCAACCAAAACTCCCTCAACCTGATGGATCCTCCACGCCAAGGGCAAGAGGAGGGAAGCAAAACTAGCCTAGACTCCACTAAATAAACCATCACACACAAACATGGAATAAATAAAAATGTGCTCAACAGGTGCGTAGCCTACCTCGGGGAAGCGGTTAGATCTGAGGCTGCCGCTACCTCGAGGAGGTAAACAAAGAATAAAAACAAATAGAGCACCATCGCCAAGAAATAATAAATTAATAGCCTAATGTAGACTAAAATAACAAGGAACCCAGCCTGGGGGACCTGGACGGGGCATCACCCTAAATTAGGCCGACAGGCCAACAATATGTAATACTCGAAAAAAGGGGAGGGGGCCACCGCAGGAAACCCACCAGGAGGAGAACCATGGGGCAATAAATAACATATAACGACAAGGAGACAACCCCAACAGAAAAGAACTGATGGGGTCGCCTCGCGGTCGACATGGCTGGCGGAGGACGCCGTGGCATCATAATAAGTTCTCATAATTGTGAAAAGACGAGACCATTACAGCCAATATGTAGAACAAAACCCCACAATAAGATGGTACTTAACTTGGAGATGGTAAAGCTGCTCGATGACATGATTAAAGATGAAAATAAATCCAAAAGGGCACGAGCACACAAAAAAGGAATGGTAGCGATCACGTGCTAGAAAATGGAATGAGGTAGGTGGCGCTGGTGTCGCCGAGCTGGCGGGCGTTTGTGTGTGGGGGCTGTAACGGCTCACCGCTCTCTTCTGGGGTTTTAACAGGAGAGATCTTTCGAGTAAGACTCCGTGGTAGTGATCCTTCACTCACCCTTCGTTATACCAACGTCTTCCTTGGAGAAGACGCTCGATCTGGGGGTAGTAACCCCAGCTTTCCTAAAAGCTCTTTTTTCTCTGGTATATCTAGCATTTTATACCTAGAAATTCATGCTACAATGGAATTTCACCGGCTGACACGGGACTGGACTCAGAAAGTTTATTTATCATACAAATAAACATACCTGTATACATGTACCATAAAAATTCATCTCACTAAAAGAGAGAGAGAGAGAGAGAAATTATTACTTTTAATAATATTTAATGTTAATTAATTTACACATAAAAGCTTGAAAACTTATAAATTACATACAAAAATTAAACAAACACTTTTGCAGGGTTTCTCAATGTTCGCGCGTCTGTGAAAAACTCGTGTATGACCATTAGTTAGGTTCCAAAGAAAAATTCGTGTGTCTGTGAATTCGTGCAACTCGAATCGCGCAAGTTCGGGGTATTACTGTAGCCCCAAGAGATTGAAGGAACTAGTGAGAGGGGCCTAGCACCCTTTGTTCACCTTCCAGAGGCTGAAGCCTCAGCGGGAGAGGAAGGCTGTGAACGATTGTCAACTCATGGTGACGGTCGATGTACTGGTCTGGGAGAGCTCCCATCACACGAAGGTGAACCAGGGTTGTCCCTAGGAGCGCACGCACGCCCTCGCAAATGCACACGAGCTATCCTGAGGAGAGTAGATTCGCTCATGCGAACAAGGAGAATGATCGCGCCCCATCATGCGAGAGCATGGTCTGTCCCAACAACACGCAGGACTTTCCTTCAAGGCAGAGGCCTCTGTTGGTCTGTCTGACATGCGAACCCAGATGCTGACTCGGGACCCGACCCTCGGAACATCCAAGGACAGCTCGTGGAAGCCACTCCCTGAGCTAGGGACTCGGGGGTGGGGGCGACGTCTGCACCTTTAGGCTGCGTCTCGTTCCAGGGACCGTGAGTGCTTATTGTAGCAGCATTGGTTCATTGGAGCCCAGGGGTAAGAACCTTCGGGGACACGGGCCAAGGAGACCTGTGTGCTCGGATCGACTGGGGCATGGGAGTGTGTTCCAGACAATGTTGCTATCGTGATGGGGATGAGCCTCCAGGTGAGAACCTGGGAGCTCTGTACAGAAGAAGGATCTTTACTTGGCATTCGAGATGTCTGGTATTTAGCACCGGTACCCTGGGTTGGGTGTCAGCCGCATCATGGCTGATCCCAGGGTGCGCTGCTTCCGTGCCTTGGATGTCTGGGGCCATCCAAGATGCGGGTCCCCCGTCCTGAGACAGGATAGGCATATTCTGTGCCTTGGATGTCTGAAGACACCCGAGATGGGAGTCCCACGTCCTAGGATAGGGGAGAGTTGTACTCTGCGTCCTGGATGTCCGAGAACACTTGAGACGTGTGTTTCCCGTCCTGGGATGGGGAAGAGTTGTAGAGAGGTCTTCATGCTTGTTCCAGAGAATAAAACACATTGTGAGAGGGCTCACGGGCCTTTTCATGGTCTAGAGCCACCACCCTTCCCCTCTTCGGGTCTGTCTGCCTAACAGGACCCTCAGAAGGGGAAGGGTCTTCTTGCAGTCTAGAGCCACCACCTTCTTCCTCTTTGGGTCTGTCTGCCTAACGGGACTCTCTGAAGAATGGGAGGAGGCGCAAGCTGGTGGAGAAGATACTGGTGACGTCGAAGGGAAACGGGGTCTCTTCCTTGAAGTCCTCTCATGCTTGTATCGCTTCATTGATTTGGCCAGAAGATCCTTAACGGGTGTACCTCAAAGGGCGAGAGAAAGCAATTGCAACGTCGCTTTCCCATACCCAGGCAAAAGCGAGGTTTAGGCTTAGTAAATGATTCTTGGTTTTGCATGATATCCAAGAATAAGAAAAGATATATCACAATTATACTTCAAGCACAGCAAAACAAAAGGAAGGGAAAAACAAAGTTGAAGTGCAGGTAGAACAACCAGGAAACGTTTGGGCAGAGGAAGACAGGATTGCGTCCGCTCTCAATGAAGGCTGTAAGGCAAGTGGTTATGCTACTCAGTGAAGGGAGGTGGTGAGGGTACCCCTCACCTCTCCCATTAGTAGTGCAACTACCAAACAACCATGTTCTGTAGAATAGCCTGCTCCAGCTTGCGCTGAAGGTAATTCCTATGTAAAGACTGGTGGTTTGTATTCATGTAGGAACAAGTCTGCTTGTTGGTGAATTACATAGTTGTATTTTTACTGCACTTGCAGTATTACTGGGTCACAATGAAGAATTTGAGTTGGTTCACCACTTTTGACTTGGATAGAAGAGTTGGGAGAAGATCTAAAAGCTCCAGTGCATATTCAGAGTCCCTTGTTATGAATTCGATCTGTTTGCTCCACTTTTTAAATTTCTTTGTATCGGAGGCTGAAATATGTATCCAGCTCCCATAGTTCTAGGATAGACATGATAGTGCTTTGTACAGCAATTTGAAGGTCTGTCAGCTCCCCAGTTTGCATGAGATAATTTTATAAAACTTAATGTATTTTTGCGTCTGGCCACACCATATGTGCATCGTGTTTCATAACATGATGCTTCTTAAGAGCACACACCCAGACACAGTTTGAAAAATATGTTTATAACATTACATTACTGTGTTGGGTGCAATACTATACAAAGAGAGAGCAGGGGAGGCACAATAAGTAGGAATTTTTATGCAGAGAGACACAATAATGTTTAAAGCTTTCCATATACTGCATGAGTTCTGTGCAATGTACATATCCAGTAAGCACAAGGAGGTAGAAATATTGTGATCAGGTATGATTTTGTTAAGGCTAAACTGTACAATAGTGTATTTTGCATATTTCAGAAGTAATTCAGTTAGCAGATATTTTTATGAAATTTAATATGTAAATTTATATTTTTGTACATGCAACTTACCCGTCAGATATATACTTAGCTATAGTCTCCGACGTTCCCGACAGAATTTCAAATCTCGCGGCACACGCGGCAGGTAGGTCAGGTGATCTACCTTTCCCGCCGCTGGGTGGCGGGAATGGGAACCATTCCCGTTTTCTAATCAGATTTTCTCTGTCGCTGGTTCCGGCAACATCTGTTGTTGGTTCCTCCTGCTTTGGATTTCTTTCTCGCTTGCTGAGGATCTTTTTGAACGGATTTTGGTGATGTATTGGATCTTTGGCTTGGCATACGCTATTGTGGACTGTTTTTTGGATTTGTTTAGGATTTTTCTGTCAAGATGTCTGATGTTAATGTCGCACCGGTGTTTCGAGTGTGTGTTAGGCAAGAGTGTAAGGTGAGGTTGCCGAAAGCTTCGGTAGACCCTCACACTGTATGCATGAGGTGTCGGGGGAATGATTGCTCTTTTGACAATAGGTGTAAGGAATGCGAGAATCTGTCTGAGAAGGAATGGAAGGCTTTGAATTCTTATGTGATGAAACTTGAGAAGGATAGAGCTAAGAAGGCTTCCTCTAGAAGCTCTAGTAGGTCTCGCTCTAATGAGCTTGAAGTAGACACTAATAACATTGTAGATTCTCCTAAAACTCTGGTTTCAGCCCCTTCTCCCTTCACCGAACCTGCGGATTCGTCATCAGAAATGGCTGCAATGAAGGCGGAGATCCGTAGGATGCAATCGCAACTGCATGCGATGAAAGAAGAGAAAGGTAAGAGTGATAGTGATTTGTGCAGTGTCCCCAGTGCAGTGGAGGGGGCGTCTGATCGGCTCCGCATTGCTCCTAGGCCTAGACCGCTTCCAAACTCCCAGGACCAGTGGAGGAGGAATGTCGAAAGCCGCAAGGAGGATGTAGAGCATCCCCAACGGTCAGGCGTCCCTTCGGCAGACCCTGTTGATGCGTCCCAGGCTGCCTTGGATCGCCACAGGAAAGGCATCCTAAGGAAGTGTTTTTCTGCTTCTGACTCGTCTTCTCCAAGGCGCAGATGGAGTTCGGCTGAGGAGTCGCGCCCTCTGAAGAGGTCCTGGAAGGCTCCTAGAGGAGACGCCTTAGATTCAAGCCCGGAGCGCTTCCCAGAGGAATCTCCGGTTATCAAGAAGAGAGCCCGAAGATCCCCCTCGTCCTCTCCAGGAGGAGTACAGGAGTCGACCAAGCAGATTTTGGTCGGTCTCCAAGCTCAGTTGTCTGCTCTTGTGGGTTCTCTTTCCAAGGATTCTTCTCGTAGGAAGGACGATTTTCTTCCTATCAAGAGCTCCAGTAAGCGTCCTTCTTCCAGCGAGCGCCCTTCCAGCAGCAAACTCTTTTCTCCGAGTAGGCGCTTTTCTCCTAGTAGGCGCTCTTCTCCCAGCAGGCGCGTTTCTACCAGGCGCTCTTCTTCGGAAGGGAGCGCCTCTCCGTCCAGACGCTCTTCTCGTCACAGACGCTCTTCTCCTCTTGACAGGCGCTCTTCTGGCAAGCGCCTCTCGCATGATAAGCTCCCCCCTCCCAGCAAGCACCTTTCTCCTGCCAGGCGCTCTTCTGGTAATAGGCGCCGCTCTCCTAGCAGGCGCTCTTCGGTGGACAAGAGCCCCTCTCCTGTCAGGTGCCAGTCTGGCAGCAGGCGCCCTACTCCTGGCAGGCGCTCTTTGATGGACAGGAACGCTTCTCCTTTCAAGCTTTCTTCTCCTGATAGGCGCTCCTCTTCCTTCAAGCCTTCTTCTCCGGCTGCTCCTTTGGAGGACGTTTCAGAGGATGAATCCCCCAAAGACGCTGGTATTTCGGACTACAAGAGACTGGCTGCTTTATTGGTTCAGGAGTTTGGAGACTCTCTTAGTCATGCTGCCCCTCCTTCTCTTGGGTCCTTGTGGGCAAGTACCAAGTCGTCGAAACCCTCCTCATTTGTGAAGATGCACCCCACAATTTCTATGAAGAAGGCTTTTAAGGGCTTTGGGGAGTGGATGCAGTCGAAGAAGGAAGCAGGCAAGACTGTTTTCTCTTTTCCTCCTTCTAGACTCTCGGGGAAGTCTGATATTTGGTACGAGACCAAGGAACCGATGGGGTTGGGTCTCCCCTCATTGGCGGATGCTGACTTTTTGTCTCTGGTGGACTCTTCCAGAAGGCTTTCTCTCCTTGCGGCGAAGGCGACTTGGGGAATGTGTGAGCTGGACCATCTCCTCAAGGACCTTTTTCGAGTTATGGAGGTCTTTAATTTTATGGATTGGTCTCTTGGGGCGTTGGCCAGGAGGATGCAGGACCCAGAATTCCTTAGCATGGATGAATTTGTCAGCGTTTTGTCTTGTTTAGACAAGCAGTGAGGGACGGATCTTCCGAAGTTGCTGCCTTGTTTGGAGCTGGAATTCTTAAGAAAAGATCAGTTTTCAGCTCCTTCCTCACTAAAGCTGTCTCTCCTCTCCAGAGGTCCTCTCTGTTGTTTGCTCTGCTGTCGTCCCATCTTTTTCCCCAGGAGACTGTTAAGGAGATTTCTCGCTCCTTATCGGAGAAGGCTACCCAGGATCTTCTGGCTCAGTCTTCCAAGAGGATGAGACCTGCTGTTCCTTTTCCTAAGAAGAGAAGGTACCCTTTCAGGAGCCCTTTCGAGGGGGCCCTTCTTCAAGAGCCTCTTTCCGGAGTCGAAGACCAGAGAGAAGAGGAAGGTCTTCAGCTCGTCCAGCAAAGAAGTCAAAGTGATATTCATGTCCTCCAGACAACAGTAGGTGCCAGACTGCTGAGATTTGCCGAAGTCTGGGCACAGAGAGGGGCGGACGACTGGTCCCTCTCTATTTTAAAGAAAGGATATCTCATCCCCTTCAGGGAGAGACCTCCCTTGACAACAACTCCAAGGGAGTTATCAGCCAAGTACAAGGATCCTGTCCGGAGCCAGGCCCTTCTTCAAGCAGTAGAACAGATGCTGGAGAAGGAAGAAGGAAGCCATAGAACCAGTTCAAGAGCTCCATTTCCCAGGTTTTTACAATCGGCTGTTTCTGGTGCCGAAATCTTCGGGGGGCAGGAGGCCGGTACTGGATGTAAGCGCCCTGAACTTCTTCGTTATCAGGACGAAGTTCACAATGGAGACGACCTCTTCGGTTCTGTCTGCTCTTCGTCTAGGGGATTGGATGGTGTCCCTGGACCTTCAAGACGCATATTTCCACGTACCCATTCATCCCTCTTCAAGGAAATACCTAAGGTTCGTGGTTCAGGGAAGAGTGTTCCGGTTCAGGGCCCTGTGCTTCGGACTTTCGACGGCCCCCCAAGTGTTCACGGGCATTTTGAGGAATGTAGCACACTGGCTACATCTAGAGGGAGTAAGGATCTCTCTATATCTAGACGACTGGCTGATTCGAGCACAATCGAAGGAACTTTGTCTGGAGTATTTGTCTATCACACTAAATTTGACCCAGTCCCTAGGACTGTTAGTAAACCTCGAGAAGTCCCAGGTGATTCCGCAGCAGAGCATTGTCTACCTGGGGATTCGGATGGATTCTCTGGATTTTCAAGCGTTTCCATCCCGAGAAAGAAGAGATCGCTGCTTAGAGAAGGTGACTGCCTTCCTAGAGAAAGAACATTGTTCCGCGAGGGAATGGATGAGTCTGCTGGGGACCCTTTCCTCTCTGGAACAGTTCGTTTCCTTAGGAAGACTTCACCTAAGACCCCTTCAATTCTACCTGAAGGAGAATTGGAATCAGAAGTCTCAGGATTTGTCAGCGTCATTCCAGATTTCGGACAGGGTAAAGGAGGATCTCCGTTGGTGGTTGGACCCTCAGAAATTAAACCGAGGATTGCCTCTTCAGTTGCCGAGCCCTCACCTAGTGTTGTTTTCAGACGCCTCAGAGTCGGGATGGGGAGCAACACTGGGCTCGAGAGAAGTGTCAGGCACCTGGAAGGGGGAACAGGTGACCTGGCACATCAACAAGAAGGAACTTTCCGCGGTGCATCTAGCCCTCATCCATTTCGGGCCTCTGGTCACAGGATCAGTAATACAGGTAAACTCGGACAACACTACAGCCCTGGCTTACATCAGGAAACAGGGAGGAACACATTCCTTCTCCCTTTACGAAACAGCAAGGACGTTGTTTTTGTGGCCGGAGGAGAGGAAGATCAGACTCCTCACTAGGTTCATGCAAGGGGAAAGGAATGTGAGGGCGGATCTGTTAAGCAGAAAAGATCAAGTCCTACCCACGGAGTGGACTCTCCATTCTGAGGTTTGCAAGAAGCTGTGGAGCCTTTGGGGAAGGCCGAATATAGACCTCTCTGCGACTCATTGGAACGCAAGACTGGAGAACTACTGCTCTCCGATCTCAGACCCGAGGGCAGTTGCTATAGACGGTCTTCTCTTGGAGTGGTCCGGAATAGACGGATATGCTTTTCCCCCATTCAAAATCTTGGGGGAAGTATTAAGAAAGTTCGCTTCTTCAGAAGGCACAAAACTGACCCTGATCGCCCTGTTTTGGCCAGCTCAAGATTGGTTCACAGAGGTACTGGAATGGATGATGGATTTTCCCAGATCGCTTCCACACAGGAGCGATCTTCTCAGACAGCCCCACTTCGATAGATTCCACAAGAATCTCCCCGCTGTCAATCTGACTGCCTTCAGACTATCGAAGGACTGGTCAGAGCGAAGGGATTTTCACACAAGGCTGCAAAGGCTATTGCCAGAGCCAGAAGAACCTCTACCCTGCGCGTCTACCAATCGAAGTGGGAGGTTTTTAGAAGATGGAGCAAGGCTCAGAAGATATCCTCTTCCAATACCTCTGTGACAGACATCGCTGATTTCCTGCTTTACTTGAGGGAGCAGTGCAACCTCGCTGTTCCTACGATCAAAGGATACAGAAGTATGCTGGCTTCAGTATTCAGACACAGAGGTCTGAATATTTCGGAAGACAGAGACCTTCACGACCTAATTAGGTCTTTCGAAACGTCTAAGACCAAGACCTCAAAGCCTCCCAGTTGGAATTTAGACGTTGTTCTAAAGTTTTTAATGTCCAAGAAATTTGAACCTCCCCAAAAAGCTTCCTTCAGGGATCTGACCAGGAAGTCACTGTTTCTCTTTGCTCTGGCTTCTGCTAAGAGAGTAAGCGAGTTGCAGGCTTTGGAAGGTAGGGTTGGGTTTAAGAAAGACTCAGCTATTTGTTCCTTCAAACCCTTCTTCTTGGCGAAGAATGAAAACCCTTCCAAACCATGGCCAAGAAGCTTTGAGGTGAAAGGTCTTTCGTCAGTGACAGGGCAAGAGTTGGAGAGGACTCTGTGTCCGGTTAGGAGCCTCAAATTCTACCTAGATAAGAAGAAACAGCTGGGAGGTACAGTCGAGAGTCTCTGGTGCTCAGTCAGGGATCCTAGTAGATCCATCTCGAAGAACGCTCAAGCTTTTTTCATTAAGGATGTCATCAGAGAAGCGCATCTGTCTTGTGAGGATGAGCACCTAAAGCTCCTTAGAGTGAAAGCGCATGAGGTGAGAGCCATTGCGACATCATTGGCTTTTCACAAGACGTTGTCTCTCCAGGCTCTTATAGAGGCGACTTACTGGAGATGTAATTCGACTTTTGCATCTCATTATTTGAGGGATGTTAGAGTTACTTATGATAAGTGCTTCTCTCTAGGAGCGTACGTATCTTCGGATTCGGTGCTGGGACAGGGAGCTGAAACTAATCCTTTATAATTTAGTTATTTTAGTTGATTTTAATGCTTTGTGATGTGTGTTTTAAGGTTGATTGGAAGAGGGTGTTGGAAGTAAAGCCCCCTTTCAATTCGTAACACTAACAAGGTTAGACTTGGTCAGGTGGTCGGGATTGGTTGTTGTACTCCTTGTTGTTTATTGATACCTAAAGCTCTGTCATGTAAGAGGGATAGCCCCCATTGATATGATTCAGGTAAAGGCTCTGTCATGTAAGTGGGTCAGCCCCCATTGACACGATCCATAATAAGGCTCTGTCATGTAAGTCGGTCAGCCCTATTGACACGATCCAGAAGGGCTGTCAGTCATAGGTCGCAACCTCGCTGAAGCTCTTGAGGCAAGCAGACTCATAGACAGTATCCATGAAGTCTTCTGCCCAATCAGGTAAGAACCATGGTTTTTTATATCCTACAACATATGTTGTTTCCTGTTTTTTAGATATTAGCTGTCTCTTACCCTCCTCCAAGGGTGCCAATCAGCTAAGTATATATCTGACGGGTAAGTTGCATGTACAAAAATGATATTTTTATGATAAAATAGTTTTGTACATACTTACCCGGCAGATATATACGATGAATGGCCCTCCCAGCCTCCCCTCAGGAGACAGGTGGAAGAGAAAATCTGATTAGAAAATGGGAATGGTTCCCATTCCCGCCACCCAGCGGCGGGAAAGGTAGATCACCTGACCTACCTGCCGCGTGTGCCGCGAGATTTGAAATTCTGTCGGGAACGTCGGAGACTATAGCTAAGTATATATCTGCCGGGTAAGTATGTACAAAACTTTATTTTATCATAAAAATATCATTTTGAATTGAATGATAAATACAAATTACTGGCTAGAATAGGCTGTTTATTAATTTTTAAGAAATTGCAGTTCACTGAATGCAGCGTGAGTTGGTCCTAGGGTAATGTATTTTGTAGGCTATATGCTAATTTTCATTACTTAATAGGAGGGGCAGACTCCCGTACTGTCTGTTCTTTCCACTTTGTGTATATAAAAATTGCACTAAAGTATTATACATTTTGGATTTTAATGATCAGACACTCTCATTTCTGTTTCATTATAATTCTTTTTTCCATCTGATATCTTTATAAATCATGAAAGCTTTGCTTTTTCCTTAGAAAATTGAAAGCCTAGCAAAGAGACCCAGGTATCTGCTTCTGCTTCTGTAATGGCAATGTTACAGTGTTTGTTATAAGTGATTTGCTATACTTGCTCACCTCATCGGAGGGCATGGCAAGATTGCAAGACTTCAAATAGTAACCCTAAAGCAATGAAAGGTAAGGTGAATGACTTCTGTGCCTTGAAGGCCTGCTAGTATGATCTTTGCTCATCATAACCTTACATCCATTTTCATGATGAGTGGTTCTGTAACCCAACTGGTGTACATCCCATGCATTCTCAGTTCATTTGAAACTAGCATGAATATGAAAGCAACAAGACTTCAACATTTTATAAATTTGTTATTCCCGTATAACATTACATATTGCATTGTTGCCCACAACAAAGTCATTGGGTTTGGCACAGAACTATATTAAGGTCCTCTAAAAAAATATTTATTCTCTCCCTATTCCCTTGGTAACCTTGTTTTTCTTTCTCATGCACTGTCCTCTACACCTTCACCTAACATTCATCCTGCCTCACTCTACAGAGGAAATCTATGCATGTACTTCATCTTCATCTCAAACTTTTGTAATTCCAGCTTCCTAATTTTTATTTTGTATTTTCCCTTGGTACTATGTGTTCTCCATTTTGATATTATGTTTACATCAGTTGATTTTATTACACAACTGAATATTCAAAATGCATGTTGATTCTTTCCTCATCCAAGATACTCTACACATCAGCATTGTTCGTCTACATACAGCATGCACTGTTAGTTAGTTATAAATTTATTTAACCAGACCTCTGAACCCTTTTAGGGTTCTTCTCAGGCTGGATAAAAAAGGCGGGGGTGAAAGAATTAAGTAATTAAATAAATAAATAAATAATAAAAAAGGGGAAGAAATTAAAATAACATAAAAAATCAAGGGAAAAAAGGAGGGGGAAGAAATTATATTTTATTTATTAATTTAATTTTAAGAAGAGAATTATATTATTAATTGAAAAGTTATTACCTTCAGCTAGAATATCCTTTATTGATTTGTTTTGTAAATAAATATTTCTTTCATGTTGCCTTCTGGGACAGTCAATCAAGATATGTTTGATTGGTATTGGGATGTTACATCTTTCACAAGTTATTGGATTTGTGTGTGGAGTTGACATCAGATGACCATGTGTGAGTCTGGAATGTCCTATTCTGAGTCTTGTTAAAATTACTCCATTAATTCTTTGGTAGAAGAATGCTGCTTTTTAACTTCGTTCTTAATTTGTCTAGTTTGTTTTGAGAGGGTGCATTTGACCAATCATTTTGCCAATCCCTATAAATTAAAGGTTTAACTGATGCTAGCCAGTCTGATATGGGGGCTTTCATAGTAGTTGGGGGATTGTACAAGCCAATTTAGCAACTTTATCTGCTTCCTCATTACCCTCAATGCCTACATGGGCTGGGATCCAACAAATATGAACTTGAAGGCCATTTGTAATTAATTGATGAATTTCTTGTTGGATATTTTGGACAAGGTGATTATTTGCTTTAAATGATCCTATTGGTTCAATTGCACTTCTTGAGTCGCTCAATATGAGTGCTGAAGGAATTCATTTTTTTTATATAATGTGGAGAGCCAATTGTATGGCTGTTAATTCAGCTGTAAATACTGATGATATTAGAGGAAGACCCATTTTGGATAGTTTCACCACTTGAATAGGCTGATGAGCCCACTCCAGCTTTATTTCTGGATCCATCTGTATAGATTATGAAGGGATTACCCTTCCGCCTTGTGTGTTTCATGGCATGTTGATGGTACATTTCTGTGTTGAACATATATTTTTTTGAAAGATATGATAGATATGTGCATATTTTTGCCCTTTTTAGTGTCCATGGTGTGATCTGATTTATTTCTTGGGTAAATTTGGGTATCATGTTATGTAAATTCAATAGATGATTAGTTTTTTTAGTAAATGAGTTTTGATTTGGGTTATTATTTGTATTTTGATTATTGAGAAATTTATTTAATACAGATGTGCCTGCTTGAAGGGATAAGCCTCTTCTTAAAGTAATTAGATCTCTGTAATAATTTAGAGGCAGCTGGCCTGCTTTTGCTATAATAGAGACAGTTGGAGATGAGCAGAGGGCTCTTGTACATATACACGCTCCCTCATGATGTAAAGCATCTAGAGATTTTAGAGTTGCTTTTGAGGCAGTTGAATAAATTGGACAGCTATAATTTATAATTGATAGTACTGTTGCATTGTACAACATAACATTGTATCTCGTCCTTCTCGTCCTGCACCCCATTTGGTGTGAGAGATTTTCTATAATAATGTAAGGGCTTTAGATCCTTTGGCTTTGATATATTTGATATGATCTTTCCCATTTAAATGTTGATCAGAAATTATACCCAAATATTTTTAACACTATTGCACATGTTTATATCTTCATTATAAAGATATAACTTAATGGTTTGTTGTTTCAACCATCTTTTGTCTTTGTAGAAGACAATGCCATTTGTTTTATTTATCGACAACTTGAAACCTCCTGAGTTAGTCCAAGTGGTTATATTATTTGTTGCTATATTAAGTATTCTTTGAGTATGTCTCAGAGAATAACTTGAATAATATATTACAAAATCATCCACGTACAAACTATTTTGTACACCCTCAGGCAGGTTCACAGTAGTATCATCTATTGCCAGGGCAAATAGGATGCAGCTCAAAACACTGCCTTGTGGGATACCCTCCTCTTGTATGTAGGAATTTGAATATGTATTTTCTATGTGTACTTGAAATGTACGATTTGTTAACAAATTGTTGATAAATATTGGAAGGTGACCTCAAATATCGGATTTGTGGAGTTTGTGCATAATATTGTACCTCCATGTGGTATCATATGCTTTTTCTATATCAAAGAAAATAGGCACTGTCAGCTTTTTCTTTTCAAATCCTTTTTTAATATCTTCTAAATGAGTTAATGGGTCTAGTGTAGATCTACCAGCTACTGTATTGATCTCAATTGGGTAGGTGATAAAATTGAGTTTTCGTTATAACACTTGTTAATCTCAAACTAACCATTTTGTCCAACAGTTTGCAAAAGCCACTTGTTAGAGATATTGGCCTATAATTAGTGGGGTTGTTAGGGTCTTTTCCTGGTTTACTGATGGGTATGATTATTGCATGTCTCCACGTAGTTGGGAAGACATGCGTTAGCCATATGTTATTATATAATTTTAATAATGATTCTTTAGCTAGTGTAGGTAAATTTTGGATCATTTCAAAAGAAATCATATCATGACCCGGAGCTGATGATCGATATGATTTTAGGGCAAAATTAAGCTCACTCATATTGAATTCTTGATTATAATCAAGGTCCTCATCAGTTTCAAAATTAAGTGTATGATTCATTTTTTGTGTTCTAATTCTTTTGAAGTGTTCATCTAAATTAGGATAAGGGCTAATATCTTCTATATCTTTGGCTAATGTATTTGAAATAGCTTGTAGGTTATGATTTAGTTTGCCATTATATTGTATTGGGCTTCTAGGTAGTCTTGTACGTTTACCATTGATTTTATGAATTTTGTGCTATATTTCCTTAATTGAAGTATTTGGTGACAACTCTGAAATATAATTTTTCCACAATTGAGCTTTTTCAAATATTATTGTTTTTTGAAACTTTGCATTATATTTATTGTAAAGTGGTTTATTGTGATCAATAGTTTTATTTATAACTATTATCTTGTTTAGTTTGTTTATGTTAAAAGGGCCTTTATTAAGGGTGTTTAATCTAGGCTGTAGTCTATTCAAATTATGTGCCAGTGTGTTTGGTTTGATTTAAGAGAGATAAATTGTTAGACCACCATGGAACGGTGCATATATTAGGAGTTGAAGAAGTTTTGGGGATGCATTTATCTGCTGCATTGATTACAAAATTGGAAAATAAATCATTTGTGACATCATGGTTTTGATTTAGTGGAAAGGGAGGCATATTTCTAGTTTGTAAATTATATTTATCCCAGTCAGCTTTCATTAAGTTATATTTTATGGGAAATTATTGTTTTTTGTTGTTCAAATAATTCAAAACAATTGGAAAGTGATCACTTGTGTGTGAATCGTCTAGAACATTCCATTCCAATTTTTCGATTAATTCCAGTGAGCATAATGAAATATCTATTGAAGAGAAAGTTAAATGAGTTTTTGAGAAGTACGTTGGTGAATCACTTTCATTCAAGCAATGTAAATTCTGATCATTTATGCAATTTTCAATGTTTGTGCTGGCCAAGTTACTAGCTGTGTGCTGTCCCTTAATGGATTATGGGCATTAAAGTCACCTACCATCAGTAGGGGCCATTTACAATATTTAGTATTTGTGATAAATCATTAAAGTTTGAGTTAAAATTTGGCTGATTATATAGATTTAGAAGAGATAATTTGATTGTCTGGCATATGCAATTTGATTGCAGTTATTTGATATGACAGTGATATAATATTTACAGGTTCATAAGTTGAATCGCTATAAACATATATAGCTGTTCCTATCTTGCCATCCACTATTGATGAGGGGGGGCACTGTCATTGGGTCTGCTATTAGGCAGGAAGTATTTTCTTAATACAAGCCTATTCAGGTGCTATTCTAAGCTCATGATCTTAGACGGTGACCACTTACATTATTTTCATTACATGAACTTAGAGGACCTTACTAATGTTCAGGGTAGAATTCTTCTAGTTTTCAACGTTTCTATTTAAGTCTTTAATAGCATAAGAATGATGTTTATTTCTCTGTTACTATTTCACCGGGTGACATGGGACCCGATCCAGAAAAAGGATTTTGACAAAGGAAAAATCTATTTCTGGAGAGGGGCCCGTGTCACCCGTGACCCACCCTGTTTTTCATTCTCTCCCTCCCTTGATAAACTTCATTCTAGTGAGGTGGTGCTAACATGGAACGCGGCTAGTGTTGCCTTGTATACAGTCCGCGAGTAGTGCATGGGCTTGTATCGGCACTCTCTCGTTAGGACTTTTGACATTGGGAATCTCTATAGGATAAGGTTCCGTGTTTTTGTAGTTCACCCTTTTCCATACACGACTCCATCTAGTGGAGCTCGCTCTGGGGTAGTAACTCCAGCATTTCATTTAGCTTTCTCTGGTATCTAGCAACGGAATTACCTAGAAATAAGTGCTGAATGGACTATTTCACCGGGTGACACGGGACCCCTCTCCAGAAATAGATTTTTCCTTTGTCAAAATCCTTTTTATAGTTTCTAAAGCTATTTGGAGTTGTGCCAGTATGCTGCAGACATATGCAAATAGGCTTGTGTTCCTTTAGTATTCTCTGGATTTCACCTAGCCAAAGCCAAGTAGAAAGTCCATTCATGTTCCATTGAATTATTTTATTGGTCATTGTTTGGTGGAAGGAGTTAAATTTTGTAAGTTAATTGCTGATTTAGCTATATCCCATAACATTTCAAGGGAGTTTGTGTTACTTTGTGGTTTCTTTGTAACTTTATTTGATTGCGGAATATTTGATGCATTGACTGGTTCTTCATATTTCCTTACTAGCAAATCTATTTGAGTTTTGATCGTGTTTCTTCTAAGTTTTAAGGATTCCAAGCATAATTCGCCATCTTGATGGAGTGTTAAAGGGCATTTTCGGAACATAGTAAAGTTATTTATGAAATTTCGGGTTACATTTTCATTTTTTGTTAGGTAAACGATTGTATGTTATGATGAAACATGTTCCGAGTGTTGAAGGAATGATTCTGATCTGTGTCCCAATTATGTTTCCATTATTGGATGTTGAAATATTTTTGTTGGGAATTTCTGTTGTAGGTACATAGGATCCGATATGCTGGTATAAGATTTTGGTTTGAATTTTTAGATTTATTATTATTATAATTCTTTGATCTTGTTGAGAGTTGATTTGATGAATTTCTGGATCATTGATTCCTCTCACCTTCAGTACGAGTTTGGCTTCGTTAACGGGCATACCAGTTCTGTCCATTAACATTTGTAATTCTGTATAATATTGATAAAATATAGTCTTTAGATTTTGCATGATGATTCAATTTGCAGTTTGTTGTTTGATCTTCAGGACATACAGCACATATAGCATTATTTCTGGGTCGACCTGTGTCAGCCAGTGAAAATTGCACTCACTTTCCAGGACAACCCCACTGGAGTCGGAGTGGTCTCTAGACAAGAAGTCATTCGCGTGGATTTGTCTTCAGGTACCGGGTCTCCAGGTAGACCTGTTTGCCACAGAGAGCAACCACAAACTTCCCTGTTACGTAGCTCCCAATCTGGACCCTCTGGCTTATTCCACAGATGCAATGACAATCGATTGGAACAGGTGGCAAAGGATCTATCTATCTGTTTCCCCTGGTAAATTTGCTGATGAAAGTTTTGCACAAGCTGAGATCATTCAGAGGCCGAGTAGCACTGGTGGCACCCAACTGGCCAAAAAGCAGTAGGTTTCCTTTACTTCTAGAGTTGAAGCTCACTCCCAGACCTATTCCCAACCCACAGTTGACACAAATAGTACAAACTCGGATTGTGTCAGCTTCCTCAAGAATTCTCAGTGCCCTAGCTTTATGAATTTCATGAAATACGCAGCGCTTAAAGACGCCAAAATTGACCCTCTTAATATATTATTCATTGAATCTGATAAAAGAGAATCTACCCTCAGGCAGTATGACTCGGCAGTTAAGAAATTAGCCTTGTTTCTGAGAGAATCAAATGCTCATGAGATGACCACGAACCTAGCAATCTCTTTCTTTAGGTCATTATTCGAGAAGGGTCTGGCTTCTAGTACTGTTACTACAACTAAATCTGCTTTAAAAAGAATATTTTTACATGGTTTTAATATTAATCTTTCAGACTCGTATTTTTCATCTATCCCTAAAGCATGTGCGCGCCTTAGACCAGCAACCCGTCCACACACGGTCTCCTGGTACTTAAATGATGTTCTTAGGTTGGCATCAGACACTGATAATCTTTCATGTTCATACCCGAGTCTGTTAAGGAAAACTCTGTTCTTAGTAAGTCTAGCCTCAGGGGCTAGAATTTCTGAACTGTCTGCTCTTTCTAGAGAATCTAATCATGTTGATTTCTCCCCGTCAGGTGAAGTTCTGTTATCCCCAGATCCTAGTTTTTTAGCAAAGAACGAAGACCCGCAGAATAGGTGGTCTCCTTGGAAGATTGTCCCTCTTCCACAAGATTTATCTCTGTGCCCAGTCAATACTGTACGGGCTTACTTAGATAGGACCTCTAATAGAACTTGGGTCCCCTTTTGTTAGGGAAGGGGCAATATTTCACTCAAAGCCATCAGACAACAAATTCTTTATTTTATTAAGCAAGCAAATCCGGAATCAGTACCTAGGGTCCATGATGTTCTGTGCAGTGGCCACTTCTACTAACTTTTTCATTATATGAATTTTGATGATCTTAAGAAGTATACGGTTGGAAATCACCAAAAGTATTTAAACGCCACTATCTTAAGTCTTTAGAGGCCCTTAAATTTTCCACAGTTGCATGTGGGTAATGGTTCCTCCTGGTCCAACTCAGGTTTAGTTTATATGAATTTAGTCCCTGACCCCCTGTCTCACCAGCTTGCCCTACGCCTACCCTTGGGTCAGTTCTGCCCTTAGCCTAGCCCATTTATTTCCACAAATGCCTCATTGTCATTTATTTTGTTAGCCTTAAGTATCCTAGTTGGATTAATATCATAGTATTCAAAATTTTTATCTGAGTACCTCAAAATTTTACTGTGAATTTCTGAATTTTTACCTGTGTGCCTCTGAATTCTGGTTTTGTGGATAATGTTTGAATTGTCAGTATTAAAACACAGTGAAGTTTTCTTTAAATGTTTTATTTTAGTTCCAGTTGTGTATTCTTTGAGGCGGGCCACCAAGCTTTCCTATAGCTAATTCTCTGTCACTATTTCACTGGCTGACACAGGTCGACCCAGAAAAGGGATTTTGACAAAGGAAAAATCTATTTCTGAGCTCGTCCCTGTGTCAGCCGGTGAAATTCCTATTAAGCACGAATTTTCTAGGTATAGATATTGCTAAACCAGAGAAAAAGCTATCAGGAATGCTAGATTCTACCCCAGATCAGACATCTATTCTGAAATAGACGTCGGTATAAATAAGAGGTAGTATTGTCCTGCAGGACTGCACTCTGAAGACATCAATGACCAGAAGCCGGGCGTGAGGGGCCAATCTGCGCCACACTGCCTGCCCGCCAACCCGAACCCCAGCGTCATCTGTACTCATTCCATTCTAGCATGTATTTCCTTTAGGAGAGGCTTTTTCTTGTGCTGGTTTCGCCCAATTTTCCTTGGAGTTATTGTGTCTTCAAAGCAATTTCCGTTATGAGTTATTACCATCTTCTTGGCGGTTTCTTCTCAGTGAGGCTCTTATTGGCCCATAAGTTGTATTTACAGGGTCATATCGGGCGCTCCCAGCGTTCGCCGCCTCGCCATAGATGACACTTGAAATTTTACCCTTACAGCTTGTTTCACCATGGTTTCTCCTCAGATCGTTTCAATTTATTCATGTTCATAATTCCACTTCAAAAGTTCCTTTTGGAGGTTTATCTGCTGTCGGGCGGTTCTTGGCGTACCTTGATTAGCGTCAAATTTCCTACGGAGAGCTTCTCCCCTGGCCACAGTTCTTCTAGTTAATTCACCAGCTTATACCAGAAGCCTCTCGCTCAGTAAATTCCCTCTCCAAGGTGATGCTTTCTTTTGTCAGTTTCTCTGATTTGTAGTGTAATGGATGACATGGATAATTCAGATTTATTGTGGTCAGACTCAGCGTCCAGGAGCAGCTTTCAGTTGGCTACCTGCCTCCTGTTCTTATAAATAGGTTGGGCTATGCGCAGCACAAGTTCTTATATTTTTGTATATTCGATCCATATGCAGTATCTTATGAATTTATTGGTTAACTTTAAGCGGTACTTATCAGAAATTGGGATCCTAACCTAGCCCTCGCTGTCCCGGTGGGTTAGAGCTATTCAGAGTTAGGCTTTGGCATTGTCTTAGCTCCCATCTCTCCCGACTGGCAAGCCCGAGCGGGGAGGAGGGTGCAAGCTGGTCGAGAGAGTTCCTGTTTGTTGTTCCTCCGCCTTACACGCTCGTTTCAGGTTTGTGAGCATCTAGGCTCCCCATCCTCTCCTCCTCTAATGAGGAGAGAGGAAAAAATAAAGAGGATGCTTCTTTATGCATTGCCCTTCTGCCTATGGGTCGATTGTTAGTTGGACTGCGTTACGGAATTTCTCTACTTCCCACCCCTCTTCCTCTCCTCTCTCTCCTCCCTTTTACTGTCTGGGCTGCACCTTCAGAGGTGAGTTGCGTTGCTTTAGAATAGTGCTATTGTCCTATCCTCCCCTAGTACTTTTGGTGAGTGTCATATGATCTCTACGCGCAGGAAGTCGATCGTCTGTTTCACGACGCCGTGGGGTGAGTCAGATGTGGCGTCCCCGTCCATGAACATAACTCTCAAATTCCACCTTCTAAGTACTGCACTCCTGGCTTTGCCAGTGGTATATCATCTCCTAGCGTGTGGGGACAGTCGGTCTCTTCGATCGTCACCCAGCAGAGACTAGTCTGGTTTGATTGAAGTCACCCACCCTCCTGGCACTCGTTCTGGTATCAGCAGCTCGCCCGATGTTTAGTTGGTTCCTCTCCTCGGTGGAGCGAACCCGATCACGCTTCAAGTTCAAACACTTCCTCGCTGGTTTCCGCTCCGCCGTCCCGGTCCTCCCGTTGCCTTCTTACCTGGCCCACCACTCCAGTGGTTCGGTTTCAGTAGGTTGGCCTTAGTCACACCTAGTTCTCTAGCGCTGTGCTGGAAATGTGGTTACCCCGCCCTCCTGCCCAACAAGTGACGAGCACGGGATCTGGAGGGTCTGCGCCCGGAACACTATGACCAGCAGTGTACTGCTATCTATGTTGTTAACCATTTGCCTGCGGACTCCGGCAGTAATTATACTAAGTTGAGTTTTTCGTTAGAGTTGCATGATCCTAGGTTAAGGTCCTACTCCGATCGAGACTATCTCCGGCGTTCCTTAATTTAGTGTGTGTCCATGTTTTGCTCTGAGTTTGCTCGTCCCGCCAGAATGTCGGCCCGGTCGGTATAATTAATACTTACTGCTGGACTCCGGCAGTAATTATACTAGTTGATTTTACAATTAAGGTTACATGATCTAGGTTAAGGTCCTGCTCCAGTCGAACTATCTCATTGCTCATAATTGCGTGTGTCATGTTTGCTCTGATTGCTCGTCCACGCGGAATGCTCGGCTGGTCGATATAAATTAATTATCTCCATTGCCTGCTATAGTTTGAGTCCTATCTCCGCCGGTTCTGCTCCGGCACGCATGCGTAGTATGTTCATAACCATCTTCCCACTTACAGACGAGTGCGTTGTGAGGCCGGTGCTGCAGTGCTGCACCAAGCCTATGGAGCACGTTGTCTGCCGTTCCCATTCGGGCTGTGCAGTCGGATGAACGACCTCATCGTGTAGCACCAGACGGTTGTAGTTTGCTTAGCTCTTTCACGAATCCAGGAATGATCGGTAAGCCTATAGTTTACCTGGTTGCCTCGCTTGTTTCCGTCGTTATGTTCCTGATATATTGCTTATATATCTCTTCACTGAGCGCTCGGTTATTAAGTCCCTGCTCTCTTCCAGGCCGACCAAGCTTCCCGCAGTGATGCCTTGGGTTCCCTTCGAGCCTGGGTGGCTGGTTTTGGTAGGAATGTTCCGTCGGGGAAGCCATATGTTCTGGATGAGAACATCGAAATCTGCTACCTGTGCCCGGATCTCAGCGGCTGTTTCCATCCAAGTCGTGGCTCTCCTCACATCGACAGATCCGGGTAAAGCCCAGCCTCCCCAGGACGGGGGCACATGCGTGGCGATTAGTCGGAGGAAGTGGCGGCCATAAACCTTGACCTGGGCCGATGAACACAGAATGGGGACCAGGAGGTAGGTAGGGAGGTAGAAAGTGAGACAGTGGTGGGCTCCCTTTTTGATTCCCCTTCATCCACCTTCTTCTTTTCGGGCTTTCAAAGTCTTCTTACTTGGAGGACAGGGGCGCAATCCGCTGTCCCCAAGTTGAAGAAAGTCTTGGAGGCGAAGGCTCTCAGTCCTCAACCTCCCATAAAGCAGCCCCTCCCTCCGGTGAAGCCACGGGATATAGTCGGTGGCTTCCTGGCATAAGGCCACTCCCTCTGCTGGGGAGGCGAGTTGAGGGCAGCTAGGCTAACCCTCACCATCAACCTGCCTTTGACCTGGAAGGAGTTTGCCGGTATACTTCTGCAGAAGTTTGCTCGGAGGTGGATGCTAAGCAACAAGCAGGAGGTTGCAGAGCCAGGAGTATGCTCTTCGAGGTTCATGCGCTCAGTGGGTCGATTTTATTTAATTTCAGATGCCTCCGCCCTCCTCCATTTGACAAGAAATCCTTGGCGTTTGGCCCTTCATGCTCCCGGCATGAATGCCTGCGGTCGAGGAGTCGACCTGCGCAGGTAACTTCAGGAGTTGAGATTCTTTCCTCCTGACCTGCCTTTACAGAGCTTCACCAGATTGACAGGAGGAAGCTTGGTAAGGACGGATAATGTCCCGAGAGACAGTTATCTTCCCAAGGGACCAGGCGCGGTCTACATTTGCTGCGTTTAATGAGTGGCAGGCGGAGAACACAAAGTTGACCCTTCAGGAGCAGCTTCCACGATGTTCGTTGGGTGATAGAATCCCAGCCCTTGCATGACTAAGGTGGCTCTTCTTGACCAGCCCAGGCATGCCTGCGGAAGGTAACGTCGCCGCTCGAGGAGACTGATCCCCTCTCTGATCTTCCCGAGGCGATGATTTCTGGAAGGATGCCCAGCCACTTGCCCATTGGGTAAGCTGGACCCAGGTGCGCATCCACCTTATTCAGTGAGAGCAGCCCCAAACTGCAGAAGCCCTCCTGAAAGCAGGGAGTTTTGAGGCTGAGTGTCGGCTGGGCCGTCACTGAACTCCCCTGTGCCTGGCGGAATCCACACGTAATGTGCTCGAGCCATCTTCCAGGTCTGTGTGAAGTACTCTGTTGCAAGTTTCAGGACTTGTTTGACTCCATGGTGGCTGCGGATGAACTGCATGAAGCCATCTTCGCTGGCCTTTACCATAAGACATGAGCCTAACAAGCTCATGAAAAGCTCGTTCTGGGGGGCTAGTATCTTCCCCGAAGGAGAAGTCAATAATGTCCTGGCTGAGGCAACCAGGGCCAATCAGAGTCTGCGCTCCCGCTGGGGTATCCCTGCTTTCAAAAGGAAAACCCCCGAGTCCGCCGGGCCCCAAAACAGGCCTGGTAAGAGATACAGGAGGCTGAGAGGAGCAAACGCCAACAGCGTTGTCAAGCTGTACCTGTCTCATCAGTTGGCCAGCCTTCTACCTCGAGGCCAGCCTCAACAGTTCGTGCATGTGCAGCCAGCTCAGCACTCCCTTGCAGCGCCTACGCCGTGCGTCCTGTGTATAACCCCTCCTATGAGGGCCGGGAGTGCATTTAAGCCTCTTTCAGGAAGCGAAAGGGGAGCGACAAGAGCCTCCTTCAGAGGCAAGGCTGCCTTGCGATCCCTCTCCCGGGGGAGAGGAGGCCGTGGTAGAGGAGGCAAGCCTTCACCTTCCCAGTGAGACCAATCAGGTGGGCGGCAGACTTCACCTGTTCAGGGACCAGTGGACCTTCAGTCCATAGACACAGTATAGTCTCAAGGTTTGGGGTAGAGTTGGATCAAGGCCCTCCCCACTCTGATCGAATTTCATCGCCGTCTTCCAAAGAAAGCTCTGCAGGACTTTGCGTGATGCTCCCAAAAGGAGCCACCAAAGAAAGTGAGACACCTGAAATTTCAAGGCAGGCTGTTCAGTGTTCCCAAGAAAGACTCCAGTCAACAAAGAGTAATCTTGGATCTGTCGCGTCTCAATCTTTATATACAATGCGACAAATTTCGCATGCTTACAATCGCGCAGGTGCGGACTCTACTTCCTCGTGGAGCCCAAATGCCTCTATGAATCTTCCAGATGCGTATTATCGCGTCCCGATTACGCCAGGCTTCTCTCCCTTCTAGGTTTCAGACTGAAACAAGCCTACTGGATTCAGGGTCATGCCATTTGGGCTCAACACCAGCGCCCAGAATTTTCTACTGAAGCTGGCGGAAACAGTGGAGTGCAGCAGTTCACGGTCCAGGATATGTGGCGGCGTACTGGATGATTGGATAATTTGGGCATCCAACGCCGGGAGTGCCCGGCTCTGACCATAGTAATCAGAAGTTTCTGAATCCCTGTTTCAGATAAACAGGGGCGAAGTCCGCCCTAACTCAGAGCTCGATTTCAGTGGCTGGGTATCCAGTGGGACCTGGTCTCTTTCAAACTATCTGTTACACTTCCCATGAAGAGATAGCCAAACCACCAGGCAATTCCTCCAAAACTGGAAAGCCTCTCATAGAGCATGAGAAGAATCCTGGGTTTCTCTTCAGTTTCGCATCTGTAACAGATCTGCTCCTAAAGCAAAACTGAAGACATAAACAGCATAAACAGAGTGTAGGCGAAGGCGAGTCAATGTCAGCTCAGGGACAAAGTGTCATTAATTCACTCCGGGTGCTGAGAAGACTCCGGCCGTGGTCACAGTCGAGGGTCTTCAGTCAGTTCCCCTTCAATTCCCTCACAGCTCTAACTAATCCACACGAGCGCTGTTAAGCGGCTGGGAAAGTACTCACCAAAAGAAAAGGTACAGGAGTACATGTTCCGCACTGTTCCGTCAGTTCCATAAACATTTGGGCGATGGCAGTGTTTCTAGCTCTGAAAAAGCGCACAACCAGATTCATATCAGGCTGATGTTGGACAGCGCGGTGGTGTTTACATTGCATAAACAGAGGTTCAAATCAGGCGGATAAACCAAGTGATGATATGCCATTTTCTCCTGGCGGAGAAACACGGCTGGCACCACCATCAGCTACCCATCTGAGTCAGATATCATTGCAGACTCCTGTCCCGACAACTCCGCTGGAGTCGAGGCCTGGTCCCCTGGACAAGGCTTCTTCGAATGGATCCGCGTCAGGTTCGGGCGCTAATTGGACTTGTTTGCCCACGAGCAATCACAAACTCACACTTGTTATGTGCTCCCAACCTGGATCCTCAAGCTCATGCTACGGATGCAATGTCAGTGGACTGGAACAAATGGCAGAAAATATCTGTTTCCGCCAGTAAAACACTTCTTGATAGAGTGTTGCTAAGCTCAGGTCATTCAAAGGTCAAGTAGCCTGGCGAAAACCCAACTGGCGAGAAGAGCAGTTGGTTCCCTCTTCTTCTGGAGCTCAAACTGCGGTGTCATCAAATGCAAGCCACAGCCCGACTCAGAAATAGTGCAAACACGGACTGTGTCAGCTTCTCAAAATTCTGATGCCCGCTGTATGGACTTCCATGAAATTGCTGCTCCAGAGGTGCGGATATTGATCGATTAATATTCTGTTTCTGGAATCAGATAAAGAGATTCTACCCTCGGGCATTTGATTCAGCAGTTAAAAGATTTGGCATCTTTTGAAGGAATCTGAAGCTCAAGTCATGACCACCAATTTGGCAATATCATTCTTTAGGTGCTGTTTGAAAAGGTCTGCTCCGGCCACCATTCCACAACGAAATCAGCTTTGAAAAAGGTGTTTTGCATGGCTAAGTTGATTTGCTGATTCATATTTTTCGTCATTCCCAGAGCATGTGCTTCGTTTGAGAACCAGTGACCCGTCCATACGGTTTCCTGGTTTCTTAGCGATGTTCTAAAAATTAACTCAGAAACTAATAACGATCAATGTTCTTATTTTGGATCTGTTAAGGAGAGACGTTGATTCCTAATTAGTCAGCTTCAGGTGCCAGAATGTAAAACTGTCTGCTCTCTAGAGGTGCGAAGATCATGTGGATTTTTCTCCTGTCGGGTTTGCTCCCCAGATCAAAGGTTCTTAGCAAAAAATGAAGATCCTCAGGATGGGTGGTCCCCTGGAAGGTTGTTTCCTCTTCCACAAGACCTGTCTTTATGCCCAGTTGCTACCTTGAGGCCTATTGAAGAACTATCAGTGTTTGTCTGGTCCTCTTTTATCAGGAAAAAGGAGGAACTTACTTGCTTTAAGGCTATCAGACAACAAATTCTATACTTCATTAAGCAAGCTAACTTGAATTCCAGTCCCTAAGGTTCATGATATCCGAGGCAGTGGCTGCCTCCGCATTATTTTCATAATATGAATTTGATGAGCCCTAAGAAGTATACGGGCTGGGAAATCTCCATCAGTGTTTAAACGCCACTGTCTGAAATGCTCAGAGCTCTGAAGTTCCCTCACGGTGGCTGTAGGAGCATTGTCCCTCTGCCTTAAATTAACCTTTAATCCCTATCCTTTCCCCCCCCGCCCGCCTGCCTCATTTAGCCCGCCCCTGCACCATTTTCTCCTGGACTGAGACATGCTTCACAGCCTGAAATCTAGTTTTATGATGTACAATCTCTGCGGTGTTAGTTTTTAAGTTTGCGATATGTTATACTTACGATTTAGTTTTAAATGGATGCCTTTATAAATTTTCTGTCGTTTATTTAGTTTTAGTGCCTTCACCATAGGTATTAATTATGCTTGCATAGTTGTTTCTCATGTCCTTTACTGTAGTATTAATTGTATCCCTAGTTGCCAGCTCAGTTTCTCTGTCTATACCTTTGTTATTTAATCATGTTTTGGGGATAATTAAAACTATTTTTTGATAATAGTGTTTTTATACATGTTCACTAACTGTTCGTTCCTTTTAGACTTTCACCCAAGCTTAGTATGATTCTCTGTCATGATTTCTGGCTGACACAGGGATGAGCTCAGAAAAGGGATTTGACAAAGGAAAATCTGGCCTGAAGGGGCCTGTCTTGTCTCCCTCCCAGGATCGGTTTCCCTCCCGAGTAGGCATACCAAGCTTGTGAGGGGGTGCTAGCCTGAGATAGTACAGATAGGCGCTGGGGTCGGTGTTGGCGAACCCAGTGGTCTGAGCGGTCGTCGGCTCCTCACGTTTAGGGTTTGTCATTGGGATGTCTTCAGAGTGCAGTCCTGTGGCAGTGACAACAATCCACTCACCCTTATCTATACAGCGTCTATTTCATAATAGATGTTAGATCTGGGAGTAGTAACCCCATTCCTGATAGCTTTTTTTTCTCTGGTATATTTAGCAATATCTATACCTAGAAATTCGTGTAATAGGAATTTCACCGGGTGACACAGGGCCTCCCTCAGAAATAGATTTTTCCTTTGTCAAAATCCCTTTTCTGGGGGAAGACCTGTGTCACCCAGTGACCCACCCCTCGTTTTTTCCCACCTGGGAGAAATACTCAGCTTGGTAGGTGCTAAATTTGGGATGACGTGTCAGTCTCGTGATGACGCTTACTTGGCGGTCGGGTGAGTATTCTGGGTTACAAGTGTAACGCTCACCAATTTGGGACTTTGAGAATTGAGAAGTCTATTGGACGAAGGCCTGTGGAAGCGTAATAGCTCACCCCTGGTATATATATCGACATCTGTTTAAGATGATCAACTGGAGTAGTAACTCAGCATTCTACATAGCTTTTTTTCTGGTATATATAGCAATCTTATACCTAGAAATGTGCTAATTGGAACCAATTTCACTGGGTGACACAGGTCTTCCCCCAGAAATAGATTTTTCCTTTGTCAAAATCCCTTTTCTACATCTTTTTGTTGAATGGTAGTATTTCAGGCATTCTGAACATTGGAGAGGTTTTGGGAAAAAGGGAAGAACTTCTCTATTTAGTCCTAGAATTTTTATTTTTCGTGGTAGTTCCTGGTTTGTAAATTTTATTTTGACTATTCTAATATGTTTATTTGCATCCTTTCTGCTTGGGACAGTATATAATTCCAAGTCATGTATGTTGTTGTATCTTAATTTAAGGGAGTCAATTAAGATTTGTTTTGATGGTAGCTCTTTTTCATCATTGTGTGGGGGCCTCATTGTTCCTTGTGTATAGTTCAGTGTTTCATGGCTGGTTACTGTTACTTTTATTTCATTTGTGTTGGTTATTTGTAGAAAGGTTGTTGATTGAGCTTGGTTGTTGTTTGTATTAGCCATTCATTGTTTTTGATATGTCGACATTCCATAGTTTGTGTGGGATGTATATTTAATCATTTTTTCTCTAATATGCTGTTGATTTTTGTTTTTCTGCTTTTAATACTAAAAATTGGGACCAATTGTCTGGTCCAAAAATATGTTCAAAATGAACTAGCATTGGATTGAGTCGATGGTTATTTCTTTTTTATTTTTTCACATTATTTGGTGATGAGTTGTCTTGTGTTGATGGGGTTTTAGGAGGATTACTTGTCTCTATTTTAGAATTATTGTCCCTTATGTATGGTTCCAGTGTTATGATACTGGAGTTTACCAGTTTATTTGTTTCTTTTTGATTTTCTAAACTCTGAGTCTTTAGGAATTGATATTTTACTTGGAACAGGATGTTCCTTTGTAGCATTTATGTCTATACTAAGGAGATTCAGGAGTGACGTTCCAATAGTCATCGACTGTGCCAGAATTTTACCATCATTGGGCCCAGGGGTACTGAAATCTTTATGACTACTTTACATAAGGAAAAAAAAAAATCTTGAAAAGATATCATTGGCTTTTTATGAAGTTCAATCTGGCACGAGTGGGAACTGACTCCCAAATGTCCCCATCCCTACCCTACCCCAAAAAGGGGATGGCATATCATGATTAGTATGGCCCAAGTGTAAGCAAAACCTGCTTGCTAGGACTGAGTGTATTGTAATAATACAGTCATCCCCATCCTAATCACATTATGGGCTAACCGGACAGAAAGCCGAGAGTCCTATTCCTAGAACCAGGCCCCCCTCCCTCCTTGGAATACGTGGTCCAGCTCCACAGAATGGTTCCACCTGAAAAACAGGTCCAAACATTATCAGGTAGAAGATGGTTCTACCACAGTTCCCACTAATTAGCTTCAGATCCAACTCCACTTCATGGTGTGATATGTTTTCCCATTAGGTTTGGTGAATTTTGACAAAAGTGGAAAAATCCACAAAATTACTCCTGAAATATATCATTATATATATGGGACACTTGGGATCAAACCTAGGGATAAAAAAAAAAGGGGAGAAAAAAAAATACCTAAGTTCGAGAGCCCCCTCACCACACCAAGGTGGTCCGAATTTGAGGGGGGCATGCACTGTGAGGCACCCATTTAGTAATACAGTACTGAAAGTTTTGTAGAAACTCTTTGGGCCTTGGTTGAATTGCTTTCTAACCATTTTTATCTTGCCACATTCTTCAACTTTCTCTTGCTCCAATTTTACCCCTTAATTAAAAACATGCTTTGGGTCAACCATTTGAATGTTTTTTGCATGGTTAAACCACGCTTTAGTAAAATAATTTCTATGAAATACCCGACATTGGCCTACCCCAAACCTTACCTTAGCCTTGTAGTTTAGTTAGAGTATACAGTGCTTCTAACCAAACACAAAGTCTAAGAAACCTTATAAACCCACATTGAATGTGTAAATCCAGTCCAAAATGCAATTTTCATAGAAATGCTCCATAAATAGTCAAGAAAACTCATTATGATACCCTTGAAACTGGTTCATTATTTGAATATTGAAAAGTGCTCAGTACTGTATAGCAAAGGAATACAAAGTACCCCACGGAAACAAATTATTTATGAAATGCACCAGTATGCCACTGCCACTCAGCCACTTACCACACGGCATCCGACTCTTCACAGACTGAGGTGTTCCTGCTTAGCAGTGATCATTAGTAGTATAGCACCCCTACCCATGAAACCTCATCTTTGCCCAACAATTCCCTCAACTACACCAACCAAGTTAAAATCCTAAGGTGGAACCCTGCAAGGAGGAATGTGAAAATCTTACTCCCTAGATACTCTCTCAAATGCACCGAGTTAACACCCTTGTTTTTTATGGTACTGATGCCTTTTAAGGCTCAAACTTTTAAATAATGGAGACCAGTAGACCAAGCACATCTATATTCTTCAAAGAGTAAACCCTGAAAAAAATACATGAAGCAAGATACACTAACCTTACACAGGAAATTTTGGTCTTCCTGTCACTATCAATGATGGCCATATATGCTTATAAATTGAAGAAAGTCTGTAATGCCATGCACCATTTCCTTACCTTTTCTGACTTACAAACTGCTGTTTGTCTATAGTTCTATTTTTTCTGACTTACAAACTGCTGTTTGTCTATAGTTCTATTTTTTTGCAGATTTTTATTTATTTTATATATAGATCAATTCATCTTTTTCCATTTATTTAATGCAAGTTATCTTTGTTCATTTTGATTTTTATCTATATTGTTCTAAATCTGTTGTGCTGCTCCCATTTTACACAAAGAGCATTTTGTTCTGTGGAATTTTTTTAATGATGTTCATGTCCTCTTCAACACTTCCATTTGAATGGTTGCTCTGCTGAAAAATTTGAAATAAAGTTTGTAAAGAAAAAAATTATCTGACTAGTTGGAAATATCGTAACGAGGTTGGCTTCAGGAATTTTGTCAATAAAATGAATAATGTATTGGATTTTACTTGAAAATGCAACATTCTAAAACTTCATAACTGGGTAAATTGAAAAATAATGAATTTTAATAAAATTTCTTTGGGGCATTCATCTCCAACTGAAATTTGGACATTGTTTTTTGTTTATATTGCATTGTATTTTTCAAATACAGATGAACCGAGTTATGCGAAGGCAGTCATTATGCAAATATGTTACACTGCCATGACTAAATAGCCTAGTGTAAGTTTAAGCTGCTGTATTTGATCTTGTGCATCATAAATTTTGGGAATTCTGTCAATTTATTCACTACAATGACCTTTGGTGAATAATCTGACAATTTCTGCTTACCCCACCATACAATAACCATTCTCTGCTCCTGGAGCAGCATGCAAGAAGGTCAAGAAAGCAATAACATCCATAAGCTACAGTTTCTTTTTTTTTTTCCATCATGGAGAAACTGACAGACAACAGTTCACATCTTGCAGTTATTCCAGAAGTGTGTTCATAAACTTACTTTCTTAACATGCATCAATCTGATCAAGAGTTTTTCTCCATGTATTAGGCCAAACCAATGACAAACCTAACCCATCTTCAACATTTATTCTTAATTGTTCCAAAAACTGATCACAAGTTCACCATGTAAATGACTGCAACTTTAATGCCAGTGTATCTACAGAAGACTTTTGCAGTAGTACATGATTGAGTAACTAATAAATAAATATATTTTCCAGGACCAAATAATTTTTCTTCTTCATCAACTACCACAACACGGAGGCAGCCACCAACACTACAGAATGAATGAAGGCGAGTTGATAGTACATAAACAAAATGACATGGGCTCAAGTGCTTAGTAGTGAAATGAGCAGAGCCAATGAAGATAATGAGGATATTGTCTATACTTTATCTAAAATCATCATGGATATATGGTCCATTTAGTTGAGAAATTCAACTGGATAATATCAGGAGACTTCAGTTTGGAGGAAAAGAAATATAATGCTAAAACTTGGTAACAGAATTTGAAAGAGATTTTGTTTATGTACAAACAACAAAGTCCACGTGGAGTTACAAAGACAACTCTCAGACTATTATCTTCCACTATATAAAAAAATAATAATTATAATAATAATAAAATTATTAACAATATCCTAATGATGTGTTGCATTTAGTCTGAGAATCTCTCTTCACACCTCTTCATCAACTGAATAGATACAATAGTGTAATATATCTATATATATATATATATAAATAATGTACTCAGTTTAAGGCTATGTTACATATGGAATAATACTTATTTCTAATTCACTAAACACCAGCCCAACTTGACAGCATCTACTGGTCACTGGGTTGATCAACATCAATATTACCAGTATTGCTTTTTTAAAATTTCCATCAACGTGAAATGTGACCAACACATTTAATTACAGGAATAACATTTGCTTAAGGCAGGCGTTACTTTACATGAGACAGAGGGACAGCCTGTAATCCCAAATCTTACACATATATTTCCTGCACGAGTCAGTTTCTCCAATAAACTATTTCAAGCCTAAAATGTTCTATACTTTGGGTTATGTCATCATCAACAGGCTTTCGAAAAAATACTTTGGCCATTAAGGCTGAAAGGTATTATTCTAAGGCGTCATGTGTTTATGGCATGAAGCAAGCAGCTATTATCTGTGCTTCGGCCTTTATTATATTAATAATCCCTCCAATGAAGTATATAGTCCTTAACTCTTTTCATTTTTGACAATGTTGCTAATACATTTACAGCCTGCAAACATGGGTATAGGATCCCACTGATTTGCACCATGACTTTAAAAATTATAACTATGTGTCTATTTCTCACAAACTGGAATGCACACACAGTATCATCACAATACCTACATATTCACTGCAGACATCCTCACCTATTTACAACTACTCATTTCTTGTAATAGATCTGAGTAACACCTAGAAGAGTTTCATGTGGCAAATGCTATTCCAAACCAGAAACTGGATCAGCATTTGCTGGGGAGATTCATTCGTGAAACAAATTGTGGCTAAATTCTACATAAATGTTTAACTGAAAGTAAAATATTGGCTCTAAAATTAAATTAAGGTTACAGTAATTACCTTCCACTTTTTAATAAATATAAATCATGCTCATATAACCTAGCCTTTGTTCTCATCAACTGTACTAATATAGCTTTCCATCCAAAGCATGAAAAGAAAAAACTTTCAGTGAACATATTATTAAGCATAGCCAGATGTACCCATAGATATCCAAGTTGCACCATTGGAAACTTGACTTTAAGGCAAGTAAAACTGATAAATTCAGTCTGTGTGACTTGAATAATTATCGAGTGCTGAGTATATTTCATACCTGTCTTAAAGTTAAAATGGATCTGAACTCAGATGAAGTCCAAAATACTTCCATCCCAATTATCACACTTTACAAATGATAACTAAAAGAATAAATATATTACAAAAGATCAACCACACCTTAATATTTTTACTACAAATCCCACAAGGCTGAACTTTTGGTTTGTAAACACTGGAATGTACAATTTATAATACATATTTGTAATTACTAGAACTTAAATTTCTTACTATAATACATCATACTCGTAGGTATGCGTCACTTTAACTGGACATATGGAAACGGCAGTCACTATTTTTTATCTGGAACACTCTGGTTTTCAGTCCACACACAACATTTGGACATCCAACAATTCACAAAGATGCCGGACTTCATTCCAACTGTCTACATGATGAGAAAATGCATTCTCTAGTGGCATTATCATACTGTACATGGGTATACTGAATCTTGCTTTTTAAGTTCATTCTAAAACATCACAGTTCTAAATGGAGAAGTGAAAAATAATACATGCATTTGGTATGACAACAATCACCTCTACTAACACACTAAATCATTTCGTATGTTCCCAGTCAACATAACATGAGGCAACAGTAACAAAAAGAAGCCACAACATCAAACAGTGGTGACCATGGAAAGCAATGTTGGCTCATTGCCTTATTATGCCCATATTATGACCAACCTGAAAATAAGAGAAGCAATATTACAATAAAGGTAAAAATACATGTTAGATATAATACTTTCTTAATCGTACAAACAACCAGCAAAGACTGAAAACAGTAAAGTCCATTAATTCTCATGTCATATTTGCTCCACTTTAAACATGCTTACTTTCCATAATATGAATGCAGCTTGCACTTGTATAAATAAAGCAAAATTTAAGATTACAATTTATATTTTTCCTTGATATACAAACCCTAAGTATTTTATATATCTTCTGTGACAGATGTTTTAGTTGTTGAAGCTTGGTAACAAAGTTTTCAAATTGGCAGCAACCTGTTCAGGCAAAAAGGGTAACCACCCACTCACATGCCTCCAGTATCACGTTTCCTTCAGCAGCTAAGCAATTGAGGTTACAAGTAGGATTACGATATAAGATTTTGGGTTTATATATTTATCAAAAATGCAAATTATCTAAATTTATACACTATCTAAACTTATAAACTATCACAAATTTTTAGAATTTGTATTTTTTCTAATTATACCAACTGACAAACTGGAGTCTTCCATACATGGAATATCCCTCGGCACATGTGCTGGACCAGCTGCAGACTTGACAAACAAGAATGGTAATAGAGAGAGAGAGAGAGAGAGAGAGAGAGAGAGAGAGAGAGAGAGAGAGAGAGAGAGTGTGTGTGTGTGTGTGTGTGTGTGTGTGTGTGTGTGTGTGTGTGTGTGTGTGTGTGTGTGTGTGTGTGTGTGTGTGTGTGTGTGTGTGTCACCAAGCTCTCCTCAACCTCTCATTCTTCCTTTGGCTGCAGGAAGAAAGTGGGGTGGGTGAGGTGGGTAAAACCTATATGAAATGCTTTGCTTTATATAACTAGGAAAAATGCAAATTACTTTTAAAAATCTGTGATTTGTTCCTATATGAGAAGAAACTTTGTATGCAACAAAAATTTCAGGAAACCAGGACAATTCTGAGGAAATATTCCATCAGTTGGCAACATTTTCTGTTAACAATAAGTGATGAGCTAGTTGGCACAGGGAGCAGGACAACATCCTCCCCTTACTTGTTATGTACACCACTAAGGTGGTGTTGCCACCCATGACCACCACTGAGTGTCCCTGCAGGTTGGCCTGAAAAACCTGCAGTGCCAACCATGATGCCCACATCTCCAAGACACTGGTATGTAAATACAAGAAGTTTGGGATCCAGGTCCCTGAAACAAACTCTACTCACAAATGTGTGCCCCAATCTCCTCTTGAGGCATCCTAGAAAAGGAGCATCTCCAGGGGGGAAGAGCTCAAAGGGACTCCAAAGAAAGTCAGTGTCATTACGCCACCGAGCTAGATACTCCTACATGTCCTCAGCAGAGGAACTGGGTGCTAAGGTTGATCTTTCGAGGAGGACCAGTTCTGTTTCAGGTGTCACAAAAGAGAGTGAAGGGGGCTCTGGCTGTATGGGATATGTTTTTCCAGGGACAGGAGGTGACCCAGAATCACCTGCCATTACCAAGCTGATTGATCCCTCTTCAATAAGAACCAGGCTGTGATGGCCTTGAATGACTAGGCAGTAAACAGCTGGGAAAGCCTTCATAGCAATGTGGTCACGAGCATCCCCAAGTACCTGATGTGTTGCCTGGGGACTATATCAGATTTCCACCAATCTATCACTACACCTAGATCACAGCAAATGGCTAGAAAAGTGTTTGTCCTGGAGAAGGATAAACCAATTGTCCAGGTATTTTAGGAAGCGAATGTCTTTGAGTGTGTTGAAGTGGAGAACATGGTAAACACCTGAGGGTCTGTCTCCAGACCAAAGTACAGAGCCTTGGATGGAAAGACCATTCTATTGCAGAAGTATCTGTGAGTCCTGATGGACAGAGATCTGAAAAAAAAGTACCCTCAAGGTGGACTGAGATCATGAAGTTTCTCTCCAATGGAATCTTAACACTGAGCAAGTGGTCTCCATCGTGAATGGGGTCTGATGGGTGTACTCGTTTAGTATCAAGAGGTCAATGACCAGTCTACTAGAAAGAGAAAACTGTATAAACCTGGAGATCGATGGTGAATGCTCTCAACAGCACCTGTTTGCATAATTTTTTTTACCTTTGCCCACAGGGCTCAAGACTTCAGCAAATCCACAGCATATATTGGGAAGTGAATGGGAGTTATTGACTGGGGAGGGTGATTGTGAATGAGAGCCTGTACTAGCCCCATAGGACTGACACTGGCCCAGGGCTCTGCTCCATGTTGCTGTTACACTGCTCAATGGCATGACAGGAAACCTCCTATCTGTGGCAGCCAAGGAGTGGGGGACTGCCAATCTCAGCAACCCCCTCCTTTCTTTCTTCCTCAGCCCCTCTTAGATGATAATTATGGCTGTTACTCCTGCTTAGCCTTCTGGGGTTGAGGCTTCCTTTGTGCATCTGAAGTAGAAGGTTTAGCTGTACATCCAGGCCTCATAAGTGATGCTTTGCTTCCCCAAGGTGGTTTAACGTAGCTTCTTGGGATAAAGGAGAATCTCAGGAATCCTCCCATCACAGCTCTATAGCTGTGTCAACTTTACCTGAGGGGAAGTAGAAATGTAAACCCAAGAATGAGCTGTTGCAGTGAGAGGCAGTTTTAAAGCAATACCTGGCATGACAGCAGGTTAATAACACTCTGATAAAGAATCATGTTCACCCATGTTACTGACTTGATGAGCCATAACAGTAAGGGCCTTGTCACTTGACACAGGTAACCGCCTCACTGATAGCCAGACATCCACAGGAGTTCTCTTACGAGAGCACACTGCCATGAAACACGAATGGTGGCCATGGTTACAGATTCTAAATTATTGGCCTCAAAGGCACTGATGGAGCCTCTACAGAGGCAGATTATTCATTAGACAGCACAGCAAAGCATCCAGCCAGAGAGGGAGATGATTGATTGATTAATAATTGTGGGGAGATCTTCAACACCCTTTGGCATGCAGATTTTCTTCTGTCTTGTTGGGGGGAGAGTATTTGATGTGCTGGCTGCAAAGAAACTCCTGACCTGCAAATCAAGTAGTTGACCTTGGCCAAAACACCACAAGATAACTCTGACCATGGTAACTTTACTGAAGGTCACACCTCTAGAGTGGAACCTGACACTCACTAAGAGGATGAGATTGTCAGCCAAATTGACACCTTTGTTAGCCACCCCAAGATTATTTAGCTCACAAGTAAGTGGAATAACCTCCTGGAACTGCTGTTCTAGCTCAGTCTGAAGGGGTTCTGGAGGGGGAAGGCCCCTCTGTACCTTATTCACCAGCAGTTCAGGTGGCCACCCCTTCAGGCGGCAGGGGAAAAAGTATACCTTAGTTTAACCAGACCACTGAGCTGATTAACAGCTCTCCTAGGGCTGGCCCAAAGGATTAGACTTATTTTACGAGGCAGGGGAAACACCACAGATTTTTGCTCCCGATACAGTCCTGCAAAAGAAGAAGACTTTGCTGGCAAAGAATAATGAGCATCAATGAGGCTACAATCCAAATGAAGATCTGGTTTCATTCTGGGAGTGGCACTAAAGCAGGAGGAGGACAGAGGGCCAGGAGAGGAGCATGCAGTGATGCCAATCCAATCCCCCTCTCCCTGGTCCAAGGCAGACTACACTTACAGAGGTAGAGGGAATGGGTGATCTCTCCCTAGTGCAAGAACAAGCCCACTTTGCAAGGGGGGGGGGTCACAAATGCACTGAGTGAGATAACAAAAAGGCTCTCCCACAAGAGGCTCTTCTATCGGAAGCAAGCAATAGGGAGGGAGCTATCTGCTGCTCTGATGCTGGCAGCCTGAGAACCAGGAGCACTGATGAGAGGAAGCAGGTTGCACGGGATGACTCTGCAACAGCTCACGAAAGTTGCACAGAGATAGGCTACCCTGATGCAGAACCCTAATCCTGGCTGGGACCCTGGAAGTGGGGAAGAGGGGGATGCTAAACAGGGAAGCGGGGAGGGGAGTGTCACAAACCCCACTTAGTCAGCTACAGGGGCCACCAAACTCAAGGGGGAGCACCTGCATGGAGGAGGGGTCTGTCAGAGAGGTGGTAGAGAGGGCAACAGATATGTTGATCCCATTCTTTAACTGCCAAGGAGTCTTAAAGACCAAAAAGAGATTGGGAACTGGCAATGTTAAGTGAAGGCCAAATTTTCAACAGTACTCAAAAATTATCAAATCTTTAGCTTACTCATCATCTAAGGAGGGACAAACAGATTTGCACATTAGTGACTTATCCTGCCTTAAGGAGGATGGTAACTGGAGTTATGAAAGTTCTGGATGTCACTTCTGGTGCAGGGCCATGCTCTAAGCAAGCCAGAAAGCATTCTTAGATTTCCTTCTCCTTCTGCCATAATACTCTCACTGGGATGATGCCAAGGTATGCATGCATTCATCACAAAGGAGAACATGCATTCCTTTCTACAAGATGTACACTCGGCAAGAAAAGTGAAGATACAGTTTTTTTAAATCTTCGGACATACAGTGCTCAATAATGCGACATCTGGCAACTTTAGAAAGGGGAGGAGCTTCAGTCTTAGTGTGTTGGTTTTTTGCTTGACCTCCTATAACTTTCAATCATATTCTACGATTCTGACATCATTGATACTTAAATGCAGTAGTAAGCTTTACAGTATTCGTTCAAGTTGTAATTTGCAGCGACAGTTCTGAGCAAACTAAACATTTTTCGACTTTGCCTACCAATTAACCTTACACAAATGAAATTTATGACACCACAATGAACGGAATGCTTTAAATAATCGGAAACGATGATCTTCCATAGTGAAATCAAGAGTTAAATTTGAGCAATGTCCAAGGAAAAACGTGGGGAACAATAAAGGAACGGATGCAATGTTACGATGAGAGAGAGAGAGAGAGAGAGAGTTGCTGTTGTGTAAGCCTAGGCCTACAGTATATGTAGAGCTACTCATTTCATTATTTTTTTTCTTTTAGAGATTGAGCGATACTATATTTGTATAGTATGTTTTAGCAATGGAGAGTGAGAGAGAAACTATGGTAACGTCAAGAAACATCCAGTTACTTGTGTTTTCGCGCCGAATCGCTCCACACATAGAGAACGCTCTTGCGGATTTAAATAGATTTGGTCAACTTACCGTAGCTGTTGCAACATTTACTGCCATTAATTCCAGCTGACTTTTAACACCGTGAAATACAAATATGAATGTGTAAAAATTAAAGAAATTATCATTATCTCGTATGATGATGCAATAATAAGCCTGTCCATAACGGAAAACGAGTAAATATTGCCGTTCTGATAAATAGTACTACACCGAGATATCCACACACTATCTTTTAGATCTCTATGAACGAAGTCATCTGAGAAATTCTGATTACTTCGGACATGCATGGTGTTTTTAAGTATCTGAACGTTTTTGTTTTGCAGATTTAACATATATGATATCATTTGCATTGTATTTTCATATTCTAGGGTAAATTTACCGAGATTATGTGTTTTCTGTGAGAAAAAAATTAAAATTCGATGAACGAAATCTAAAGAAAACTGTATCTTCACTTTTCTTGCCGAGTGTACATACAGAATGTGCCCCTACCACAATCAGGGCAAGAAAAGTGGTTACATGGCCATTTGCGACCCTCACAATGGCATTTGTCCTGTTTGTTCTCCACAATAAAGAGAAAAAGTGGGCCAACAGACACTAAAGCCATCTCAGACACACACAAAGTATCATACAATACACAGCAAAAAAGAAAAAAAAAAAAAAAAAAAAAATTCTGGGGTTAAGTATACTTTAGTTTAACCAGGCCACTGAGCTGATAAACAGTTCTCCTAGGGCTGGGTCGAAGGATTAGACTTATTTTACATGCTAAGAACCAATTGTTACCTAGCAATGGGACCTA
This sequence comes from Macrobrachium rosenbergii, assembly GCF_040412425.1. Classification (NCBI taxonomy): domain Eukaryota; kingdom Metazoa; phylum Arthropoda; class Malacostraca; order Decapoda; family Palaemonidae; genus Macrobrachium; species Macrobrachium rosenbergii. The sequence continues at coordinate 59,649,423 of NC_089761.1, forward strand.
CAGCTTATAGTAGAATCCGAACCACATTATACCAAGAAATGAATTTCTATCACCAGAAATAAATTCCTCTAATTCTTCATTGGCCGGTCGGAGAATCGAACGTGGGCCCAGCAGAGTGCTAGCCAAGAACGATACCGACCCGTCCGAGGAACTTAAAATTCTGGGTACTCAGCCAAACTACTGCAAATAGGGGAGAGAATTATGAGGCACACCTGCACTCAACAGCAGCTGATGAAAGACTGGATGGCATATGTGAAGAGAGCATGGTTAACCCCCTCTCTGTCACATCAACCTTCTATTATTCAAGTCAACAGCTGGTCAAGTACAGGCAGTCTCTGGTTATCGGCAGGGGTTCTGTTCTGATGGCACGACGATAACCGAAAATTGGGTATTTTCAGCGCTTTTTCTGTGATTTTCGGCACTTACTGGCGTTGATAAGCCCCCGAAAACCGCAGATTTTTGTTTATTGGCGCCTCTGTTAAGTATGCACCAATCTGTGATTATCGGTGCCGATAAGCTGAAATCGGTGCCGAAAATTGCCAATTTTCGTCACTAGACAAGCGCTGAAAAGCTAGATCGCTGATAACCAGGGACTGCCTGTACATGCACTAAAGGATATTCCATATACAAAAAGCTTCAAGCTTGTATCTCTATAGGAACAATGGCTGCTTTTCCTAAAAGGATAAAAATCCTGATTTGCTGTATGGAGACTTGCTCCTTAGGTCAAGGAACTGTCTCAAGATCATGCGATGAGTGTTGATCTACCTATGTCAAGTTCCCAGTCACATAAGTGAGCAGGGGGAAGAATGACATAACTTTCTGTCTACACCACTTTGCGTGATGCCCAAGTTGACAAGGCCCTGTGCCAGTGTGGTTTCTTGTGACCTCCCTCCTGGAAAATAAGAACTTGGGTTCCCTTGTAAGAAGGGAAGGCCATCTCAGAAGGTAGCATTAAAATGCAAAACCTCATATAAGTTTTGCTCTACAAACCTGCCTCACCAACACATACAGGGGTAAGCTTGTTTGTTGATTTATGGTACTACAGTAGTGTGCTCAACAGCACTACCAAGTGTCCTGTCAGCTTATCTCAGAGGGCCTGTAGTACTAACAATGCCACACCCATCTTGAGAATGTAAATGTGCAGGTAATAATCCTTTGGAGTCTCTGGCCCCAAGACAAATGAGCCATTTGCATGTGTGCCCCACCCTACCTTTGGTGTATCTGACAATACAAGCATCTCTTGTTCAAAGGAACAAGAAGTGTTGGATGATTGACAGACGTGACCAATGCTGCTTCAAGCACCACTGAAATCAATACATATGGAGTGCAGTCAGAGTCATGAGGTATGAATTTCTCTAGAGACAAAGGGCTACTCAGAAGGACTTACCAAAGCTCAGCAAGTTGTTCCTCACAGGACAAGAACCGCACTGAAATCTCCCACATTTGTTGAGCCAATGTCTGCAGGATGGACCCTTATTGCTTGTGTCAATCAACATACCAAGGTACTTTCTCAGATATTTTGGTTATGATTCAGACTTCTCCCAGTTTATCACAATCCCCAGATGATGAGAGAATCTGATCTCCATCCGGTAGCAACTGCACTTGAGGATGCCAGGATTAGCCAATCATCAAATACTGTAACAAACTGGTCATCGATTGGGCCAAAACCATCACCAAGGTGAATACTCGTGAACAACTGTGGGGCAGTCGCTAGTCTGAAGCACACCACCGTAAACTGAAAGGCTGTCCCATTGCAGACAAAGCAGTACGTCTGAGAATCTGGATGGGTACTTGAAAGTTTGCATTCTTCACTCTAACAATGAAAGCATGATATCACCCTCTTTGAATGAAGCCTAAACGAAACATGGAAGGCTCCAGCCCCTGTTGCTGCCATGTTACCCAATATTGTGACTGGCATCCCATAAGCTGCAGTAGTGGGAGAGGAGGAACTCTGATTCAGTGACCTCCTTGGCCATCAATATCGTTTCAAACTTCTTTAAATGAAGACCTTCTTATTCTTCTTCTGTTCTTTGCATTTCTTCCAGTGCAATTTAGTCTTCATTCATTTTCACTTATGTCAGCGAGACTGTTAACGATTCCCTTTGCCTCCTCTTCCTGATTAAATCCTATGAAGTCGCTGACAAACTGTGGGCATAAAGCCTTTCATGCTCCAATAGCATAGCATTGGTGTTACTACCTTCATGTCCTGCAACATCAATATTCTTGATGTAATTATAAATGTATACCTTCCAAAAGTCACGTAAGGTCACACTAGAGTAATTCATTTCAATGTTTGCCTATATGTACGGCAAGTGTAATATTTCTTGAAATTGGCTATTACTCCTTTTCATCTGTCGGCTGAATGATTGAAGTTGTGTTAGGGGGTAAATAAACAATTTTCACATCCAGATGGAAATTATCTAAGTGCAGTGGGTGCTCCGGCTATTATCCAAAATTAAGAGTCTTGAAAGGAATCCCATTCTCATGGCAGTATAGCTTGACTTTGGGAACAGTGATGGAAAAACCAGTCTTTGAGTACAGCAAGAGTAACCCAGGCTTTGTTATTGGACATCCTGATTACAGGTAGAGCACTTTCTGTGATATTTTTGGGTGCCTGTGGATTTGCAGCACTGTATACTATGAGCGGTTTTAGTTTCAAGTCTCCCGATGCGTTGCCACCCAGCAGTAAAATTAGCCTATCCTCCACCGGATTACATCCTGGCATCGTCTTCTCTTCATGGCTGATGTATGTTTTATCTGGCATTTTTTTTTTTTTTACAGAAAAGACCTGTCTCGTCAATATTAAATCTTGCTAAGGGTATAACCTTCCTTATCAATTTCCTTGAGCATCTCAGGAAATTTTTTTGGCTGTTGCTTTGTCAGCACTTGCTGCCTCACCACTAACGAACACAGGATGCAAGCAAGCATGTTTTTTGAAGCAATGAAACCATCCATGACTTGCACAAAACATTCCGTCTGCAGTGCTTTCAAAAAGGCTTTTAACCTTTTCCTGAATCAGCATGAGGCTAAGTGGTACACACCTTTGTCTCGTGTTCTGTCCAGATACCCAGATGTTTTTCCATTTCTTCTACCATCCTCCCCCTTCTCTTACTTATAACTTGACTACATTGACACAGCACTTTAATGTGTTTCATCATTTGCTCTTTGTTCATAAAGATTGTGCCAACAGTTGAACGATTCATATTATACTGGTGTGCTACCTAAACCATTTTTTCACCACTTTCTAATTTCTTTATAATTGCCACTTTGTTTTCCTTGGGATAGTTAGTTAGTAGCGTGTTGCTTTTTACCACTGCCACTATCTTCACTGGCCTTACACTTGCCATTAGCCATGATAGAAAAAGGACAGGCTCAATACTTAAAGATATCACACGAATAGATCAGAGCACAACATACGACATCTTACCACTTGTGTAAGTTCGAGAGTCTCGTACAGTATATGGGCATCAGCTACAGTGCTGTACAGTGTGGGTAGCAGCAAAAACTGTAACTAAGCAGAGGCATGCAGTATAAAATTTGAACTTACGGGTGGCAAAGGGAGCACTCCGAACACAATGTATTTATGATCATGTCTGCTCGTATCTGAAAGTTTGTAAGTAGGGTGGTGTCTGCATGCAGATGTGTTTTTAAGTGCAGCATCCACTTGTTCTCTCTCTTTATTTCTTTGTGCTATGCTTGATTTATTTCATTACAAGTTTAGCTGACTCTGACTATCACACATGTAACAGTACACAAGAGAATATTATCACTTGATATTTCACCTCAAATATAATGTTCACATTCACATTAAAATATTAATTAAAAATATTCATAAAGCACATTTTTTCTTGAACTTTGTCATAGATGTTGGATATTTATAACTCATTTCCCCTTCCCTCAACCAAAGGTTAGAGAGAGAGAGAGTGTGTGTTACATACCCACACGCTAGAGGATACCAACTGCGTTTCTGTCGCTTTTGGGTTGTAAATTTCATTTTTTCATCCTTCAGTAAAAATTATGATGAAAATAAAAAATAAGAAAATACAGTAGAAATAAAATGAGAATAGTGTAAAATAAAATAAAAAATGGAAGAAGAGTGTATGTTATAGGCTTTAACATATGTGTTGTCAGTTGTCTCTCTCTCTCTCTCTCTCTCTCTCTCTCTCTCTCTCTCTCTCTCTCTCTCTCTCTCTCTCTTGCATTGTGCTTGATGTGCTTCATTACTAGTTACAGTACAGTACTGTAATATCCTTTAATAAACTGTGGAAAAAGCACAAACAAAAAATTTAAAGCAAACAATGCTCTAACAAAGTCAAATGCCTGCCTACTATCTCCACCCATCCCATGCTGCATTCCAACCCCCTTCCCACCTGGGAAAACTCCTTCCCTGGCCACCCATCTTCTAAAATAACCCTTTCTTTGAGTGAATCTATCTATAAACAGCCATACTGCAGCTCTTCTCCCAAAGTGCTCAACCTTCTGACCTCCTCCCCCAACCAAGGAAACTTTTCATGGCCTCCCATACCCCCCAAAACTTCATATGTTTATGAGAATAAGCAGTTTTACCCATATTTCCTTAGACTGTGCAGCATTGCCAACCACTGGAAAGCTGTTTTTTATTAATTTTTAAAAATTTATATGCACCATATTTTACAGGATCGAAGACACTCCAGGCTCGAAGATGCACCCCACTTTTGACTAGGAAAATTTTTTGGGAAAAAAAAAGTGAATGTAAAAATAAGTTCACAGGATTTTCACTCAGCTTACAAAGATTTTTTTATGTGGTTTAGCGGCTTGTAGATCCTGTTAACCATATGGTCTACATTTTTCTTTTACAGTATATAGATACAATAAATTTACACAAAACCTACAGACTGGTACCCACAGTATGGTTGCACCTACATTAAACGTTCTACAAGTCAGTGTTCGGTCCCACTGTGCTTTTTATTGCGCTACGAGTATTTGCTAGTCTCAAAGCGTTTTAAGTGCTATGACTCTGGCTAACACAGTATATTGATTATTGTTTTTATTTTGAAAACTTTGTTTTTCCAAGTTCACCAACTCTAACATTCAATAATTTTTCAGAAGTTGACATATCTGTAACCAAAAAACCTGAACAGATCACCAAGTAACATAAACAGTATAAACTGCTAGCTGTATTTCATACAGAATTTTCTTGGCCAAAACTATCTCTGAGCATGCATATGGATGGGACTATAGCTGGTGCATTATTTTAGGTTTTGACTGATAATATTAGATGCAAGCTTATGTAATTTTTCTGAATCTCTGACAAAGGAATGATACTGAAATTTTAGAAATACTGAATTTTTAATAGTTATCATACAATTAATATTCAAAACCTGAAAATATTTTGCACTTTGTTACCACACAAGTATGACACTCCAAACTGCATGGATAAAAAAAACATATTGAGAAAGAAAACATGTGCTGCAAGTACATAATAAAGAAAAAACCTTTCCATCTATTCATGATGATGCAAACATTTTATTTTTACATATCTGAAAATAGCAAAACTGTATTACTGTACTGCACAAAAAGATGGTAGTTTCATGTGTTATTCTTCCAAGTTTCCGAAACCCTTTTTACAAATCCAAATTTTTGTTTAATGGTCTCATAATTTTTAGAACCGTGGAAACCAATTGTTACCTCTGCTTGGTGTTGCTTATTTAATGCAACACATTTTGTGATACACGTCTGAACACACCAAACAAATGGTTAGTGTTTGATTACAACCGCCATGCTAGGCAATACTGTAGTAAGATTTACCAGTAAACCCTTTTAACAAGCTGATAATGTTCATAGGTCAGAGTCATTTGAGTATTTGAAATATTGATATACAACATGTAAGTTACTGTAGCCCATTGACTCATCTACTGTATATTGCTAATACAGGCAATCCCCGGTTATCGGCAGCCTCGGTTACTGGCGATCCGATTTTACAGCGCTCGTCTAACGACAACAATAACCAGATTTTTATCGCTGATAATCGGTTATCGGCGGCGCTGATCACTGGTTATGGGTGCTGCTAACCAGGGATCAGTGCTATTATCGCCAATTTTCAGTTGTCGTCACGCCGTCGGGAACGGAACCCCGCCGATAACAGGGGACTGCCTGTATGGGTATTAATTTTTGTGACTAGGCTACATATACAGTAATACCTCGAACTTATGCAAGGTTAGGTTCCAGAACCCCTCCTACAAGGCGAGGATTCACGTAAGGTTGGTAAGGTCACTAAAAATGCTAATAAATGCTTATTTCTAGAGTTTAAATACTAAATATGACCCTAACCATGCTCCCAAAGTATTAAGATAACCTTTAAATGATATTAAAGTTACTGTAATTTCATTTAAAAGTTAGCTTAATACATTACCCTTAAAAAAAAGAAATACATGGTTGACATAAAAATAGAGTACAGTATCGTAATGGGTGCTGTATTTGCCACACTAGCACATAAGTATACTAATGTTACCCCTAATTCGTGGGATGCCATTTTCTTTTTCACTCGCAGAGTAAAAAGCATATTACTGTACAGTAACTGTACTACCTTTGTATCATATTTATATACAAAAATATAAATAATACAAATTTTCCAGACCAATTTTACACTTAAAAGCCTAAAACTTATAAATGCACTTCCAAAATTAAACACTTTCTGCATGGTTCTCTTTGAAAAGTACAGTAACTTTGCAAGTGGGTATCATATCTTGTAAAAGTACACGAACTGTATCATATTTATTCATGTACAAAAATAAAAATAATACATTTTTCATGCAGATTTTACACATAAAAGCATGAAAACTTATAGATTCAAAAATTAATCATGAACACTTCTGCAGGGCTTCTCGAGGATTTCGCAAATGTCACATCTATGAAAAAATCGCATATGCCAATTAGTTAGGTTCCAATGAAAAGTTCGCGTCTGTGAATTCGCGCAACTCGAATCACATAAGATCAAAGTATTACTGTATAGTAGTTTTCTGTTTTTATGATACTTTTGTTTAATTTTTAGTATAATTTATACATTTAATTCAAGGGTCATATTCAGTAATTCTGATTACTGTTTAGCAAAAGATAACATTCCTCTTCAGTTGGGAAAGGCTTTAAAAAAAACTCTACCATTGGCCTCTTGGACACACTGTAAATTTCCGGGACTTGTTTAAGGAAGAAAATAGCATCTTCAACACCACAAAATATGGTATATATCTCAGGTCCTTGGGGTTTGGTTGTGTCTGGATAAATGAGGGATTCCTATTGAAAAACATGCCTCAGTCATAAACCACTCAACCACATAATACCAGACAAAGCAGCTCCAACAGCAGCCATGGCGGAGAGGGTGAAAAGTGTGTTTACACAGCAAGATGGTTAATGGTAAGCTGACAATGTTCATGTGCATGCATCACTGGTTACCCATAATGCCCACACTGGCTGCTGCCAAATTTAAAAAAAGCCTCTTAGCAAGCTTTAATGACCAACCTAGTTACTGGTGAAGGTATCCATATATAAGACAAGGGTTTATATCCTTGTAGGAACAACATGATAATTATCATCACTTTCTGACTACAGTATATGCCACTTCACACAATGTAAAAAAACACTGTTAAATTATGCATTAGAATTTCTCCATATTAATTTTCATACCTGCACTGTTACAGGGCACCAAATGGATCAAAACTTGCCGGTTGCGTAGGCTGAGCAGGCTGAGCAGCAGGCTGAGTTCCAGCTGGGAAACCTCCAGGCATCACACCACTGGCCATAGGCATTCCTTGCTGAAATGTTCATTGTAATATTCAAACTAATATATCCAAAACAGTTTCTGTGTTGCTCTTAAAGGCACCATACTAGTCTAAACAGCTCTTTAGAGAAGGTACTACTTACAGTGTACTTTGTGAAATACATTGTAGGCAAGCTGTCCTAGGAAGCTTTTGCTGTCATTTTGAACATCATCTGACTTGCTTTCTTATTTCCCTTTTCTCAATTCCCATAGCTCTATTCAAACCAGCTTTTCCTAGTTAATGTTTTTCCTCATTTTCTTCCACTTCATTCAAGAATCCCTTGGACATACAAATGAAGGCTAAAACAAATTCACTGATCTACTCTAAACCACCTTATAACAAATACGTAACCTTGTCTTGCAAAATTATTGATTCAAAATGTAGTGAATTTAAAACTGGCCATGTTTGGAAAAATAATCATTATTTTTATTACTACCCAAAAAACAACCCTGTTTATATTGAAACATTAAAATTTATAATGCTAAATACTTATCTAAAAAGTTTAATACAGATTGTTGTTGATATTTGATGAAAATTATAACATGTAAAACAATGCAACCAGACAATATGAACCTGAATCTTCATACTGTATTTTCTCTTGCAGTCTTTTCATTATCAATGTTAAAATTCCTTTACTTTACAGCAAACACTTTCAACAGAGTAGCCACTGCTTGCCCTTAAGCAAACTGAAAATATCAAGAATTCTTTCACAGCTGGTCTAGACCAGAATGGTGCCTATGTTGGTATGGATTATACATAGGCTCAAGGCAGGAAGGCTGTTTATCTGCCTACAGCTCTGAGCCTGCAACACCATTTACTCTTTCAGCCTTCATGGTCTTTGCAACACAGTTTTCCAATCCAAGAATTTTTATTATTCAGTGCTTTATCACAGAGATATTACAACTGTCAATTGAGAAAAATTAAGTGCATAGTTTCAAGTTCATTTATATATTAGTATGTATTGCTTATTACTAATAATCCCCATTTTTCATGTTAAATATATTTTTGTTTTGCCATGTGTCCCCTCAACACATTTCTCTTGTTTACATTGTTTACAGTGTTAGCTTGAGCACTCTTGGAGTGTCACAAGAGTCTTGTTCCCTTCCTAAGTTCAATATAGAATGTGCTTTATGGATTCTCATTATGACTTGTGCTTTATGGATTCTCATTATGACTTGTGCTTTATGGATTCTCATTATGACTTGTGCTTTATGGATTCTCATTATGACTTGTGCTTTATGGATTCTCATTATGACTTGGACTTCATTCCCCTTTAGTAGAGAGAGAGAGAGAGAGAGAGAGAGAGAGAGAGAGAGAGAGAGAGAGAGTGTGTGTGTGTGTGTGTGTGTGTGTGTGTGTGTGTGTGTGTGTGTGTGTGTGTGTGTGTGTGTGTGAAATCCACCTTACTCTAATGCAAACTTTACCCAACATCATACTGTACTTGTGTGTATGTTTACATTACACTTGCAAGCTAAGCTTACACATTTACTGTACAAGACAAAAATGCAGTTTTATTTGGTTAAAATTACTGAGAATCATATTCTAATGCTGTACATAAATTTTTAAATTAATTATATCTGACCTAAAATCTACTTTTTTGTTTTCATTTTGTTTGCAAATTTAACACAAATATTCATTGTCACAATCAGTTATCCACTGGAGGTGGAAGAGATGGAGGTGAGTATCATAAAATGTTTTCTGCTATACCTTGCTGCTTTTTTCTCCTCTTGTATATTGCAACAGAATTATTAACAATAATATTTTTCATGCTGCCCACCTACATAATTTGTCCAAAGTTGTTTTCTGGTATACTAGCTACTGTATACATTTTAACACCATTAAATGCTTACATGTATATGCACACAAAAATTTTCTTAAAATTCCCTTTTGAAAATGGGGGAGGGGTTTTATATCCAGTACTGTACTGTAATATGGTAGTGCGTCCTTGACTTATGGTGCCACCCACTTACAGCAATTCGATCTTAAGGCGCTTTTTCAGCGGCATTAAATGGCGTTTTACAGCGCCCTAACTCGAGATTTTTTCAAGTTGCAGCGCAGTGGCTCTATGGTTCTTCAAGTTTTGGCACTGTAACTTAAGAATCCTCGAGTTAAGGCACTGTAACTTGATGTCACCGACTTACGGTGGAAATCAACTTAGGAACGCCAGTAGCATGGATCCCCCGCCGCAAGTCAAGGACCTTACTCAGATACTGACAGTACATTCCTGTGTTGGATGTAATTCTACTATTGTAAGGCAACTATTTCTCCTCTACTTCTCTTTTTTCTTTGCCTTGAGGAGTCTCCAGAATATTCTGCTCTCTTGAAGAGGTTGTCAGAATTGTGTTAACATTTCTTTGTCAGGGGCTTAATACAATTATGGCAATTTCCCATGCCTACTAAAAAGCTACATTCAAAGAATAGATGATCTTGTCCCTAAAATAGCACCTTAGGGCTAATACCTAGACAAGCACAATGCTCCTTCTGCCTTCAAGGGTTAAAGTTACGTATACCTTAGTTTAACCAGACCACTGAGCTGATTAACAGCTCTCCTAGGGCTGGCCCAAAGGATTAGGCTTATTTTACGTGGCTAAGAACCAATTGGTTACCTAGCAACGGGACCTACTGCTTATTGTGGAATCCGAACCACATTATACCGAGAAATGAATTTCTATCACCAGAAATAAAGACTTTCACCTCACTCAATGACTCTGGCCACTTGAATTCTACAGGTGAGCAAGCATCCATCTAACCTCACCCTCCCTCATGTTTTAAGTGTCACCAGGGACATACTGAAGGTCATGCAGGCGTCATTAACTTAGGGGCAATCCTGATAAGGAAAGGAGCAAAGAAGGTAGTGGTAAAATGTATAAGCCTACCTAATGTAGTTTAAAGTAACAACATAGCTCTAAGCTATGAATCATCTCTCAGTAATTATTATCTGAGACCCCTCATACACCTACAAGGTAAGTACTAGGAATTAGGGGCAAAGAAAGGTAGTGGTAAAATGTATAAGCCTAGCTAATGTAGTTTAAAGCAACAACATAGCTCCAAGCTATGAATCATCTCTAAGTAATTATTATCCGAGACCCCCCAAACACCTAAAAGGTAAGTACTAGGAATTAGGGAGGGATTCTGAAGCATAACTGTTTGGCAAGATCATTAACTGTTAATTAATGTAACCAGTAAGCTGTTTACAACACTTCCTTGAGGAACTCCAACACAGTGGCTAATTCAATTAATTAGATTACATTTTTAAGCATTAATATATGTTCATTTTATGAAGAAACTATTGATAATATTGATAGGTAGCCTGTCACTAATATACAGTGATTACTTTCCCCCAAGATGTCGTATATACTTTGTGAGGAAAATTGACTAAAATGGAACTATACAGTCTTAACTGAAAGGGTACAAGAAAGTTTTATGCCCAAACTTGTTTCTCCTAGTCTAGGTGTAAAACAAAATGTCTTAATGCTAAAAGTGATATCAATCAAGGACCACAGAAATTAAGGTAACAAAATTGGTATTAGAATGTGATGCTACTTGCTCATCCTACCACAAAAATTTCCATAAAAAACACAGTATACAATAAGAAAGAGATGTGAATTATATAACTATATATTATTCTTCATAAAATCCTTTGGACTGAATATGTGTTTTTTTCCTTTGCTGCACAGTTCACATGTGCAATATAAGTGATTTTTTTAGCTGAAACTGACAGAGGAGTAAAATAAAATAATCTTACCACAGGCTGCATGCCAGTCATCGGCATTCCTGCATTCCACTGGCCAGGCTGTGCTGCAGGCATGGGTTGTCCAGGCATTGGTGCACGATAACCACCAACCATTGCAGTCGTTGGGGCAGCAGGGGTCCAACCAGCACCACCAGTCTTACACTGAGTTTTTGGAGAACTCCACTGACCTCTTCCAGGTAATTAAACAAGTTAAAAATTACTAAATCCTTTTGATCATTGTTTATCATAAACTTAATCCCACAATTAATAAAGGTACTATTAAGAATATGGATTAATATGAACATTTACACAATTTGTCTTGTCATTTTCTAAACTTGCTCCCTATTATTTACAGAGTAAATTTATCCATTCCGTATTTTCAGTTATCCAGGTGTCACATTTTCTGCCTTTAGAACTGATATGTATCACATGACATACTTTTAAAATCCTACTGAATATGGAAAAAACAATAGAAAAAGTAAAAGGTAATACTACTTTCTAATGAAAACATCAAAACACTGTCAATCAAAAGTTCTGTACTATTCAGTGCAAACCTAATCTTTTGTAAGCTGTTAATCTGAGGGTCATAAGAATTCTTTAATTTAAAAATTACAATCTTCAGTTCCAAAGATACACACTTTTGAAATCACATACAGCTGCAGTATATAAATTTGCTTCTTAGGAAATGTTATTCCATCCATATTATCAGGAGGTTATCTAAAAATATTATACATAAAAGAAATAAAAAAAAGGTATATGCCAACATCAAAACCTAGCTAAGGAATGCTGGTAATTCTAGAGATCAAATTATGCTCCATGGGTAACACCACATGGAAGCAGACCATTCATATTTTTATTTTAATCATTACATTTAGTAAGGGAAGGTTTAACAATACAAAAATACAAAGTAACTTGATAACACATGACATTACTTTCATGTGCACTGCTAATGTTACTTTTCTTTTTGCTACTTATGAAATGAAGGAACACTGAAGGATTTTTCCTTTCTTTAGGTTTAGTTCAGCTAGAAAAAGAAGAACTGACTGCAACCACTGACTAACCTTACAAGTTTAACTACATCCTAATATTTTCATTTGAGATACTATTATTATAAGTACAGTTAACATTCTTAACTCTAAGAAGGCTACCCCAAAGGCTTTGTTCCTAGTCATCACATTAATCTTATTTAATATATTACAACTAGTTTAAAATTTAATATCTGTATCTTTAAAAAAAAATTCTGCCCAACACTTGATATACATTACAGGTTGAAAGTAAAATAATCATTAATGATATTTTTTAGTGCAATTGTTGTTCAGCATTCCGGGATTGGGTTAATTATCAAATACCCAACAGTGACGACAATATTTCAATGTATCATTGGATTGGATTAATTATCAAATACCCAACGGTGATGATACTATTTCAATGTATCACTCTTTTTATCATCAGATTAATTATTCCATAACATTCATTTGCGATAAATATAACATTAACATGATTCATTTGGGAAAAGTATAACATTAAAATTAGATATAGAATATAAATTTTGAGTGACCTGATTAAAAGTGTTAAAAATATATTTAAAAATTTACAGTATCTTGAATTTTAAGGTTACTGTATAAATCACTGCCTTAATAAAGGTGACTCTTAGTAAGGCAATGTTTGTAATGACAAAATTTCAGTTTCACTTACTTTTGTGCAGTTGGTCCCTTAATATTCAGATTATCAACAAGTGATGAGAGTGACATGTCAAGATCTCCACTTATGAGTTTTCCTGCTTGTCCTCCTCCTGCAGCGGCTGAAACAGCTGTGCCAGCAGGAACAGCAGCCGCAGGTACTGCAGCAGTCACAGGTGAAGCATTAACACCCCCACCAATGCTTCCCTCTGGTTGCAGGATGTCCCCATACCCATCAAATGCTGTGGTACAACCAATTGTTAGAAGAATACAATAATTTAATCATAAGGATGCATACCTACCAACAAAGAAATCTGCCTGTTACAAGAGGAAATAGAACCATGATACTGTACCTTACCTTCCAATCAATCCAAAATTTTGAAAAGTAAAAAAATTGTTTGAATAATTAAATTTATATTGTTTACCAAATCAGGCTTAAAGCAGCTCTGACTAAAAATGAGACAAACTGCACTACTTGCATCAATATAAATGCACAACACATTTATGCTGCAAAGACTTCAAGCACTGCAATGCAAAAGAAATAAGATCTAGTAACATTTTTTATAATAATAGTACTGTATGCTGAAATTGTGTTGATTTAACTTTCTGAAGAGCTGCCACACAAATGACAGTTCCTCTTTTTCTTTCACCCAAGGCAAGAAATAGCACTCATAAGCAGCTAATGTATGAACCATGAGTAAACACTGCTACAGTAATCCACAAATATGATATGAATAAAATTTCAAAGTTGAATGCCTCCAGACAATAATTCAAGTGTCCAAATGAAAGACCTAACTAATACTCTATATCCCATAAAAATATGATATAAGTTACATATGACACTTTCCATTCTAATTGTTTGACATCTTGCAAAGAACAACAGGCACAATCTACCTCTATTCTACACTAATAAACAGTCCAACAGAACCTCTAAAGCCAATTTTCTTACTCTTACGTGGCCAGCCCAAAGGGTCTATTCTTGCTGAATATATCAAATCTCGATATACTCACAGCTATTATTTAATAATCAGGTAAAACTGAAAATGTTCAGAGCAGTCGGTATTTCTCAACATTCAGGGATTGGGTCACATGGGTTGTTCATCCAATATCCATGGGTTAGATAAGTGTGACCAATTTCAAACAAGAAATTTTTTTTGGAATGTGAAATACTGTAATCCAAAACCTGGTTAAATATCTTTAATTTGATACTGAAGACTTAATTTTTCCACAATGTCTCCCATTTCTTAAAGATGATGGGTTTTAGAGAGAGTGAAATCACTGACAGAAACTGGTACAGGGTATATTTAATCTATTCACAGCAACTGTAGCTTTGCCTGCCTTATCAGCACTCTCTTGGATACTACAAGATAATTTATTGGATGAAAACTTAGTTGATTGACTCAAGGGATTTTTCAGTATAAAGCTGAATGGCTTCTAAGGCACTTCTGGAGTCACTGAAAAATACAAAATCTGACCACAATGCAGACAATTCTGCGATGACAACAGAAGCATTAAGTGAAGAAAATTTGCTTGTTTTATTAGAAGATATTGTAGCAATTCCTTTACAAGATATATTGGATCAGTCCATAAGTTGTGTAATGTTGACCACTGTCTGTTTTGTTGCATGTTTACGATGTTCAGGGGATTATGGACACTTTTTGGACATTGTAGAAGTTTGTACAGAAACATACTGTACGGATAATGCGAGTTTGCACAGAAACATGCTGTACTTCTAATCCAAAGGGGAAATTTCTATTGCTGAAGGACGTGTTATATACTTTTACAAACTAAAAATTATGAGTCCTAACTGGAAATACTAGTGAAAATTCTTTATAAAAATGTCTGTTCAAATACTTTAGTATTCAAACACTAGTCTTGAGTCTTTATTGCACTTTGTAGGGTAGTTAAGTCATGGTAAAGAGAGTGGAGGGAGTCTTAAAATACATATAAAGGCTGCTTTGTAAACAGAGTGGAGGGAGTCCTAAAATACATATAACAACTGCTTTGTAAAGAGAGCAGAGGGAGTCTTAAAATACATATAATAGCTGCTTTGTTTAGTAATTTCAGGGTTGATCTGTCAGCTCCCCAAGTTTTATGTGATGGCTTTCTTGTCAGGTCTAATGCATTTTGCCTTTAGCTTTTATATATGCACTGTGTAATAAAGTGTTTCAAAGGTAATGCCTAAATGGTTTTGTTTCCATTACTAGTATAGTGTTTTGCATTTTTATGCAATACCTTAATTCTTTAATCTGCTATCTTTTGAAAACAAGAATGCTTTTCTTTTTCCAGCATAAAACTGAGAGTCTAGCCAGGTACTGTACCTGCTTTTGTAATGATATGAAAATACTTTGGATATGTCACCAATATGAGGCAGTGTAGAATATGCACAGTTATCCATTAAAAACTCATTTTAATTTCACTTGGCAACTAATTTGTGACAATGTTTATTACAAGGGGGAAATAATGTCCCAATAAATACACTTCCAAGTGGGATAGATTTCCAATTTGTGTGTGTAGGAATAAATGTCATTTATCTGCAAATACAATATGCAAGCTTTTTATGGATAAAGATAAGTGCCACAAATACCTTTGTCTTTAGTATTGTCATTCCAGCATATCTCCTAGTAGTACCATAATCCTTTTGGATATAAAAAGTACAATGTTCACCTTGCGTTCACCATTTTTTCCATCGCTTTGCATACATAGCTTGTTAAAAGAATTTCATAAATATCTGACATATTACCTGATTTGGTATTAATATAACAACAGCATGTCACTAATCATTTGGAAACAGTTTCTCAGTCCAAAGTCGATAAAGGAACTAGATGTTTGATTAAATCAAAATTGATATTGACATGGAGCTGTGCTACGATAAGATGAAAGGCCAAATTTGAATGTTTCTATTGTAAAACAGATCTTTGTTTTAAAATCTATAATCTCTGATTTGCTATTTATATTCATGATTATGTAGGTATTCATCAAATTTGTTCACAGCTAATATGCAATGTTTTCCAAGTATACTGTATTTGATACTGCATAAGGATCATAAACTCTTTGTCCATTAAGTATTATTGTATATACTACTGATCTTGCTTTCATATATTAATTTTATACGTTTTTCCAAAAATTTTTAATTGGTGTCATGCTTGGCATCCCTTAATTTTGCTGATAACTGACTGTATACTGGTTTCAATGTTTTTAAACCAATCCATTTTTTGTAATTTGTAAGTATTTTCATCTTTGAGAGGGCACGATTTTCACAGGTTATCAAGCCTTAGACATCAAATTTATGACTGTTTTGGACAAATCAATTCCCACCATTTATTGTGCAACATTGGAGTTTTCTTTTCTGGGATACACTTGTCTGTGGCATCAGCAACGACAGTTTTGATAAACTACATAAATACACACTTGAAAAGTTACGACAAAAGAAAGCTGGAAAACAATTTCTTTTTTTTTCTTTTCACACCTACATTGCTTTCAAGCCTCATGTAAAAGCAGAGAGGAAAAGTATACCTGAACTATCACTTGAATTTTTGTCACGGAGACCGCAATATTTGATGAACCACTAATCAGCTTCTATCTTGCCCCTACTTGGGTTTTTCTTAACATACTCTTGGTACTTACATCACTGATGCAGGTGTTATATTTTTTTACTATTAGCTAAGAAAGTGGAAACAATGAACACCCTCAAGAAACATTCAAGTTCAGTTTTGCATTAAGTATCAAGATATCAGAGCTAATGACTTTCTTGGAATGCTGTTTTGGTTATCAAATTTTTATCCATATCCATTTTCCCCTGTTTGTTTCTGAAAACACTAAGTGAAAATAACATTAAAAACACTGCACAACAGAAGGATATATATACAATTTCAAAAAGTTTACTCAACAAAACAAAACATTATGACCCAACTTCAATAATTAATAAAGCTAGTTTTTCTTTAACTTCATCCAGAATAAAAATACACTATAATTAACTATCTTAAAGCAATTCTCCCTTAAATTCACTCTTAATCCAGCATTTAATTTCCCATCTATGCAAAACAGTCTGGAACCCTTTTTGTTCCAAAAAACTAAAGTTTTTAGCATCACAATTTGCATACTTCCAGGAAGCAACTAAATTTGGTTGCAAAATATATAGTAACATCAGACAAGGATATAATGGTCAACAGAACAATGTTCTGACCTCCAAATGACACTGAAGGGTGTCCCAAGCTTGTGTTAATAGATGCCACACACTAAAATTTTTTAGTTCTCCCATCACTTTGAACAAAAGGGAAGTACCAAAATACAAAGAAATCTTTATAAGTAAAGAATGGCAGCTACCATAGGCTGATTTACGTAAATAGTGCTATGGTGCTTTCTGGGAATTTAGTATGTTCTAGCAATATTACTTTTCTTACACTTTTGGTACAGTAATATCTTACAATACTTTTCAGCCAGTAATCAATGATTGGTTCTCCACATGCTTTCAGAAAATCTCTTGATCCCAATAATCCTGTAGGCATTTCATTTTTCATCTTCCCAAATGTTCTTCTAACCATCAGATGTCATATTCTTTATTGATTCTTCAGTTATGCTCATATACTACTGTTCATATTCATTATCACTCGGTATATTTTGAAAAGTACTATCAATTATTACATATTTCTTCCAACTCAATTTACTATGTTTATCTTGTATGTACTATGACTATCTTTTTTCTTTCTTTTCTATTCATGAGTTATTTCTCTTACTCATCTATTCCCTGTGCCAATGATTTTTTCTTCCTTTAGCAGTGCTGGGAAGTGTTGGAACTCCTCTCAAACCTTTCATATCATAGATCATAGACGCCTCACGATTTTACATTGTACTGTCTCTGATTGAGTCCCAGACTTCTACAATAGGAAAGACTGGCATACTCTTGAGCAAAAACAAGGACATCACTAAATTTTCTTCAAGACAGTTTCTTGGTTAAGAATAACACACAATCATATCACTGGCTTTTTGTGACTTCAGGATAGATTCATGGTTCTGAAAACAAGGTCATGCTAATGATATTTTCTAAACTTCACAATACAAACATCATCACAGCAAATTTACAGACAACGTTTGGTTAAAATGGTAGATGCAATAAGATATGAGTGCTTAGAGAAAGGAATGAATGGCTTTTCCTGGTTTTGAGCTATACCAACAAATGTAACCAGACTAGATAACCAACCAGAGTTGGTTGCCTAATAATGTATTTATAGAGAGGCATAAGCATCTGTTCACCCTAATAATCAGCATTAAGTTGGGAATTCTCTTTAAGGATTAGACATAGGATATGTTGTCTCCATTCTCACTGATTGCATGCATCTTGCACCTGAATTTTCATCTGGTCCAAAATATCCTCTATGCCCTTCCCTCATAATTTAGGCTTTTGTGCTGGTCTGCATCCTGCCACTTCTATTGTACACCTTCTCATTCTGATTGCTTCTCTCCTCTCAACCCAACATATGCACACACACAGGCAGGCACAGATATGCACTGAAAGTCATACAACCAAATTACCTTGTAAGTGTAATTCACACATCAAATTTTTCCTCCATCTTTCAAAGGGTGTCAAACAGCAAAACACACATACTAACCCCCCAAAAAATAAGTTACATACTGGTATTTCAATAGGACTTCACAAAGCATATACATGTATAATTTGGGTGCTGTCAGTTCACCAGCCTGCTACAGATTCTGGGTTCTTGTAGCTTGCCAGTTTATGGCTTTTGCTACAGAAGTCATGGAACAAAAAGTTATGCTCACCAAAGTAAATGAAAAATTAATGCTGGACTTAACAATGAATTTTGGATAGCTGCTCCATTCCATAAACAATACAAATATATTTATTAAACATATTTCTGTATACTGGTATTAATCTCATCTAGAAACAAGTCTTTGAAATTACATATTAACAAAAATATAATACAATAAACACCTAACTTGAATGCAAAGTTTTTTGTATTTCTGTATACAGCAAAATTCTAAAGTATTTTACTCCATATAACGACATCATTTCATCTGCCTGAAATGTTAGTGGGCACAAAACATCTTGTGTTGAAAATACAAGGAAAAATTGAACATGAAAATTTCAGCCACAAAGCCTAATAAAGCACAAGAAAATAAAAAGTATAAAATAAAGTACAAGAAAATTTGACATGCAAGCATGGTTTCTTTTACCACACATTCCCGATCTTCAATATGTCTTGCAATTTTACATGTTAAAAGTATTCTGAAAACCTTAAGTCTTTCAATATGACAATTTCAAAATGTACAAGAAAAGAAACCATTTAACTACGTAAGTTTTGCAAGTTACCTGCTCCTCTAATCTGGCTTTACTGTGACTGAAATCTTTTTATCATTTATGTCAACATTATAGCCTTACCATCAACATAGTATGATTATCACATTTTAATCAAATGAAAACTTAACATTCTTTCTGAAGATAAGGAATTAATTCTGAATGAACAAATAAATTAAACAATAGCTATGAAGCAGGAATTCAGTCTGTAAGTACTGTTATCCATCAGTGAATAAAGTCATTCACTTTCTTCAGTACTGAAGGATAACCATCCTTATACAAAACAGAAAAGCCATATTAAAAGGAAAAGTTTGTCTACCATCAAATAGTGATGCCAAACCTCAAAGCAAAGAAGTAAGCAAAGCACTTAGACATCTATTTAAAATACTAGTATACCACAATACCTAAAACTTACTATGACAGTATGCCATTGCCTCTCTTCTATCTGCTACCGTACATGAAAATCACTTAAATTAAAAACTTACATACAAACACCACTATGATATTAGTACTTTCTTAATCTAGATGAGTCATATCACTTAAATCTAATTGAGTAAAGAATTCCACGCCATAAAATGTAGTCGTTTCCAACAAATCCAAATGAGATAAAGAGAGGCAGAAAGGCTAAAGCAGTAAGGAATGTTCCTTATGTCATGGAAAGTATTGAAGTGTTAGGAAGGATATTGTATAGAGAGGGGCTCAGACTGTCAGCACCCTATTAACATTTGGACAGGTACAAAAATATTTTCCCACTCTACATTTGTTTTTACACTTCAGTAATGATCAGAATGTTCTAACACTGCTAGTATTTTCAAGCACACACCATAGAGCCTCAGCTTCAAAAGTGAAACAGCAGTGGCTGATGGTATAAGAACATGTACATTCAATGATACATTTGCCTTGTGTATCAGAATCACATTAAAATGAAACCTGCTGTACATCAATTCTGCATCAATATTTGCATTTGAGACTTTTCCTTCTTTATTTTTGTGAGTAGGCAAACTGCTCTCCACATAAATGTGCTCTGTACTTTGGTTGAACTGTAGTGTAGTATACAAAATCACTTGCAAAAATTCATATTCTAAGATATTTCAGATCTGTAGTATTTCACAATAATGAAACAAGACAATAAATACCATTGGTAGCAAATAGTTCTTTTTACCTCTGCCACCACCACCATCACCACCACTGCTGCGCAGTGAAGAGCAGCAAATGATGATGCACATTGATGTATCATGTGCCCCATTATTTCATGAAGCAAATGTCCTTGGCACAAAGCCATGTAATAATCATGCACAGCAATGCATAATGCAACAATTGGAAGTGAACCAAACCTTGTCATATACTGTACCACAACAAAGTGGTTATATTCGCACACCCAGTAATAAAGTGCTTTTCTAGGCGCAATAATAGCAGTGCTGATAATGCCCAGCAAATAGTGCATAAAATAAAAATATAATTATTGAAATATTTCTAAGCATGCTGATACTGTCTTGGTGAGATGTGTTTTAATAAAGGGCTAGCTATGACATGGCCATTTTGATAATCCAAATAAATTTCTAAAGAAAAAAGCAAAGTGCATGGCTGACTGTTACTTGTGTGAAAGATACAAAATAAACAGATCACATTAAGATGAACAACTTTAGAAGCATGGAGATATTTCCTTAAGTTATAACCTCATTAACAACTAAATATCAAGAGATTAGTGTAAGCAGAGTAACAACTAATTTGCACTAGTCAAAAATCATTTTAGTTTATAATATTTATTTTACTGAAAGGTAAATGTCCTTAGAATGAGTGAACTAACAGTAGTATTCACATCTAATACAGTAGTATTCACATTTAATGCAGAATATTGCTTTCTACCGTGTAAACAAATTCAAGAGGCATAATGACTCAATATATGACTTTGTACAGTGTTTTCCTATAACATTTCAAATCTAGACAACTACTGTATTGCCAAAGCTTCAAAATGATAAGTCTTTACAAAAAAAAAAAAAACTCCACAGAAGGGTAATTGTGTGAAAGGTGTAGCACAGCAGTCAACATCTGTGCCATATTCTCCCTTTTTCATTCATACCTTCTCTCTCCTTCCACTTGGCTATCCAACTTCAACATTTTTCTATTTCCAATTATGTCTCTAAGCCAAGCCTTTGAGAGTCAGGAAATCTGATTCTGGTCTCATAAAAAACCAAAAGCATAATTGTAAAATGGTATCACTCTATTTGCTACATTAATAATGCTACATAAAATTTTAACAGAAAAGGTAGCACTCCTTGCAAAAAAAAAAAATTTTTTTACTTACACAAAGCACCAAATCTTATATATATACACAGTTTGCTTCTTTATCTGCATTCCACAGATGCTTACATAAAACATATGACTCTTCAACATTTATAAGTTTCACTATAATGTAACTCAAGTACAGTGTATAATTTATAGTACTGTTGAAATTTATATGATTTTTTGCGGGGTATATTTTTTAATAAGCTTATGAACAGAAAAGATTCTGAAAAATTCTGATCTGAAAACAGAGACAACACTAGGTAATGAAAATGGAAACTTTATCACTTGAAAAATTGTTCTGTGCAATAATACAATTAAAAATAAGAGGACCTCATTTAAACTGGATGGTATCTAGCGGAGATATTTATTCAAGAAAAGTTACTAGCTTTCTAGGACTAACAGTCTTCATTGTCTGGTATCCAGCTGTACTTATATGTGTATGGGGGAGGGAATTATAGCCCTTGTTTTTCCAATTTTGAGTGCTGGCTTTTTTCAATCCTTTAATTATCCTCCTCCTCATGTGTAGCCCCACCCTTGTGACCTTGGCCATTCTCTCCTTCGACTTCTTCCAGGTGTGTGCTGTCCATGTGGTCTCGTGTTTTTGCGGGTCCTCTTTTCTATTGTTGTGTATATGATTTTTCTGGATAGGCTATCCTCACATCCACTTCCAATTCTGCCTACCATTACACTGTTTGCGCATGTTACGAAGGCATTTTTACAATCAGTCTGGCTGTTTTGTTTGTGTTCGTGTATAGAAAGTTCATATTCTCCCAGTCTATTTTGTGATCTTTCCCCTACAGTTCTTGGCAACTGCTGACGACTGATTGTAGTGCCTAATGTTTTGTGTTGTTTTCCTCATTCTCTGCAGGATTTTCTGCTTTCAACAAAGTAACACTCTTCACAATGTAGACACACTGCCATGTATACACCCCTCTACCAACTTTTTGTTTCTAACTATTTTATTCCTAATCATGTTTTTATAACTGCCTGTCAATTTAAAATTCTAGTTTCCAGCTGATGGGCATAATGGTGTTGCTGTTCTGGACTGTAATTATTTTCTTCCCTTTCAAATGTTCATTTTCTATCCCATCCCTCTCCCCAAAGTAGATTTTCCTTGCCTTAGTGCGTGCCCATTCCCACCAGTACTTAGGGTATCCTATGCTCTTATCTTTCCTGTAGCTGGAGAACATATGTATGTATGAATTGGCATGTGTCTTCTTTGTGTGTAACTTAAATTTTAAATTTTACCCTTCCCTCTTTACCAGTAAGTCCAAGAAAGGAATTGCTCCCTCCTCCTCCTCTTCTATTGTGAAATAGATTTGTTCATTACGTTTATGTTTTCTAGGAACTTTTGTAATTCTTTTCTTTCTCCCTTATAAATAATCAGGATGTCATCCACATATCTTACCCATTTGATGATGATTAGGGCTTTAATTCCCTCCCCCTTAAGTATATAGATACAGCTGGACCATGTGTCCGGTCATTCTACGGATACCAGATGATGATGACCGCTACTCCTAGAAAGCTTGTAACTTTTCTCAATTAAATAATTCCACTGGATACCATCCAGTTTAAATGAGGTCCTGTTATTAAATATATATATTATATATTTATATGTGTATAAATATAAATAGATATGCATATAAATAAACATATACAGTATATATACAGTAGGTCCTCGACTCACGGCGGGGGATCCATTCCAGTGTCGCACAGCAAGTTGATTTCTGCTGTAAGTCGATGTTTCAGCGTTATCAGCATTTTAACGGCGCCATACGCTGTAACTTGATGTTGCATCAAGTTTCAGCACTGTAAGCGCTGTCAAACTTATGGCACTGTAAGTTGATGCAACATCAAGTTATGGTGCTGAAAAAGAGCCATTAAGATCGAATCTGTTGTAAGTTGGTGATGCACTGTGTGTGTGTGTATATATAATTGTATGTATATATGTATGTATGTATATATGATATATATATATATATATATATATATATATATATATATATATATATATATTCTTCTTCTTCGTTTTAACGTGCTTTTATACCCATTTTTATATGGGGTAAGCACGGTGCCTTCTTTTTGAAGGACTTTTTGATTTGGCGGTGGGGTAGGCCCGTAACCTCGACCGGCTGCCCTGCCTGACATCGCTTAGACCCCGGTACCGAACGTGTACATGTATTACCGAAACCCCCGCTCCCTTTCTCCCAGCAGCACGAGGAGAACTGGGCGGGTAGTCCGACAGTTTGAGACGTGTGAGGTGTCTGTTATGTTTTTAGAAGATGTTGGAGTGGCTTTGTTTATGTGTGTATTAGTCTGTAACATCCATTTGCTTTCAGCAAACCTATCCGTTGATTACATATGTAATCCCGGGATGTCTACACGGATAGCAAAGTTTCCGCCTCTGACTGGTCGGCTCTTGCGGGATTGAACCCTCGCCACAGGCTTCTATGAAGTCTGTGGTTTGCCACTCTACCAACCAAGCCATATATATATATATATATATATATATATATATATATATATATATATATATATATATATATATATATATATATATATATATATATATATACTGTATATATATATATATATACACACATGCAGTCCTCAGTTATCGTGGGGATTCTGTTCTGAGGGTGTGATGATAACAGAAAATCGGCGATTTTTACGCTTTTTTTTTTAGCGAATTTTGGGGCTTATCAGCGCTGAAAAGCACCGATTTTCAGTTACCAGTGCCTCTGTTAGGTATGTATCAGAGCCAATACCCAATTATCGGCACCGATAAGCGGAAATCGGCGATTTTCGGCGCCAAAAATTGCTAGACAAGTACCGTAAAACCCGATCGCTGTTAACCGAGCCCACCGTTAACTGGGGACTGCCTGTAATATATATATATATATATATATATATATATATATATATATATATATATATACATATACAGTATATACATACACACACACACAATAAACCCCCGTATTAGCATCCTCACGATTCGAGGACTCACCTGTTTGCGGATTTGTGTGTGAAACATATACACACATTATGCAAGGAAAATTTGCCCATTCGCGGCATTTTTCACCAAGAAATATTCACTAATTACTGTATTTTCATATCAATTTCTTGGTTAAATGCACTTTTTGTGCTAGAACTAATAAAATACTCAGGTACAGTATAAGCATTTTTAGTTTTTTTTTTTTGCAACTATCAAAATAGGCAGTTCTAAGTGTTTTTTGAGAGTTTTAAGTATTCATGAGATTCAAGCTATTCGCAGGGGGGTTTGCATCCTCCACGAATATGGGGGTTTACTGTATATGTGTGTGTATATATATATATTATACAGTATATATTTTATATATATATATATACAGTATATATATATATATATATATATATATATATATATATATATATATATATATATATATATATATACACTTTTTTGATACCCTTGTCACTATAAAACCTTAAAATCCAAGTACAAGAAATATTAAGAAATTATGATGTCTTGTATCGGGAAACAAACCCGGGTCCCTTAATCAGAATGAGGTCCCATTGTCGACATGACCACAAGAAGGATAAAAGTCTATTGCCTCTCGTACATACATATACCTGTTGTTTTCAGATATGTATATTAGAGCTGGAATAGACCCATCCTCACCATCGTACCCAAGTGGACAATCGATTTCTATTGCTTTTTAGGCTGAACTATATACAGTATGTAGAATCTACTGGTCACTTTTTACCAGGTACAGTACATATGTAAATGCAATAGCCACAATGCCCAGGTTCGTTTCCCGCTACCAGACATCATAATTTCTTTATATTTCTTGCACTTGGATCTTAAGCCTTTGTAGTGACAAGCATATCCAAAAAAGTGCAAAGAATTCAAGAAGTTAAGAGGGCACTGTGACTTTACAATTACATATGTATCTGGTAAAAAGTGACCAGTAAATTCTACATATATATTTCAGCCTAAAAAGCCATAAAATTAGATTGTCCACTTGGCTACGATGGTGAGGATGGATCTATTCCAGCTCTAATGTATATATCTAAAAAGACAGGTACTGTATATGTATGTATGAGAGGTAACAGACTTTTATCCTTCTTATGGTCAGGTCAACAATGGAACCTTGTTCTGATTGGGGGACCCTCGTTTGTCTCCCGCTACTGGACATCATAATTTCTTCCTATTTCTTGCACTTGGATCTTAAGGCTTTGCAGAAACATGCATACCAAATAGGCGCAAAGGATTCGAGAAGATAAGAGGGCATTGTAGCTATTACAATTACAATTGTATCTGGTAAAAAGTGACCAGCAGATTCTACATATGTGTGTGTGTGTGTGTGTGTGTGTGCAGAATTCAGAAGCAAAGAGGAGAATGTAGCTAATTCAATATATATATATATATATATCGGGTGTTTCGAAATCAGAGCCCCCCCCACAGAACAAATGGAAAGTTATGAAGTTTGCTGCTATAGCCTATCTCCAAGTACATTATTTCAAGTTTCTATTAAGCTATTTTCAATTTTACATTTCTTGTATTTTCAGACTGGGTGACAGAGTTAGATACAGCCATGGCTAATGACTCGGAGGAAATCAGATGGATTGACTGAACCCGGGCTATAACCTTCAGAGAGGCCAGGGATGCTGGCACATCCTTCATTTCACGTTCCTGGATAGCTAAATACATTAAAAGAGATGAATCCTTTGTTAAATGAAACTGGAACAAAAATCCCTATGACTGTCATCGCGAAAAGAGTGAGAATCTTGGAAGGCCTGAAGTCCTTTCTCAGGAGTCAAAAGACATCATAGCTGAGGCAGTGGGTAGGCCAAGAAAGTCTTTACGTAACTTTGAGCTTGAACTAGAAACAAAAAGGGGAAAGAAGAGAAGTTATAGTGCTGTATATCGTGAGTTGAAAAAAATCTGATATCAAGCCATTTCATGTTATCAGCAAGCCCAACATCACTCAGCAACAGAGAGAAGACAGTGCATGGTTTTGTGGTTCATTTCTTAAAGACTGGGATGAAGCTGACTTTCTCCATGTTGCCGCATCAGATGAATTCTTCATTTACACAGTCAGGAAGCCAAATCATAAAAATGACATCATTTGGGCTGCAAAGTTGGATGATATCAGCGATGACGTGCGCTATCGCCAAGTTGTGAAATTTCCTGAATGTATGGGAATTTTTCTCTGTTTAACAGCCAAGCGGTTAACGTGGATCATCAAAGAAAAAGGACAGTCATGGAATGGCGAATACTTCAAAGAAACTGTGCTTACTGGTGGAGTATTTCCTTTCCTCAAAAATCCTGAAAATGTGTTATCTGTTGAAGAAGTCACATTTTTGCATGATAAGCCACCATGTTTCAAGGCTCTTCAGACACAGGAGCTGCTTCGAAACAGTGGTATCAATTTCTTCTTGTCAAGAAAATTTCCAGGTAGCTCCCCTGACCTTAATGTGTATGAAAACATTGGTAGTATCTTGAAGGATCATGTTGAAGCGCACACAGGGAACTATGATGGTATACCAAGCCTCGACGACCTACGAAGAGAGGTGACCGAAGTGCTCACGGAAATGGAGTTTGAGTCTCAGCTTTTTTGCAATTTGCTGAAATCATACCCCTCAAGAATGCAGGCTGTGGTACAGGCAGATGGAGGCCACACAAAATATTAAATACTCACAGAAAATTAAATACCTGTTCTGAATTACTTTTGTTTTTGTCCATATCAATTTTAGTTTACGCTGTAGAGGGGGCTCTAATTTGAAACACCCTGTACATATATATGTATATATATCTATCTATCTATCTATCTATCTATATATATATATATATATATATATATATATATATATATATATATATATATATATATATATATATATATATATATATACACATACACACACATATATACAGGCAGTCCCCAGTTTACTGACGGGTCTGGCTTACGATGTTCTGAGGTTACTGGCGCTTTTCAAATATATTCATTAGAAATTATTTCCCGGTTTACGACGCATGTTCCGGGGTTACGACGCATCGTACACCGATCCGACGGAAGAATTATGGCTCCAAAACGGCAGAATAATCAAAATTTGGAGGTTTTTTTATGAAAAACTCAATAAAAATGCAGTTTATATCATTTTCAATACACCCAAAGCATTAAATAGTAAGGTTTTCTTAGGATTCTTGATGAATTTCGACGATTTTTCAGTTTACAACGCGGAAAAAAAACGGAACCCCGTCAATAAAACTGGGGACTGCCTGTATTTATATATATATATATATATATATATATATATATATATATATATATATATATATATATATATATATATATATATATATATATATATATATATATATATATATATATATATATATATATATATATATATATATATATATATATATATATATATATATATATATATATATATATATATATATATATATATATGTATATATATATATATATATATATATATATATATATATATATATATATATATATATTTTATATATAGTTTTTATTAGCTACACCGCCTGTTTTACTTCTGAATTCTGCACATTTAGGAAATGCTGGTCACTACTAAGCCTTATTTTGAATGAAAAGATATATGAAGATGTTATGATACCCGGTCGGGATTCAGTCTTGGGTTCCAGGTATCACAAGGTAATGATAGTTGCCAGGCAACACATTTATTTTTACCTTATTCTGATACCCCACACCCAAGATTGAATCCTGGCTGATCATCAGACTATCCTCAATTATCTCTTCATTTGAGTTGATTTGAGTTGAAAATTCAAGAAGTTAAGAGGGCACTGTGACAAGCATTTCCAAAACCGTGATTCATATACAATCAGAAAAATCAATAAGTTAAGAGTTGATAATAAGTCACTGATTAATAAAACTACTTATTATCAACTTAAAAATTCCTTCGCAACATATATGAAAATATATTATTTCGAGGTATATATATAAATATATATATATATATATATATATATATATATATATATATATATATATATATATATATATATATATAT
Organism: Macrobrachium rosenbergii; assembly: GCF_040412425.1. NCBI lineage: Eukaryota > Metazoa > Arthropoda > Malacostraca > Decapoda > Palaemonidae > Macrobrachium > Macrobrachium rosenbergii. The sequence goes on from NC_089761.1 coordinate 59,678,284, forward strand.
AAATAAAATGTATATATGAGTGTGTATGCAAATATTTTTCATAAAGCTGTTACACAAGTTGAACAGTACTATAGTTGCTAAAAACAGTTACCAATCAATAACTAATGTGTGTGACCAAAAACCACTTGAAGTTACACATTTTCTGATAATAAATATCTAAAATTCTGTATTGGTGCTTCAGAACAAAATGTCAAGGCATATAATTATAACAATAAAAAATTTATAATAAAAATGTGAAAAAAATGTTTATTAATTCAACGTGGCATACGAGGTGTTAACAGTTACAATATGAACCTTTTAACTGGAAAACTAAAAATTGCTAAATACAGTACAGAATCTCTATGCCATCTTTATATTTACTACTGTTAGTTCACTGCAAAAGGATATGCAAAAAATAAAGAGCCAATGAATGCTCTTCACTAATGGAAAAAAAGCAATAACCCAGACTAACAACCTATAAGCAATGACAACTATTTTCATGTTGGATAGCAGTGTACCATATGTACCATTAACTTACTGACAACAGAGAGCATTGTTTGATCTTTGAATAGTTTGCTTCCATATTTCTACATGCACCATCACCATATTATCTAAACTCATAAGGACCTAAAAATTTAAAGGTGAACAATTGATTCAACTGCTTTTGTATGGCATATAATATCATCTGAAATACTAAATGGCCTTAGGTTCATATTATTAATATTTTTGAAGTATTAATTCACAATACACTGAAAAGGCCATTACGTGCAATGCTGGTGACAAAAAACTCTTCAAACATAAAAAATGAGCTAAATGCTCTTTATACAAATGGCTAAATCTGCATTAATAAGGAAAATACCTGATCTATTTTCATAATCAAGCCATAAGTCTACTTCCAATGCAATATGTGTTAGCAAGTTTGAAAAGTACATCTATATGCTTTTTAAGAATATAAAACAATTTAGGATGAAAACATCTTGTTAGGATGCTGACATCCTCAAGTAGGCCTAGTATTCATTTTTTAGGGGTTTATAAATAACATTGTGAGAAAATGAATATTCACCTTCCAAACTGAGCTAAATGAAGATAATATGAAGGCTAAATTTCACTTTATCACATTAACTATACAGCAATCTAAGACCCTAACAAGTTGTGCGAGTTTTTCTTTGTGTACATTATTATAAAATGATGTATGGTGGCTACGACTGTAGGTCTGCTAACTTAAACATGGAAGAAACACTTAATACCAAATTTATTTTCAGAAATCATGTTCTCAAAAAGCTCAAACCTATAACATTCATTAACTTACTGCAACCCCTCCTAATTTGTTTCAACAACATATTGGCATAAATACAAAAATTAAGGATCATTTTGAAAGTACAGTACAATACAGTATTAACTCACACAAAACAAAATCATATTTTTCTGAAACAGTTCCACAACATGCTACTGTGATGGTATGGTAACAAATTTACTAAAAAAAAAAAAACTTTGATTAATGATTATGTAATATTTAACAGCTACTGCTGTTAAGAGTCAAAGCCAAAAGAAACAGATGAACAATTATATTCAATATTTTACTAACCCCAAAAAAACTAAAATGCTCCTTACAAGGCAGAAGCAGACTTGATTTCATTTAAGTAATTTTAACATCAGTCACAGCTAGTATTTACCAAAGCAAAGTGACAACTCGATCAATGTTTTTGGTGCAGCAATATTAAATGATCAACTAAAAACAACAAATTTTTATTCTGAGGCTCATTAATAAAAAAATTATGTAAATTGAATTACTTCCCTAACTTGCAGCAATATCCAAAAAAATGTGAAAGCCCCAGAAGTGGCCACTAAATAGGGCAGCAAAACACTAGCTATTATTGTATTTGAAAATCACACAGCGCAATTCTTCTGAACAAAGGATTTCCATAAACTTAGTAAACCATCTAGTTCCAAAACGTCTGCTTCCTCAGTATGCTTTCTAAAAAAATTTAAATGAACCTAATAATTTTATACCATTCTTCCAATCCTTAAAAAAAATTAAGGAAATGGCTATTACATTATACACTTTACAATGTCTGCTTCATATGAAAAACTCCTTTGAAGAAACACCAAAATGAGTTGTATGATATATGTATCTGCATCCTAACATAGTACAGTATGATACAGCTTCTGGATCTGTGTGCTGAAATTCTACATTAATGGTCTATCCATCTTTCATCTACCAGTTATTCAATGGATAAGCCTTAAACCAAATATTGCACAGTCTACTTTCTTCACAATTTCTGCTGAAAATGCGGTAAATACATAAAATGAAAACTTTATGTATTTACCGCAAACTTTTCTATGGCTATCTTCTCTCTAACTTTACACCTACAGTATAGCTCTTCTGCACATCAAAACCTGAGCAAATTTGTGCACACAGTACCTCATAACATCTAAATAGGACTGATAAGGTGGCAATTTAACAGACAAAATCAAACCATCAATATGAATGCTTATACCCATACCGAGACGAAAAACTCAAAACCATATAATAGCATGTAAAGTTGACTGTAAATTCTCTTATGACTATACACCTATTACAAATATTGGTAAACTCACTATTTACAAAAAAAATAAATACTGTAAGTGCATTGTATTGTACAGTACAGTAAATGTAGACAGAAGTTATTAGTGTGTTACAACATATAAGTATTCTTTCCACAATGTTTAATACCATATTTGATACCATATATGACTCCTTAAAAAATTTTTTTTAAAAAGCCTCAAAATACCCATGGCCTTATATATACATGACCGGGTAGGCTACTGTTCACCCAGACCCCATAGAAGACCAGTACTTCTACCAAGCCAAACTCCACAATATACTGTAATGCAATACTACTCGTCTTCATTCAAATATCATGATTTTTACAGTACTACTGTACTACTATTATTATTACAATAAAAAAAAATTTTGACATAGGAAAAACCTATTTTTGTTAGCGGCAGTGAGTTCTCAAAGGAGTTACTCTCTCATGGTCCCCCCAGGGCTCCATAAGACAGACCACCCAATTACAAATAATTCTCTTCTAGTTGGTCTCTGCCAGAATACTGCTTGTTGGCACAGTGATAGACATGAGTGCTCTATCTCCTGTCCTAGGCTCTACGTCTTACATAGATGTGACAACAACATAAGTTGGCGGCCATCTTCATTACACACCAGGTCTGTGCAAGATAATGTTCACCCGAGTCCCATGCCTTTTCATCAGGGAAAGTGGGTAGGTTTGAGGACTCACAGCAGCTGCCAAAATTAGGTTGTACCTACATCAAAACCTGTTTTTTGACAGCATATCCGCTGTTCGTCCTAAAAGGAGCCTACAAAAGAAATTGACAGGTGACAAAATGCCTTAGCTCCTAATAAATAAATCCCAACAACCCACATTAATTTTGGTCAGAGGTACAGTCACAGGTTATTAACCATTTTCTTGATTCCAGATACCCACAGGATATGACAATAAAGAACAAGAAACAACACATGAACCAATACAGGTATTATTCTTGTGGTTCGAAGGTGGCTTTCCTAATTATGTTGGGTCTGGCTGCGGGATTATTGCACCTTCCCCAGCAATATCTCAGCATGACCGTCACTCTCATGGCAATGGGGTTTCAGGAATTTTTTATTCAGGGTAAAGTCATAGGTTATCAACAGTTTTCTTTATTCCGGATACCCATTCGGGTCTAGCAATAAAGAACAGGAGACACACAAACCTATAAATGTATTATCCATTTGTGGTTCTTCTGTGACTTACCTAATTATATCGGGTCTAGGTGCAGGATTATTGCGCCTTCACCATTTCAGGAATAATGTCTCTAATAACCACTCCATACACTTGAAGACTTCTTTGAAGGAAACATTTCCAAAGAAAGTTAATGATGTACTCACCTTTTGATGTCATGCAACTTCGGAAAGGAGAGGGTCTGCCTTTTTAATGATGGTCACTAACATAATTCTCAGCCCACGTAGAGAGATTGGTTTGTTTGTGCTAAGTGTCAGAAAAATAGGACCATCTGGGATGTTTGCCATGACATCTAAGTAAGCCTTAAGTTCCTGAACCAGGCATAATCTTTTATGTGAAATACTGAGTTCCTTTATCAGAAAATGGATTTTTCCTTTAAAAAGGTCATCATTCTTGGCCAGGAATGATAGGCCAGGGGACAACAGCAAACGATAACTAAACTCCAACCATTTTAGGAGCAGACTCCGAGCCCATTTCCAGCACTGCCAATTCTCCTTAACCCGGCTGCCTTCACTTTACTACGAGAAGGGAAGGAAAATGACAAACTTGGAGATCTGGCATACTTATTGCCACTTCTTCACTTGGGTCAGTTCACTAGGACCCTTGGCCAAATTGTAGAAAATGGGTGGAGATAATCTTCCATATTCACTGTCACACACAGCAAGCTTCCTTAAACATCATGGAGAGTTCCCCACATGTGTCCTTCATCCTGAAGAACGAGAAATGGCATATAAAATCTACTAGTTTTTTTAATGGGAAAAGGAAAATGCTATTGCTAAGTTTGGAATCGATCAAGCAGTCAAACGTGCCGCAGACGCAACGAAGATATCAAAAACGACTTTGCATCAGATTTGTAAGGAAGCTAAAGAAATGGAAGAAGAATTTAGAGAGCCTGTTTTTAGGAAAAAGAAAAGGAAAAGATATAAAACTGTAACAAATGTGGACGACTTCAATCGAAGCATTATACGGTGAACTGTACTGGATTTTTATGCATGGAAAGAAATTCTGACAATTGACTAAGTGTTACAACAAGTGAAGGAAAATACTGGGTTTGGTGGTTGCAAGGAACCATTTTGTAAAGGGATGCATGAAATAGTTTTCAGATACAAAAAATTGAGTGCTCGAAAATTTCTAATGGAGAGAAGTGACATAAGTGCAAGAACAAAATTTTTATGGAAAATGAAAATTTTAAATGAGATGGGAGAACACTCATATATATACAGTATTTAGAAGAAACCTGGGTAAACCAGAATTATACAGTGCGTAAGTGTTGGCAGGATCAATCTTCTGAGTGTGCAACAGGTGAAAAACCACAAACATGAAAGGGCAGCAGACTCATCATCCTGCACGCTGGCTCAAAGGAAGACTTTGTTCAGGAATGCAGAGCTGGTATTCCAGGCTAAACACAATGATGGAGATTACCATAACCATATGAATAAGGAAGTGTTTAAAAAATGGTTCATTGTGCAACTACTTCCGAACATACCATCAGCATCCGTAATTATTATGGACAATGCTTCATATCATTTAATGCAAATTGACAGAACTCCAACAATGTCAAATACAAAGAGCGATAGGTGAGACTGGTTGAGTAAAAAAGGTGTAAACTCTCCGATTACCTTACCAAATTTGAATTATTTGAAATTATAAAATCAATGAAAAATTCATCTGACCCCAAGTAAATAATTGATGACACAGCCAGATTGGACACCAAATTTTGTGGTTACCACCTAATCATTGCCACTATAACCCAACTGAGTTGATCTGGGCTCAGGTGAAAAATTATCTTGCTTCGGAAAATAATTTCAAAATGAAAGACTTGAAGGTACTTCTGCACGAAGCTTTGGCGCCTGTAAGTACCGAAAATTGGAGCAAGGCTGTTAATCATGTAAAAAAAAATTGTAAATGAAGACATTAAAAATGACTTATGTATTAATGAATTTATTGAGTCATTTGTGATTGATATAACTTCATCTAATGAAGAACTGCCATAGCCATTCATGATTAAGACTGAAAACTGTATGCTTATATAGTGAAAAAACTTATGTCTATTCATGTATTATTTGTTTGGTCTTTCAAGTTCTAAATTGTATACAATGAAACGAAATAAATTGTAAAACAATATAATTGGTGATTTGTGTTCTATTGTGCTTAGTTAACAAAATTCTTTGTATAGATTCCTGTCTTTTAATCATCAAAAATCATGTTACAACTCTTCCAAAAACAAAAAGATGGTGAACTGATGTACTGATATAGTCAGATAACTGTTTGACAAATAACATCCAAATGCACGATAGAAAAATACTCTATAACCAGAATTAAGGAAATCCATTTATTTGATATCAAAACTCGTTCTTTCTGCTTGTAAAATTTTTTTTATAACAGATCATTTTTTTCTTCATTAGAGCTACAGGATTTCAACTTTCCTATCACCACATGGTTGAAAACAAAAATACTGTAATGAAAGAAACAATTTACAGGGAAAGTACCAAATTAAAGGATTATAAACTTTGACCATTCAAATCTGGGTTAATGAGGGAATGAAATTTAGTAGCCGGCCATTTCTCTTTATCTTGGCTGGCCCATAGATTAAAGAGGTTAAACCAGGTGTGGATTAAAATGGTCAGAAGGACTTGGGCACCTGGCAATGCCGCAAAAGTGGTTGGAGTCCGCTCCTAAATTGATCTGACTCTAGGTGAAATGTTGTCTTTGTCTAAGAGAGCTCAGTAAGCTAATCTGAGCTCCTGACACCAAAGCAGTCAAGAAGACAGCCTTTTGCAGTAAATGAGCTGTAGTTATATTGGACCCATGAATTAAGGGGATGACAGGAGTCTTAAGAACCTTATTCAGGGACCAGGTAAAGGAAACTGCAGGAGCTGACCTTTGCAGTGTAAAAGACTGGAGAATGGAATTAATAATTTCTATATTAGAATAAATTCCAAAACCATAAGGAAAGGGTTCCACCAATACTGCCTTGTATACCATGACTGTTGAAATAGCAAGGCATCTGACCTCAAAAGATGATAAAATGTAAAACTGTTTCAACAGATTTCGACTGGGACCTCAGTGTGGGAGCAATCTAACCAAATTTTCCATACGGAATGGTATGTTGGATAGATGAAGTCTGAAGTTTTGCACTAGGTACCTAGCAATGTTAGGCTAATAATCTTCACAGTAAACTAGATTTAAAATTCCATGTGAACATCCAGCTCAGAAAGGAGCATGCATAGACAACTTCCCCTCCTCCTGTCTGGGATAGAACAATGGACAGCAATGGAATTTATTCTTTTGACTATTGTTGAAGAAATAAGGAACCAATAACCATTTGGCTAATTCAGAGCTACCAGGCAAGCAGTTCTGTTGAAAGCCAGTACATTGTTCAAAGCTTTGGAAATCTGGGACAATGAAGGAAAAAGGTATATCATCCTCCATTTGTTCCAGTCTTATAGCAATGCATCTCTTGCTACTGCATGAATGCCCCGTTCAGAGAGACAGACACTGGAAGTTGATGGTTCTCACATGTGGCAAACCAGTCCACTTTTGGACTGTGGAAGCATGTTAACATTTACTGACTTGAGAGGAGCTCAGCATAAGCCTAACCTCTTGATATAAGACATTGCAGTCATATTGTCTAGGATGAACAAAATGCGAGTCCTTTTTGGAAATTTTCGATTTCCTACGATGAAAAGACAGCCAATAGCCCCAGAAAGCTGGTATGCCACTCCCTCCGAGCAGGTAATCATCTTCCCCCTAACTGACAATCCTCCCAATGGCCTCTTACCTCTCCAACCTGTCAAGGAGGGCATCCATATATAGTATCACTTATACAAACAGTGGAGTCAGGTTGGCCTGTTTGCCAGAGACCCCTTCCAGGTCAACAGATAAAGTATCTTCCCAATCTCAGATGAAGGCAGCCACAAAGCTTCCTGGCATGTGAGAGCCAGACTCTGTTAAATCCTACAGTCACAATCTCAGGATTAGATATACCATGAACCCAAACTGTAACAGGCCCAGACTTCATTCCAATTGTTGTCTTAAAAGACTGGGCTTTGTCAAGGATTCTACTAAGTCCTTCCTTATTCTGGTTTGAGTACTTTGGGAAGAGACAGCCCAACAAAGTCCCAGCCTCAGAAAAAGTCTGCTGAATGTAAGGTGAGACTTGCTCCTATTAAGAAACCTTTTGACAGGAGTCTGACGACTACCACTCTCAAGTTTCATCGGCACTCTTCTCTGGTGGCTCCCCAGATTAGCCAATCATCTAGATAGACCACCAGTTAAAATCCTTCAATCCTGAGCTCCCATAAATAGGTATAGTATATATAAAAATTTATGCAGACAATATGTTTGTTCATATCTGACACGTCAAGATCAATGGGTAAATCCATATATTGGTAATAATGTACAGGCAGCCCCCGGTTATTGGCGATCAGGTTTTATGGCACTTGTCTAGTGACAATGTTAACTGGATTTTCGGGCACCGATATGTGCCAATCTCCAGTTATAGGGACCGATCCCCGGTTATTGGTGGCAATAACCGGACACCAGAGCCAATAACCAGGGATCAACGCTATTATCACCGATTTTCGGTTATCGGCAATTTTCGGTTATCGTCACGCTGTCAGGAACAGAACCCCCGCTGATAAATAAGTATATCTTAAGTTTAACCAGACCACTGAGCTGATTAACAGCTCTCCTAGGGCTGGCCTGAAGGATTAGATTTATTTTTACGTGGCTAAGAACCAGTTAGTTACCTAGCAATGGGACCTACAGTTTATTGTGGAATCCGAACCACATTATAGCAAGAAATTAATTTCTATCACCAGAAACAAATTTCTCTTGTTCTTCACTCCCCGCTGATAAACGGGGACTGCCTGTATTAAAATATTAATTAACAATTACTACAAAACGTTGCCTTAAAGGATTTACTTTCAAATGCCTCTCAACTCAATTAGGACAAAACTAAATGGATATCCATACTGTACATTTCTATACATTTTGTAACCTATGATTACCCGGTCTATTCCTAAGCACCAAGTAAAGATTATGTAGCCTATTTGCTAATTGGTAGGTACATAAAATCAATAATTATTGGAATTATTGTACCAAAAATAAATAAAATCAGTATCTATAAGATTTTAAAATGTTTGGCAAAGCTCACCATTATGAAAAAGTACTTTTGCATTCCCTTAGGAAAAATACAAACATCACAACAAATTCTCAACACCTAGGACGTCACTACCAGCAGAGTAATACTCGTTGGAAATAGATCCACATGAATGTATTCCTTTAACATTGGAAAGAACCCTAATATTAAGGATAACTGGGGAACTGTCAATATCACAAAACCATTTAGTTTGATCATAAAATACTACAACGGAAATACTGAACCTCTGGTAAACACCAAGGCTTGTAAGTCAAGCACGGTTGGAAACTACGATCACGTCTCTGTTTTGTAAACAAGAAATTGGACTCACCCTATTTACCCTTTCGGTAAACTAAAATTACCTATCAATGTTAAAAATGGCACTGTACAATTTCAATAACAAAACTGTCTAATATTATTGCCTTAATGCTAATTCTCACTTTGTTAAACAAGAAAAAACAGCAAGGCAAATTACAGCGTATCCTAGCGACCTACTCCTAACTTCTCACCTTGCACAAGGCTTACTGGCTCCCAATTTAAACCAACAAAAGCCTGCCCATTTAAATTTTAAGAAATAAAAACTTTTCACTGGGTCTTAAAACCAAGTACTTAGCTTGACTCATTTTAAGATGGTGAAAAATGTGTAGTCGAACACGATTTCCAGAGCACAACCTGGGGACTAGTGAACTCTTGGACAGACCAGAGTGTAAAGGAGATGGCCACCGACTTGTCACATCAGTGCAAGTAAGACATAGAGCATAGGTAATTGTTGTAGGACATGAGATAGAGCCCTCCTGTCTTGATCCTTTATATTCTAACCCTGTGCCAACAAGCACTATTTTGGTCGAGACCGACTATAAAAGAATTCTTTGTAATTGGTTGGTCTGTCTTATGGAGCCCGGGGGGGACCATGAGAGTGTAACTCCTTCAAGGACAAACAGCAGCTACGCTATCAAAAATCCCTCTTAATCAAAACCCTTGGGACCAAAGAGTTGCCCATTGCATGAGAGAAATCTTTCTAAAACATCATAGGTGTATCCTGAAATGTAATTTATTTCATCAATAAATAATTCTTAACATCTTAATCCAAACATTCTCCTGTGCTTGCATAACTGTGAAAATATGTGCAGCAAAGCACTTATTGTGCATCTCTCTCTCTCTCTCTCTCTCTCTCTCTCTCTCTCTCTCTCTCTCTCTCTTTTACATTTCAGTCAAAATCTTTTTTACATAAATAAGAAAAGAGAGAGATTCTCAAAAACAAAGTAAGTGCATAATTTACCTTAAAGTGATGCATATATATAGGCATGTAACACTTACTTGCTGCACTAAGTACAATAAATAAATAAATAAGAAATATTGTGGGGGTGAGGGGCACAGTAAGTGCATAGTTTATGTTACATAATGCCTAAGTGTATGTATACACATGCAAGCAAGCCTAAGCTAGGCATACACATCAACTTCACACAAAAAAATCATGCATGCCTTTATTACATCACACTTACTGAATGCCTTATTCTAATACGCAACTTTAAAATAATCTATTATATTTAATCTATAATTTTTTAACTTTTTTAATTTTGTTAGGCAATTTAACCAACCATAAATTCACTGTCATTCTAAAATTAAGGTAGGGTCTTTTAATCCTAAGGGTCTTATATGCTATCATATATGGCATTTGAAAATATCTCTAATTTTGGCTCCTACTGAAAGCAAATCTCTGAAAACTAAAATTAAGAAGGGGTTACTGCAATTTAATATGTTCTAAATATGTGATTGCTTACCACAAGGTAGCGCTGCATTATAATGGAGAGCCAATGGAAAATATGAGCTTTTCAGTCGAGAAACATGCTAAGTGCCATTTTTAAAATATAATAAATCAAATTCAAAATACTTTGACCCAGGATGGCGCTTGGCATGTTTCTCGATTGAAAGGCTCATATCTTTCTTACGTATCTGGCTAAATTTCACAACTCATATTATATGCAATGACGAATAAGAAATGAAGACAATGAATCAACTTTTAAAAATATTATCATGACCTACTTATTGTAATCTTCAGTCATTAACCTTATACAATAACCGGGTTTTAAACTTAGTTAACCTTTATAACTACCAAAACAAAATGACTTGCAGTAGGAGTCTCTTCCAAATGACGTTTATAAACCTAATAATCAAAAGTACCTGAAACTATGAACTGTAAGGCTAACGAATTTGAAAGCACAATTTTTTTCTACATATGCTTCAAAGTCATAATGATTCTAAAAAAGTACAAGTAACAGCAACCAAAGCAACTGATAATACTTTATTCTTTTCACTCTATGACTGAAAAACAATCATATACTATGCAGTAACTAGATTTGAAGATGACAGTCTGTCCACTTTTAACTGTTTGTGTGAAAGGATGTAGCAAGAAAATACTGGTTCTGGATATTGGTAGGAAATAAGTGTTGTGGGTAGGGAGGTAATGGCAAATGGACTGGTGGGTGAGAGAAAGTGTGTAGTGTGTGGTGTGGTCACCTTGAGGCTGAGCGGGTGGCATAGTGGGAGCCTGGGAAGGCATGCCAATGTTGCCAACGCCTGCCAGGGGATCCAAGCCACCTAAGAGATCAGCAGCACCAGTGGAGGTGATGGTGGTGGTGGTTGTGGTGGTAGTAGTAGTGGTGGTGGTTGTGGCAGTGGTGGTGTCGAAGGAGCTGACACCACCCTGAGGAGGAAGGGGAGGACCAGAGGGGCCTGACACATCAAAGGCAGCAAAGGGATTGACGTCTGCGTCGGTGCCACCTCCTATTACTGCAGCTTGCAAGAGAAGAGTAGTGCAGCAGTCACACTAATGCACTCTCACGTTCATTTCATCTTTCAAAGCTTCAAAACACTTCCGTGGAGTCAAAGTGCAGAGTGAGGCATCCTTAAAAGTGCACTAAGTGCCACTCATTCTTACTAATAGGCAAACCCACACAAGAAATAAAATATCCAACTAATATTCATCTTTGTTTAACAAAGGAAATTAAACAATAAACTGAAACATTTGGTCTGTTGTTTCCTTAAAAAAAATCAACCTGTCAGCACAAGGTGATAAGTTTCTAAACTAATACATAGACTGCTTTTAAAATCAACTGGTATGAAACAATTTCCATTCACTATACAATACACACAAACTTCAGTAGTCCTATTCAGTCAGAAATTAAAATATCATTCAAAGAGCACGATAACAGTATCATTCATCAATCATTCTAAATTTTTCAACATTGCACAAAAAAATCATCACATATACTAAAAAACAATATCCCCAAATAAAAATTCTTACAAATTAACAACTACAACAGCAATATCCATACCTCACACCCGTAATTAATTACACCCCATGAAAAGTGTGTACATTCACAATACAATAATCTATCCTGCATCACTCTCATCCATACTGATTTACCCCTCCATTAATTAAAGTAAAAAGAAAAGGCTTTTAAAAATTTTACACCAGACAACCCTTCAACCTGTAACAAATTAGTATCAAACTAATCTAAGGAAACAAAATGGAATTGTTAATAGATACAGTCTGAAAACCACAAAAGGAGGTACTCCTCCTCAAACTGTCCACAGATGCCATAACCAACGATTAAAGGATCTTTTAGTGATCCAACAACAAAAATAAGTGTTAGTGAACACATGAAAACGATTACCTGGCCAGCTGAAGGTACTGCTTGCATCTCTGCCTGTTACATGCAACAACAATTCATTCTATTAGTTTCTTCCAACTAGTGCTGCATTCTACACAAGCATAAAATTTAAATAATTACTGTACAGCAAGATGCAATGAAATAAGTGCACAACTACTTATATTGTGATCACTGTCAGTGTGCCAGAGGGAGAAATTTATTTGACATGACATTTGGTGATGAGATAAAAACACACAAACAATTATGAAATCATAACTACAATGTTTATAGCCTGAGGACATACAAGGCACAACCTTTTGCAATGATAATGTGGATAACTGGAACAAAAACAAAAAATAATAAAAACTAAGATAAGTATTTTCTAACATATACACTTACATAATGGGAAGACCACATTCTAATGAAGAGCACTAAGAAAATGGGAAGACCCCATTCTAATGAAGAGCAAATAATTGGCAAAAACCTTCAGCCTACAGTAATGTTTAAAAACTGATTCTCATTACACTCAAAAGTAATGGTTTAAACATATGTTGTAACAATCTTTACTAAAGCCTACTGACATCTTGCATAGCTGTATTGGATTAAATTCACGTAATTACAAACATATCAAAATTACCAAGCATTACTGTATTTTAAAAAACATCCCTAAAATATTCTTGACTCTGGAAAACCAACCCACCTCAAGAAACCTGTGGAGCCAAGAATCCTAAAGATCTATAACACAAAAAGCTACAAGATCATTGCAAAAGCTTGCGAGATGTTTAATTAACAATAAAAGAAAAGCAAATATTAATTTAAAAAGTACTAAAAACTGAATACAAAAGCTACATGTCTTCCTAAATGATAATGGACATGATTGAGACACACGACATTGAGTTCTTTACAATGTCTACAAGGGCTAAAAACAATACAGTAACTTTTGGAATAAAAACCTACGGTGTCACCCACAAGCATCTTCATCTTTTAAGGACTATGAGAACTTGACCAAAAACTATTTCTATTCATAATCTTAAAGGAAAAATGACAGGCATTTCTATTGCATTAAATCTCAAGTAACTTAGCATTTTCAATCCTAAATGGAAAAAGTTTCACAAGTCAATCACCTTCACCCTGAAAATATCTATAAAAAACCGTAGATAAACTTCAAACTATACATCTTATGAGAACAATTAAAATAATAAATCTTACTGTATGCTAATAAAAAGGAATACTTATGAAAGAATTTAAGCTTTCCTGACCTTTTGCTAAAATATTTGAGTACATTTGTACTCAAAGTCTGATGCCCTTAAAACATGGAAAATAGAGCAAAACTCAATATTACCTACAATTCAGTAGTTCAACCAGACCACTGAGCTAATTTATTCAGCTCCTACAGGGCCTGACACAAAGGATTTTTCTTTATCAATGGTAAGGTTTAGATTTTTATTTATTAAAATACTGTTCTTAAAAAATTTATAATTGGGTTAATTGACAATGGAGTTTGACAAAATTTCTTCAATTGTTTTGTTTCTAAAACCTAATGTTCATTGTCGATTACAATTAGGGAATTCACACACAAAAAATGTTTGACTGTTATGTTACTCTTTGGTCTGTACATATAGAGATTGGATCACATGGGCTATTCATCCATGGATCAAATGATAGTGAACAATTTTAAGATGTGACAGAATTACTTGTATGTGTCTGTAATTTTGATATCATGAATACCATATTCAACATTTGGCTTGACTTTTTTCATTTGTTACTGTCATGTTCTTTGTTTCATATATTCTGCAGTTTAGCCTGAAATTCAGTTATAAAAAGTCTAGATTCAGTTCATAGTGAGGGATGTGGGATATCCACTGGACTTTTAAATCTTCCCCAAATTCCTCTATCCAAGCTGAAAGTGGCAAGACTATCTTACACAAATTAGGGAGTTGATATACCAAACTTGACATTGATGTGCAAAGCACCTGTTATGTCTGTCCTAGACTATGGATTTCATATACTGTATGTATGTATGTATATATACATATATTTGTATACATACACACACACACACACACACACACATATATATATATATATATATATATATATATATATATATATATATATATATATATATATATATATATATATATATATATATATATATATATATATTAATATGAAATCCATAGCCTAAGACAGACAAAACAGGTGCTTTGCACATGAATGTCAAGTTTGGTATATCAACTCCCTAATTTGTGTAAGATAGTCTTCTTGATCAAATTCAATACCTTAAAATCTGACCTATATGCATACGCTACAAGTGCCTTTGATTTAGACATACGCTAAAAGATTATGCCTAAGAACTTTCTATTTGACCTAGGGATTTACGGTAATGTCTAATCTTTAAGTCAAATCTTCAGTTCTTTTCACCTTTGTATATTTTAATAGATCATCACTGTAACTGTTTTTTAATGGCAGAATTGGAACCTACTGATGAGGCCCATGTGTCTTTTTACTACAGCATTACTTTTCAGTGTAGTATACAGGAAAAGCACCCTCATGAACATTTTTTCTTATTCCAACTGGTAGTTCACGATCAGTGTCACTTATTGCAAGGGTGAAGAGGGTGCTACTAAGAACTTTCCTGTGAAACTCTGTTTTCAACTGAAAAAGTCTTTATTGTGTAATGTTTTTAATAAGTATCTCCAAGTGGTATCATAAGCTTTCTCTATACCAGAGAAAATAGCTATTATGATTTGTTTGCATTCAAATCCTCTGCAGATTTTATCTTCCATATAGGATAGTCAACCTATAGTTGTTCTTCAATCCAAACTGGGTAGGTGACAATATCTTATCTTACTCTACCTGCCACATGAGTTGTACATTTACCATTTCATCAAACAATCTGAATAAACAATCTGTCAGGGAGACTGGTCTGTAACTGTTTACCTCACTTGGGTCTTTTCTTGGTTTGGATATTAAAATAATAATGGCATTACATACCATTCTTCAGCAAATTTATTTCTGAGCCACAAATAATTACAAAACTGTAAAATGTACGATCTAACAAATGGTACTGAATGTTTAGTCATTTCAAAATACATGTTCTGTCTCAGATGCAGATTTATTAAGATTTCAAGGGGCTATCTTAATTCTTTCGTACTAAATTTTCTATTGTAATATTGTGTGTATCATTTGTCATTTCAAAATGTAGTGGGTCAGATTCAGATTTAATTCTTAAGTACAAATGTCCATCTACATTTTGTTGCTGCTTATACTAATAAAATGTTCTCTTAATATGTTGCTTATTTCATGGGGTCAAGAATCTTCTTTCCATTTCATAATGTCGCAAGTCTTTGTGATCTTACAAATGTTCCCTTTATTTTCCTCAATTTTTTCCATACTTTTTGAATAGGAGTATTTGAAGAGGTCTGACACACTCTCTCCATGGTATTATTCTTTCTTGTAAAACTTCTTTCTCCTAAACTTTGCACAGATTTTGTTGTATGTCAGTTTTAGTGTATCGATTTCTACTAATAAGTAATTATTTTTATTTAATATGCTTGCTTCTTGTAAAGAACCTTTGCATGGACTGTCTAATCTTCCAACTGAATGCTTTTGTTTTATTTAATGTTTGTAAGGATGTGGTCTGAAATTTGGTATGGCTTTATCCACAGAATTTTTGATAGATTGATTTGATTCAAATTATTAGTTTTGTTGTGATCTCCTAGATCAGGGGTCAGCAACCTTCGGCCCGCATGCCACATCCAGCCCACAAGGGATGTCATTCCAGCTGGCAAATTAACACCTGGACAGTAATTATATAACAGTTGTTACTTACTTTAAGGCGTTGAACGGCCCTTATAGTAAATTTTATATCATGGCCCTTCTCCAAGACACTGCATAGCTATCTGGGCTGCACTCTCCAAAAGGTTGCCGGATTTATACTGTGTGTAATTGGCAGAATTCTCAGTCAGCTTTATAAATATAGCAATGAGGAATATTTTTACTGGGACTATTTCGTTATTTCACTCAAATTTATCCTCTATGTTGGATGAACAGTGACAGTCATCCAATGATGAAAAAATCCCATGTGCTTTTGAGAAATACGTACAGTACACGCATTTGTTTTCTGTCACTGAGTTGTTACAGATTATTTGAATGCATGATCTAACAAAATTCCTGGAAGATCTGATGATATACAATTTCAATCCTAGATAGGGTTGTGGGCATTAAAATCACCAATTATTAAATTAGGTCCTTCAATATTATTGATTAATACTTTCAAGTTATTTACAGTAGTGCAGTATAGGTTTATTCAATTGACGATATAAATTGTTAGTAGTATAAGCATTGTTTTTATTTGCAACTTTACTGCAGAAAATTGTAAATTAGGTAGTACTGAATCATTATACATATGGTCTTATTGTGTATATATATTGGAGCTCCTAAGCTACTGCAGTCTTATGATAAGTGTTTCTAGTGAATAGTTGCCAATTGATGGCACCACTCTGTTTACATACTATAAACATAATGCTATTGGTGCACAGTTTTTGAACAGGAACTGCATTTCCCCATAGTGTACACAATTACTGGATGTCGTACGTAAGTGCAGTCAGATTTTTACAGTTACCAGTAATTGACGTTTTACTACAGTGTACAGTATTTATCTTACCATAACTCGCATTATTATTTTTGTTGTTCCTTAAAAATTTCTATTTTTGTTTAGTGTTCTGGGTTTAACCATTTCATTAGTCTTTTTTGGATCTTTTGAGTGAATTTTTATAGCAATTTATCTAAAAAAATTTACATGCTTCTCTTTATAATGTTGAATACAGACACCACTCTACTTACAAATGAGTTACATTCTGGATGGCCACTTGTACGTTGAATTTTAAGTTGGTTACTGTACTCTTCATAAGTTAAGTATATCTTAGTTTAACCAGACCACTGACCTGATTAACAGCTCTCCTATGGCTGGCCCAAAGGATTAGACTTATTTTATGTGGCTAAGAACCAATTGGTTACCTAGCAACGGGACCTACAGCTTATTGTGGAATCCGAACCACATTATAGTGAGAAATGAATTTCTATCACCAGAAATAAATTCCTCTTATTCTTCATTGGCCAGTCGGAGATTCGAACTCGAGACCAACAGAGTGGTAGCTGAGAACGGAACCCGCTCGCCCAACGAGGAACTGTATTGTACTCTCATGCCTACTTAAGTACAGTATGGTATAAAGTTAATACAGTACTGTACATTTTTACATCCTCAAAACACAGTTCACTGTACAGACAGCACTGTATTTTATATAACAGGCATGCAGAACAAAATCTGAACTTATGGGTGGCAAAGGGGTGAGGTCTGAACACAATTTTAATTTGCACTCACGTTTGTTTGCATCCCTGAATGTTGTAAGTAGGTTGGTATCTTTGCAGATGAGAGCAAAGGTTAGTAACTCAGTGCTTGTTCCGAAGAGTGACCTATCTGCTGGCTGCAGTACTACAAAGTTGCTGAAAAACTTATTTTTAAGCCACTATGTAAGTATGTGGAATCTAAAGGATTGTTTGCTGATGGTCAATATGCACACAGGAAGCAGTGAGGTACCTGTGATGCTCTTCTAGACTTAAAATGCTAAATACAAGAGACCCCTGATAAGGGCTTTGAGTGCTTTCAATTTAGTAAATCAAAAGGCACTTGCAGGCAGTCCCCGGGCTACAACAGGCACAGCTTACAACGTTCCAAGCTTATGATGCTCTTCAAATACATTCATCAAAAATTATTTCCCGGTTTACAACGCATGTTCTGGGGTCACAGCACCCATCCGACGGAAGAAATATGGTTCAAAAACGGCAGAATGGTAAAAATTTAAAGGTTTTTTGATGAAAAACTCAATAAAAATGCAGGTTACGTTGTTTTCAAGACAACCAAAGGATTAAAAGTAAGGTTTTCTTAAAATTTTCAACAATTTTTCAACTCATGAAAGTTTTTGGCTTACAATGCAGTGTAGGAACAGAACCACATCATAAACTGGGGACTGCCTATATTTATTAACTTAGAATCTTGGAGTGGGTGGATATGTTTTAGGATTACCACAAAATTTCCTTACAGGTAAGGAGGCAGCGAGTTGCTGTTGATGGGGTCTTTAGTGAACCAAGAACTATTGTGTCTAGAGTTCCACAGGGTACAGTGCTCTTGGTCTACTGTTATTTTAGTGTATACAAGTGGTATGGTTGTTGGTGTGAAAAAACAAGGCTGTTCAGTATGCTGATGATGCTCCAGTTGTTAGGTATGGTAAAGTCTCCACTTATGAGATATGAAGCTGTCCTCAGCCCCAATTGGGAAATGGACAGAATTGGTGAAAGATGTAGTTTGTGGGGTAGGAGGCTGAACTCCAGTAAAACAAAAATACTATTCATTAGCAGATCTTGTACAGATTTTCCACTCCCTCCTCCCCTTTAGGTGGATGGGACTTTGTGAATAAGTCTGAAGCTTTAACTATTCTATGTGTAACTTTTGACTAACATCTTACTTTTGAGAAACATGTAATGGAAGTTTCAACAAATGCCGCACGAAAGTTAGGTAATGTACGAAAGGCCTCATATATTTATAATAGTGATGCAACCTGTTTTAGGTCATTTGTCCTTCCTTTACTGGAATACTGTTCTCCAGTGTGGATGTCTGCTTCTGCCAGAGATTTATCTCTTTTAGATAGAGTGGTTTGTGGTGGTAGGTTTCTGTTTCCTATTAGCAGTTATAACTTGGACCATTGATGGATGCTCTCTTGTTTGTCACTTTTTCATAATTTATATTTTCAGAGATCTTTCACATTCACAACTGATCCCTGATCCCTTTTCCTGCTGAGAGCAACCATATTGCCCCACTGTCAAACTACTCAATTCCCGAGGTCTTTTATTCCTCACACTGCTGGACTGTGGAACAGTCTCCCAGAAGATGTCACGCAATTG
Source organism: Macrobrachium rosenbergii (assembly GCF_040412425.1). Taxonomy (NCBI): domain Eukaryota; kingdom Metazoa; phylum Arthropoda; class Malacostraca; order Decapoda; family Palaemonidae; genus Macrobrachium; species Macrobrachium rosenbergii. The sequence continues at coordinate 59,697,798 of NC_089761.1, forward strand.
GAACTTCAGAAGTTCAATTAAAGATGCAATGCATTACTACCCTAATACAACTCAACTTGTACTTTAATATTTTACTTACATTTTTATTTACTCATTAATTTGTTAATTTATCTGTTTTTTAATAACTGATCTCCTCTTTCTCCATTTCCCATTACCCTCTGTTAGTTCTTTTGAATGAACACCATATTCTTTGGAAGCTTGAATTTCAAGTCAATGGCCCCTGTGGGCTTGTTCAATATGAACAGGGTTATCTCCTTGAAAAAATATGAAAATTAGAAAATACAGTAAAAATATAAACAAGAATCCTGTAGCATAAAATATAAATAAAAGAGTAAAGAAGTGTTAGTGTACTTAGGCTTCGATGTAAACATACATCAGTTATTCTCTCCCCCTCTCTCCACACTGTCCCTCCTTTCCCATGGTGTCCAGCCATCTAACCCCCCCTCTGGATACTTCTCAGACCTCCCCCACCCCCCAAAAACCCCTTCTTAGTCTGAGTGAGCAGTGTTACCAACATTTTCGTGAGGCAACGCAGCATTGCTACCATTGGAGGGCAGTTTTTTTTTTATTTATATATATCATATACTGTTGGGGCCTAGGTCCACATGTTGGATAAAGGCGATTTGGATAACTGAGGGATTACTCTGTGTTTATATATATATATACAGGCAGTCCTCGGTTATTGGCGGGGGTTCTGTTCTGATGGTGTGATAACTGAAAATTGCCAATTACCGAAAATTGAATCGCCGGAGCTTTTCGGCAATTTTCAGGGCTTCTCGGTGTAGAAAAGCACCCCTTTTCGGTTACTGGTGCCTCTGTTAGGTATGTATTGGCGCCAATGCCCAATTATCGGTGCCGATAAGCAGAAATCGGCGATTTTCAGCACCAAAAATTGCCAATTTTTGTCGCTAGACATGCGCCATAAAACTGGATTGCCATTAACCGGGGACTGCCTGTATATATGTATTCCCACATATTTTCATTCGTCCCTTTAGCCTGCTAGATGAGGGAATCCAAATTTACGAGAAATTCGCTTCTCAGTTGTCCTCTAGACGTAAATTTGGCAGCGTGCTGAGACATTATGTCACAGTTTAAACAAGGGATAGGTCTAATCCCGCCAGGTCACCCGATCTGGGGTAGAACAATACCACTTCTTCCCCCCCCCATCACATGATTCAGGGGTTAAGGAAGTCATTAGGCTCACAAAGGTGGAAACCTTTTCAAGGGAGCTACTATTTTGAACCTTAGGGACTTAGCTATAAAGTCTCTTACTGTATGAACCTATTACTGCCTTTGGGAATTGCTTCCAGATCAGACCTAGGCCTCTGTTGTCCACCTCCAAAATACCCCAAGACACCGAGCCTTCTGTGGGTGAGACTATGTGGTCAGACGCATTGCTGCAGCCAGAGGAAGCACACCCCAGTCGCCTCGTCTTTCTCTTCACACTGGCTGGACTGCAATCGCCAGAGCACCCAGATCTGCTGCAAGAGCTCTTCAAGGAACAGGTTGAGGTACATCTATGAATGCAAATTCCCTGCCAGTTCTGTTCCTTCCCGTGAATTTCTCTCCATATTTCCATTATTTCCAACTTTTCACTCTCCTAAACAAAGCCCCCTTTGTTAAAGCAAACCCTACCAACAAAGCAGCCCATGATTTGCCCCCATGACTTGTCCTAAGCTCCAATTTAAGTCAATTCAGTGATCAGAATTAGATTATTCCCACCATAGTGTTAGCCAAGGGCTAATTAAATTTAATTGATTGATCAATTCCTCCATGGTGCATACTTGACTTTCATACGAGAGAAACTCCTTGATTTGGAATGCTTAACTGGAATTCTCTTCCGGGAATCCTGTTACTCTGCTCCCATGCGGTCGAACCCAACCTTGTGAATCAATTCCACTTAGAACTACTGCCGTTTCTGATAAGCCAGAGAGTCTGATACGCAGTCCCAGGGCACTACCCAGTTCACCCCCATTGAGCACAAGTGCTGGATCCTTGCAACTCATTCAATCAGCATTAACTGCTCTCTATTTCAAAGACTTGCTATTCACAGTCTAACAGTGTTTCACATTTTATTTGATTGCCTGCTGGATCATCAGTTTTCAAATTAATTTCACGATTGCTGCATTTGTAAATAAATTCATCTTAACGTAACTAGTGACTCATTTCCCATGGCGACCTTCCACTCCCTGATTTAATTGGTGATGATTAAGGTAAGTCACACCTAGTTCCCATCCATTTTATTACCTTCTGGGTGCTTTCTGTTGGCCCTCAAAGGCAGTCCATGATAAAAACCCCTTTACATTCTTCCAACAGACCCCAGAACGTAAGAGTGGCAGACCTTGCTAGGATTCCTAGAGGACTAGCATGATAACTAGCCTTGCTGTTTGCTAAAACTAAGAACGAAATGAACCAGGACTAATACATCAATTGATTTAATCCCATTGTTCACAAAGGCAACAGAGGGCGACTGAGGTGAAGGAAGGGTACACAGGTAAGGGTTATTATCATAAGTCTTGTAAAATTAAGGATTCGTTAGGATAGGGAAAAGTGTTAAAGAAAAGAGAAAAAACACAACAAAATCTCAAAGGGAGAATTTCATATGATAGGTGAAAGCGCACAGGTTCAAGTTAGCGACACACAGTAGCTGCCCGCGAAACTTTGTATCTTCAGAATAGCAGCTGTGCTGGGTTGCCAGATGACTGATCATTAGGAATTAGGAAGTGCATTGCTAGGGATTTATTTCATATGTTAGCCGGAACAGTTAGCTAAGAGTGTTGTTCAAGAACAGTTACGGCAGAAAGTGAGTCTTTGATGTAGGATTTGAAATTCGTGTTGTTAAAACAAGCGTAGCAACCTCTGGCAGTCCGACACCGGACCAGTAGCTACTCTCAGCTTGCGCAGGTGCGAATCAGCGTCCTCCTCACACTCCAACAATTCCAAGAGTGTCATTCAATACAAACTTGCATTCAATGTTACTAAAGTAAAGGCAGCGCTGTTATTTTAAGCTAAATACTTCTATTTTGCATTCAAAAACCCGCCTTCAGCCAAGAAAGTCGAGTGTTCCTCTTTCCTCAAATTCTAAATCAGCATCGTTATGATGCGGCCCAGATAAGTTAGCCATCAGCTATTTCCCTGTGAGCCTCAGTTCCACATCTCTCGTCCATGCCGAACGAATTACATTGCTTTTCGTCCTAATGTAAACCTAATGAAAATACCTTGATACTTTTGAGAATAATTTGAAAACCCTTTTTCCAACATATAATTTGTCATGACGGGAGCTAGCCAGTAAAATTACGTAAATTCCAAAAGTCGTTTCTGATAAGCCAGAGAGTCTGATAAGCAGTCCTGGGGCACTACCCATTTCCCCCCCAATTGTGCGCAAGCGCTGGATCCTTGCAACTCATCCAATCAGCATTAACAACATTCTATTTCATAGACTTGCTATTCACGGTCTAATAGTGTTTCACATTTTATTTGATTGCCTGCTGGATCATCAGTTTTCAGATTAATTTCATGACTGCTTCATTTGTAAATAAATTCATCTTAACGTAACTAGTGACTCATTTCCCATGGCGGCCTTCCACTCCCTGATTTAACTGCTGATGATTAAGGTAAGTCACACCTAGTTTCCATCCATTTTATTACCTTCTGGGTGCTTTCTGTTGGCCCTCAAAGGCAGTCCATGATAAAACCCCTTTACATTCTTCCAACAGACCCTATAGAACGTAAGACTATATATATATATATATATATATATATATGTATATATATATATATGTGTGCATATATATATATATATATATATATATATATATATATATATATATATATATATATATATATATATATATATATATATATATATATATATATATATATATATATATATCCCTGGTTTAACGGGGAAACCGTTCTTGCGCGTAACGTTAACCCGAAAATCGTAAATGGTCACATCATAAGAAAATTAAGAAAACCTTACTTTTAATGCTCTGGGTGCAAAAAACGATGTAAACTGCATTATTATTGAGTTTTACATCAAAAACCTTCAAATTATGATTATTCTGCCATTTTGGGGCCATATTTCTTCCGGTTGATCGGATGCGACAACATCATTGATGAATATATTTGAAAAGCGGGACAACCGTCGAGGGGACTGCCTGTATATATATATATATGATTAGCCATTTTGCCATCACTAATCCGGATCATTATCCATTTATTTTATTAGGCTAGAATGCACGAAACCCAGTAGCTAAGCACCTCATCCTAGAATTAAAATATCCCATAAATCAGTACAAGTTGGTTAATAAAGAAAAGACAATTATCAAATACAGTCAGTGCTCGAGTTACGATAATTCGACTTACGATATTTCGAAGTTTCACGATGGGGTTAGCAATTAATACCGATACGAAAAATATTTAGGAAATATTTTTAGATTTTGCGCAGGCACAGGCAGCGAGAGAGACCAACTTCTTTTCCTCCATCTCTTTATTCCATCTGCTAGTTAAAAGGTAAAAGAGAATGATAAAAGTATTGTTAGTAACGTTATACTCTTGCATAAATGCGTATCATCCATAAACAACCGAACGGAAACTGTTGTTTTGCTAATAATCGTCCCAGATAACAACTGTTATGCTTGTATTTCAACCATCGTACGGTTAAACAATTACTGTAGTTATGTTACAAATGATGTTAACTACAGTGCAATAGGACTGATATATTTTTTACACTATACCCTCATTTGCTTTGGAGGAAAGATCGGCAAGGAAATATACTGCTGCAGTAACTTTATGCTGCAATTTGTAGCTGAAGCTGAGGAAGCAATGTTCAAGCTGCTAGTGACTATAGATTATCGTGCATCGGCAACATGGATGAAACTTTACCGTAAATAAAATTGGAGAGAATGTATTTTAATCAAAACTACTGGGCATGAAAGAATACAAATTACTGCTGTTTTCACGCCGATAAAAGATAAATACGTAAAGCTCGTATTATGATGAAATCAAGAGAAAATAGCGAACGGCATCTTGATCTTTTTCTTACACAAAACAAACATGCCCCCAAAACGGCCAGCAGCGATTCCCGCGAACATTACATATTAACAAAAAAATATAGCCAAATTAATTTCACAATGAAACGTATTTAAGTTATATTTAGATTTAAAAAAATTTCATATAACGAAAAATATCCTTGTCCCAAATAAAAAAAAAAGTATCTATTCATTTACGCTTACTAGAAGCAAGAAAAGCTCTCTGAACTGAGTTACATGCGGCGAAATAAACACCGTGTTATAGATTCCAAAAACAAAACATTGATCGCAATTTACAGGTAGTCATCGACTTACGACGGCATTAGGTTCTGACAGAGCGGTCGTATGTCGATCTCGTTGTAAGTCGACCAACCACATATGTACATGTATTCTGTACCTACCGTATATTATCCATCATATATTATATCCTAAGTATGACTAGCCTACATATACATTTTAAATTATCCCAAAAATGTGCATGTATAGTACCTATTATTACGTTTAGCATATGAAATCTTATCATGCTTGAACTCCTTGATTAATACTTACTTTTATTACTGTATTTAACATTTTTATTGTAGGCATTCAAACCATCTGTCTGGTCTGTTTACATTTTCTTATCCACCATTTGCATTGCCAATCGGCTAAACGTATGACGTATTATTTACTTTTATTTATTTATAGGTTTGAATTAAATACATACCGTATTTGACCGCGTATAAGATGCACTTAAAAAAAAAAAATGGCCTAAAAAATCCCCCTGCGTCCTATGTACATAATGTAGGCTCAAAATTGAAGAATTTTGGCCGAAATTATACATGAAACGTCACGTAGATTTGTAGCCTAGCCTAACATTCGGTGTTATCCTAATAACCTATTTAAAAACAAAGTTTATTATAATTATTTATCATTATCACACTTACCATCACCGCAATTACTACTGCTAGTATTATAATCAATATCTACGTTGTTATTATCGATATTTTCATTAAAATGTGTTAATATTATCGTCGTCTACAGTGGATCGCCGCATTCCACATTTACAGACTTACAGTACGTGTGCTGCCACCTATTGGTGATTATCTCGAGAGCTTTACGATAACAAGGCTTCGTTCAGTTGGTAGTTGGCAATTCCTGCTAACATTCTCTTTATGCATAACAACATGGCTTCGACCAATTGGTGGTTGACAATTCCTGCTACCATTCTCTTTAGGCATAATAACAAGGCTTGGGAGTTGATACTTCAGAACTCGTGCTAGCATTCTCTTTTAAGAATAATAACATGGCTTTGTTCAGTTGCTCACGAGACTCGAGCCGTTACATAGGAAACATTTTTATTTAATGGATTTTACTCCTTGATTGCATACTTTTATAATATATAATGGATATATATAACATATATTACCGTAGGTAACATCTTTATTAATGTTTTTGTTGATTCTGCCGGTAAGAAACAATGTTTACAAATGAATGTGTTGCAATCTATTGGTAAACCTATGAGGTAGCTTTCAGCAGCTGATGAAACATTCGATCGTAGTAAATGGCTGATTGTATAATACATGTTTTGATAAATATAAATATGGTAAATAACTTCTTTATTAATGTTTTTGTTGATTCTGTTGGTAAGAAACAATATGCTTATGATAACCTAATACTGTACTACAGTTTTTACTTACCAAAATCATAAGAGCATAGGCTAGGAAATCTTATTTTTTTCCCTCAATGTCCTGCTGAAATTGGGGTGCGTCCTATGCAGACATGCGTCTTATAAGCCATCAAATACGGTAATTTGTTATTGCATTTGATTTATTTGCAAAAAATAGAAATACAAAAAATATTACAAAAATATGAATCTTTTACCATTTTCGAACGACACAAACACAATGAACACTGCCGAAAGCTGAGCATCTCTCGGATATGAGCGCGCTGCCGGTAGCGGGAAAAAGTATCGTACGCGTGCTCGACGTATTTTAGCAAAATATAAAATTAAATATTATTATATATTATTATATTGTCGTAGCCGTTGTAAAGTCGGTCGGTCGTAAGTCGACGACTACCTGTATAATAAAAAAGCAATATGAGAATATACGCAATTTGATACGATGTAGTAAAGCATAATTTTTTAAAAGATCCATGAAAAAGATGCACATTCGTTATGTTGATGTTTGTATAATACTGTTAATATGTGAATAGAGTTTAGTATAATGTAGGCTAGGCCACCGATATGTAGCCTATAATGATATACCATAGCGTAGGCCAAAAGACAATAATAAATGTAAAAATGGAACAGCAAAAGCATGCCTGTGTTTACAAACACCTCCAGTTTGTTGAGGCAGCACACTGCGCCACCAAATCGAAGTGGCCAGCAAGCGAGTTAGCGCAGCGACCCGGGAAATTTGAAAATTAGTGCAGAAACAGAAATTACTGTAGTTGAAATTTGTGCCGGATTACTGATTGCCGGATTTGTGATGGTCAACCTGTATATATATATATATATATATATATATATATATATATATATATATATATATATATATATATATATATATATATATATATATATATATATATATATATATATATATATATATATATATATATATATATATATATATATATACTATATATATATTATATGTATATATATATATATATATATATATATATATATATATATATATATATATATATATATATATATATATATATAGTTGTGAGTATATTGGGATCTGCAAGGTACCAGATTAGTGATTTTGTTGCCTTACTGAGTGGTTAAGGTTAAAATACACTTAACCCAACAGTTAAGCACCTCATCCTACCTTTACAATACCCTGTAAATCAGTACAAGTTGGAATAAGGAAAAAAGACACATTACATGAAAATCAATTGAAATTTTAATGAAGCACAAGCAAAATAAACTGTAAAGGTAATTCTAATGACATATGCAAGAAAGTTCATCGATGCAACTTCTAAAATGAACAGCTGGAATTTGCAACTAAGCACATTTATATGTCTTGAGGTGAAGGGCTGTCAGGATTCCCATCCTCATCATCTTGGAATTTTTTTTATATACTTTACACTATTCTCATCTACAGTGCTCTGTTTTCTCATTCCTTTTTTTATTTTTACAACACAAAAGATAACTTCAGTAGCATGTGTAGGTTATGTACAAATGCACAAATTCATTTGCTGGCACCAGAGAACTTGCTAAAGCTTGTTTTGGTTTTGTGTTATTATACTTATGATTTTTTTTATCTACATTTCATGCTATTCTTATCTATATTGTTACTGTATTTTCTAATTTTTTATACTTTTACAACCCAAAAGACAAATGTATCCATGTGCATAGGGTTCGTACGAATGCACACACTCATTCGCTGGCAATGGAGAACTTGCTACAGCTTGTTTTGGTTTGTGTTGTCACACTTATGATTTTTTCTTTATATTTTACACTATTCTTATCTATATTTTTACTGCATTTTCTAATTTTTTAAAATTTTTACAACCTAAAAGATAAATGAAATCTTGTGCATAAGGTATAGACAAACACAAAAACACTTTCACTGCTGTCACAGAACTTATTACAGCTTGTTTTCGTTCATGTTGTTACGCTTACAATTTTTCAGTTTATATTTTATAGATAATCTCATCTATATTTTTACTGTATTTTCTCATTTTTATTTTTATAACCCTAAAGATAACCTCAATCGTGTGCACAGAGTATGTACGAACACAAACTCATTCGCTGGCATCAGATTATTTGCTACAGCTTGTTTTCATTCGTGTTGTTCAGCTTATGATTTTTCTTATTTATATTTTATGCAATTCTCATTTATATTTTTACTGTATTTTCTTATTTTTCATATTTATAACTGAAAAGATAACTGCAATCATGTGCCTAGAGTACGCAGAAATGCACAAACCGACTTGCTAGCTTTGGAGAACTTCATACAGCTAGTTTTGTTTCGTGTTGTTATGCTTATGATTTTCTTATTTATATTTTATAATATTTTAATTTATATTTTTATGACATTTTCTCCATTTGTACAACCTGCATGATAAAAGCAGTTGTGTGTGTAGGGTACATGTATATGCACACAAGTAGCGCCAACAAACAGTACCGTCAGGTTGGAGTGGTGACTTGGGAATTTGAAATTGCGCTAGGCAAAATTAGTCCTGAATTAGTGATGGAACCAGATTAATGACTGTCAGATTAGTGATGGTTAACATGTATGTATGTATGTATGTATACACACACACACACACATATATGTACACACATATATATATATATATATATATATATATATATATATATATATATATATATATATATATATATATATATGAGGGTAAGTCAAAAAGTTCCAGGAAAAATTGTTGAATGATGTATTTACACAGGAATGAAACAACCCAAATACTTGGTAAACAATTATCTGTGATGTAGTGATCATATAGACTTGTTACCTCAGTCATCCTCTTGCTACCGTGGTGTTAACATCTGCTTCAGAAAAGTAACTTCTTGAACCCATGGAAAATAAAAATTTTGAGATGAGAGCTAACATCAAGTTCCTGACCAAGCTTGATTGGAAACCAGGAAAAATTATTGAAGCTTTGCAACAAGTTTATGGAGATTCTTCTCCATCTAAATCAGTTGTTTATGATTGGATAAAGCGATTCAAGGATGGTCGGGAGGACCTCAAAGACAACCCAAGAGAGGGAAGACCATCGACTGCAAAAAATGAAAGAATTGTGGCTTTGGTGCAGAATCTAGTGGATTACTATCGATATGATAGCTAATGAAACTGGGATCTCCCATGGTTCCGCATTTTCAATTTTAAATGAAAATCTTGGTTTGAGTAAACTTTCAGCACGTTGGGTCCCAAAAGCGTTATACAAGACCAACTGCATCAAAGAGCTGAACTTTCTCTTGCAGTTTTAACGAAGATTGAATCAAATGAATCAGAGTTTTTTGACCGGATTGTTACTGGAGATGAAACTTGGATCCATCAATATGACCCAGAAAGTAAAATTCAATCAAAGCAATGGTTACCAAGAGGTTCAGCTGCACCAGTGAAGTTCAAAGTGGTGAGATCTGCCCAGAAGGTTATGGCAACAGTGTTTTGGGACTCCAAAGGAGTGATTTTGATTGATTTCCTTGAAGGACAAAAACAATCACCGGGAACTACTACAAAGGTGTTTTGCAAAAACTGAAGACTGCATTGGCTAAAAAAACGTCGAGGAAAGTTGCACCGCAGAATTTTTTGTTCCATCATGATAACGCTCCAGCACATTCATCAAGGGTTGCAAGAGAAGTCCTACGGAAATTTAGGTGGGAAACTTCTTCCACATCCTCCTTATAGTCCTGATCTTGCTCCTTCAGATTTTTTTCCTGTTCCCAAAACTCAATGAACTCTTAAGAGGAGTCCGGTTTGAATCTTTGGATGCTGCTAAACATGCAGTTTCAACATGGTTTATGAAAGTTTAGAGGTAAACAGAAAAGTGTATAGAGTTAGACAAAGAAGGGTTTGCCTTAAATAAAGAGTATATTGAATTTTTCCTGAAACAGCATATATATATATATATATATATATATATATATATATATATATATATATATATATATATATATATATATATATATATATATATATATATATATATATATATATATATATATATATATATATATATATATTATATATATATATATATATATATATATATATATATATATAGGATTAGATATATATATATATATATGTATATGTATTGAAAAGTGTATAGAGTTAGAATATATGGTAGATATGTAAAAATGATGTTTGAATTTCCTTAAATAAAGAGTATATTGAATTTTTTATGGAACTTCTTGACTTACCCTCATATATATATATATATATATATATATATATATATATATATATATATATATATATATATATATATATATATATATATTTCATTCATATTTTGTATTCCATTCCATCTCTCTTAGCCAGCCAAAAATAATTTGAATTTCTGATTAAAAGCACTTCCCATTTGAATGTTAGGCCAGCCAACGTGGCAGGAAAGGTAGGGTTAGCACTTGTTTTGAACTAAGAACGCATCCCTCTCCGCACCTGAATGGAAGTGAGTACAATAGCAACACCTTTTGACCCCCTATATCACCCGTCTAGTAGCTGATGCCCCTCATTGGTGTTATGGGCGAATCCAGGCTGTGACGCTGTGACATAGATAGGAATTTAACCTCTAAGTACTTAATCATAAGACCCAATTTTCTCCACTCTTTTGCTGGCTGTATGACTTTTGCAGATTGACCGAGGCCTACACTCTGAAGCAAAACAATCTGGAAGCAGCACCCTGGATTCTCACACCCATGCACAACCAGAAACCTGTACAGACAGGCGTCTTTCCATCTCTCACTGGTGAAAACTAATCACGTTGATCAGCCAAGCCCTTACATGTTAAGTACAAAACATCTACAGGCCCCAGGAGTTCAACCACGCTCTGCTCAGTCGAACCCCCACCTTGTGAATCAAATCCTTAAAGAATACTGCCATCTCTGAAACCAAGGAAGTCTGGATAGCATTTCCCCAGTTGTACACAAAGCCAATTACGGAAATTATTACAAGCCTTATCACGCTTTCCAATTAGAGACGTGCCATTCACGTCACCGTAATTTTCCCTTTCATTAAGTTGATTGCCTGCTGGATACTCAGTTCCAGCCTCATTTGATTGCTTCATGTAAATAAATTCACTGTAACGTAACCATTGACTCATTCCCATGGAGACCTTCTATTCTTTTATCAAATTGGTAAAATATGGTAAGTTCTTAACTTTCACCTCCATTTCGTTTACAGCTTGGTGTTCTCTTTTGGCCCCTCTGGCAGTAAACTTTCAGAAAAACCCCCTTGCAGTCTTCCAAAGAGACCCAATTTGTAAAAGTGATGATTCCTTGCCAGAATCTAGCTGGATTTGCAAAATTAGCTTCAATTGATGATTCCTTGCCAGAATCTAGCTGGATTAGCAAAATTAGCTTCACTATTTGCTAAAGACTAGGAACGAAACAAACCAGGAATAAATCATTCATTTAAATTAATTAATTCCATTATTCACAAAGGCATAAAGGCAACTGGAGCAAAGAGTATTAAGGTAAAAGGTTATCATCATTAAGTCTTGTAACACTGAGGATTCATAGGGTTTAACAGAAAGTGATATTAATTTTTCTTTAAGGAAATGCAACACGCCGAGTTAGAATTTCTTCATAACACAGGTGAAAGCGCATAGGTTCTTAAATTAACGAGACAGAGCAGCAGCCACGAACGTTCACCACCGCAAACTTCCCAGTGTAGGGAACTGTTGTGTGTGTTGCCAGATGAATGAGCATAGGAGTTAGGAAGTGTTTACTAGGGAATTACAGTACAGTACTGCATGTGTTAGCAAGAACGAGTTAGCTACGAGTTTATTCAAGAACAGTTATGGCTGAGAAAGTGTACAATTTCTCTGTGATATAAATCTCGAATTCACACAGTAGCTAAACCAACTGTAGGAGTCTCTGGCATCCCAACGCTGAGTGAGCAAGCAGGCATTCTGTTCAAGTTGGCGCATGCGCAAATTTTTTCCAGTGTCGTAACAATGAAAACATTCCAAGCGTAGTCATTTAGCAACCCTCCCAGCATATATTCAGTAAAGTAAAGACATTGCTAATGTTTAAGGTTAAACAATTCACTTTTGCATTCGAAACCCGCATTTAGCGAGAAAATAGTTTTGTTGTTTGTATCCATTTTCTCTCCCACACTTCCCATTCTCTGTTGGCACGACGAAGTGAGTCAACCCGATCAGCTGTTCTCACACACGCGACTCGATCCCACATCTTTTGTTCAAGCTAAACAAAGTTTCATCACTTTTCAACCTTAATATAAAACCTTCACAAAGACAGAGTCTTCTGAAACAACTTACAACTTTACTTACTATAACTTATCAAGGCGAGAGCGAATCCGTAAGATTAAGTAAATCACAAAAGTTCATTTTAGAAAGTGAAAAGGTAAACAAAACTTAACAAAATTGAGGGTAGAATAACTTTAATTTCTCCCGTATACAAGCCTCAGTTGAACTCCGCTCTCGGAGAAAGAGAGAGAGACTTTTTTGTTGTTGTTTTGTTCTCCTTCCTTTTAGCATAACAAAGGGACTTATACAAATTTATCCACGAGTTGGAAAAACAACCCATGAATCATAACAGCCAAATACAAAGAATTTTCTTTCGTTTAACCAATCTTCGAACTTCAAAGATCCAACTCCATTCTCACTTTATTATACCCAGTGCGCGAAACTTCATAAGCGCTCTTTCCCGTGAACAATATTGCATACCTGCTTTTCCATTTCGTGCTTCGGTCCATATAAATACTCGTACACCATGGAGCGCACGGACAACTAATTACTAATACGTTTATTAACCCTTTAACGCCGACTGGACGTATTTTACGTCGACAAAAGTCGTCTGTCGGGTGCCAAGTGGACGTAAAACAAGTCGAATACAAAAAGTTTTTTTAAATATTCGCAGAAAAATACTTATAGGCCTCGTCTGCGAAAAATTTTAAATCACGCGCCTTGAGGGATGCTGGGAGTTCACGGATCACGCTGTTGTTTTGTTTACAAGCGTGACCCAGCTGCGCATGCGCGAATTTCTTTCTTATCCCAAAAGAAAGCATCAGCTAACTCTGCTGAAAATCTCAGAAATTCTTTAGTCACTTTGTCGTAATTTTTACACCGTTTTCTATCAGCCTTTGCATAAAGTTTTATATATGAAAATGTGCACAATTTCATGTACAATACAACAGAAAATAACTCATGGTTGTAGCTTTTATCAGTTTAGAAATATTTTCATATAAATCACGATGTGCCCAAATTTCAACCTTCAGTCAACTTTGACTCGACCGAAATGGTCGAAAAATGCAATTGTAAGCCAAAACTCTTACATTCTAGTAATATTCAATCATTTACCTTCATTTTGCAACAAACAGGAAGTCTCTAGCACAATATTTCGATTTATGGTGAATTTTTGAAAAAAACGTTTTTTTACATCCGCACGTTATGAATTCATGCATCATTTTGTGATAATATTTTCTCTGTGTTGCTTTGATCGTTTTACAATTTGTTATATACCAAAATCATTGCAATTTAGTGTACAATACAACGAAAAAAAATAACTCATTAGCTTTAACCGTTTTGCTCACAGTGCGATTTGTATACAATTATATATGAAATTTTTTTTTTGTGCCGTCATATGCTGTATTTTGTGCCGTCATATACTGTATTTCAATATTTATATATGATGATATTTTTTTCCATTTCTGATGGCTGCAGACTAAACGTCAGGCAATGAGAAAAAAAGGAGCCAAAAATGAACTCTTAATCTTAAAAACTAAGCGTGCTGTGATTTTTTGAAAAAAAACTTTTTTTCCGCTTCGGCGCTAACTCCCGAACGCCGCCGGCATACGGCAGACACTTTTGTAAATAGAGGCTCGGCGTTTTAGGGTTAACATAATATTCCTGATTTAAGATAAACCCCTTGCAGTCAATTAATGATCTGTGAGAGCATCTGGAATTCAAGTGTTATCTGGATACGTCTCTCTAAGAATCGGGCACGCCCTGGAACCTGGTCATACCCTTGTTTGGAGGAGGACTAGCCATAATATACTTGGGAACTGCTTATAAGAGTGTCACAAGAGTTTCTCAGCTGTTGTGTCATACCCTAACGTAGGGTGAAATATTCATTTTTTTTGTTGAACTAGATGGTTGATTAATGTGGTTTATTTAATTCATGTGTTCAGAATAAATCAAAATATTCAGTAACCTTGTTTCAACTGGCGACCGAATCTAATTAAGTTAATTACCTGTCTTTTTTGGTAACTTATAATTACCTGTCTTTTTGGTAACTTTTAGCCTTAATTGATAGGATTACATGGGTCTTGGGTAAAACAAGGCTATAAAAATCACAGTAATTAATAGTTAAACTCATCAGCCAAAGGACCCATGTAACAATATATATATATATATAAATACACATTCATATATTCATTATATATATATATATATATATATATATATATATATATATATATATATATATATATATATATATATATATATATATATATATATATATATATATATATATTATATTACAAATATTATATACTGTTCAACCTCTCTGCTTTGATTTAGTAGAAGTATAACCAAAAAGAGAGAAAAATAGAGAGAGGAAGCACCAAAAAGCTTTCTCTGTGTACAACAGGGCAGTAGGGGAGCCGAGAGATAGTAGTTGTGATACAAAACCACCAACCGTCTTCAGAGGATTATAAGTTTAGTTTAAGGACCTATCCCACAGGGAAGGCTTCACTAGGACCACCTTTAGTTATGGTATCCCTTCAGCTCCCTTTTCCCTAAAAACTACGTACTGGCGAGTTTTGTTATCTTTCAGGTTACCTGCCCGCTACAAAGGGGGGGGAGTTGTTTACAAGCAACAACCCACGCTTTCGACCCCAGGTCAACCAGTCCAGCGGTCACAAGGAGTGAGAGTACAAGTGGTATTGCTCTCGCTCCCTTCTACCTTTGTCTTTCTAACTTAGTGGAACCGATGAGGATTGATTCAACAGACCCCGGGCACCAGATGCAAGTGCGCACAATTGCTCTACGATAAGGTAAGCCTGAAGATGACAATTACTCGCCATTTTCCTGTTATGTCTCACACTATCTCTGTTTCAAATTCCTCTCTTATCAGTCACTGACTAAAGAATGCTAGTGTAACCATATCCCATTTATGAAGTTGATTATATGTAACCATATCCCATTTATGTTGATTATATGGAGTACAATTAGTGTTGCCTAGTGAGACTGCACAAACTATCCTCCCTGGTGTTAACGTAATATCCTCGGTTCAAGATACACCCCTTGCAGTAATTAAGGATAAGTGAGAGGATATGTTTAAGTAAAAGTCGGGCACACCTTGGAATCTGTCATACCCTTGTTTGGAGGAGGAATAGCCATAATATACTAGAGAACTGATTATAAGAGTGTTACTAGAGCAACTCAGCTGTTGCGTCATATTCTAAAGTAGGGGAAATATTATTGTGTCCGAAGGTGGACGAATTGGGGAGCTGCTAAGGACTCACGTACATTTTCTTACTTTAATTCATTTTCTTTGCTGGACTAGATTTTGACCAATGAGGTTTATTTAATTAATTTGTTTCAGAATAAATCAAAATACTCAGTAACCTAGTTTCAACTGGCAACCGAATCTAATTAGGTTAATTATCTGTCTTTTTGGGTAACTTTTAGTCTTAATTAATGGGATTACATGGGTCTTAGGTGAAGCAAGGCTGTATAAATCACTGTAATTAATAATTAAACTTTATCCACTGAATGACCCACGTAACAATATATATATATATATATATATATATATATATATATATATATATATATATATATATATATATATATATATATATTATATATACACACATACACAGTATATATATATATATATATATATATATATATATATATATATATATATATATATATATATATATATATATATA
Source organism: Macrobrachium rosenbergii (assembly GCF_040412425.1). Classification (NCBI taxonomy): domain Eukaryota; kingdom Metazoa; phylum Arthropoda; class Malacostraca; order Decapoda; family Palaemonidae; genus Macrobrachium; species Macrobrachium rosenbergii. The sequence continues at coordinate 59,714,434 of NC_089761.1, forward strand.
TTATATATATATATATATATATATATATATATATATATATATATATATATATATATATACACAAACATAAAAATATGAAAATAAAACTATAGTGAAATGTATATACATATATATATATATGTATATGTATATATATATATATATATATATATATATATATATATATATATATATATATATATATATATATATATATATATATATATATATATATATATATATATATATATATATATGTGTATATATAGATATAATGTATATATATAGACACATACATATGCATACATACATACATATCTACATTCATACATACATACATACATATACAGGTTGGCCATCACTAATCCGGCATCATTGGGACCTAGAGGGTGCCGGATTAGCCATTTTGCCGGATTAGCCATTTATCAGGCTAGAATACACGAAACACAGTAGCTAAGCATCTCATCCTAGAATTAAAATATCCCATAAATCAGTACAAGTTGGTTAATAAAGAAAAGACAATTATCAAATACAGGCAGTGCTCGAGTTACGATAATTCGACTTATGATATTTAGGAAATATTGCTTGATTTCACGCAAGCGCACGCAGCGAGAGAGACCAACTTCTTTTCCTCCATCTCTTTATTCCATCTGCTAGTTAAAAAGGTAAAAGAGAATGATAAAAGTATTGTTAGTAACGTTATACTCTTGCGTAAATGCGTACCGCCATAAACAACCGAACGGGAAACTGTTGTTCTGCTAATAATCATCCCGGATAACAACTGTTATGCTTGTATTTCAACCATTATACGGTTAAACAATTACTGTAGTTATGTTACAAATGACGTTAAGTAATGTACAATAGGACTGATATATTTTTTACACTATACCCTTATTCGCTTTGGAGAAAAGATCGGCAAGGAAATATACTGCTACAGTAACTTTAAGCTGCAAGTTGTAGCTGAAGCTGAGAAAACAATGTTCAAGCTGCTAATGACTAAATTATCGTGCATCGGCAACATGGATGAAACTCGACTGTAAATAAAATTGGAGAGAATGTATTTTAATCAAAACTACTGGGCATGAAAGAATACAAATTACTGCTGTTTTCACACTGATAAAAGATAAATACGTAAAGCTCGTATTATGATGAAATCAAGAGAAAATAGCGAACGGAATCTTTATTTTTTTTTTTTTTTTACACAAAACAAACATGCCCCCAAAACGGCCAACCGCGATTCCCGTGAATGTCACATATTAACGAAAAAATAGCTAAATTAATTTCACAACGAGACGTATTTAAGTTATATTTTGACTTAAAAACATTTCGTATAACGAAAAATATCCTTGTCCTATATAAATAAAGTATCTATATTCATTTACACTTACTAGGAGCAAGAAAAGCTCTCTGAACTGAGTTAAAGGCGGCGAAATAAACACTGCGTTATCGATTCCCAAAACAAAACATTGATCGCAATTTATAATACAAAAGCAATATATGGGAATATACGCAATTGTATAGTGTAGTAAAGCATAACTTTTTTTAAAAGATCCATGAAAAAGATGCACATTCGTTATGCTGATACAGTATTTGTATAATACTGTTAATATGTGAATAGAGTTTAGTATAATGTAGGCTAGGCTACCGTATATGTAGCCTATACGATATACCATAGCGCAGGTCAAAAGACAATAATAAATGTAAAAATGGAGCAGCAAAAGCATTCCTATGCTTACAAACACCTCCACTTTGTTGATGCAGCACAATGCGCCACCAAATCGAAGCGGCCGGCGAGCGAGGTAGCGCAGCGACCCGGGGAATTTGAAAACTAGTGCGGAAACATTAGAAATTACTCTAGCTGAAATTTGTGCCAGATTACTGATTGTTCCAGACTACTGATTGCCGGATTAGTGATGGTCAACCTGTATACTGTACCCAGTCCAACCTCTTAAAACCGGCAACCTTGGGACCAGACCACAGCTGGACCACAGAAAATCCTGGATGACAGAAATCACCCATAAAAACCCATTTGTAAACAGTCTTGCCAGCTCATTCCTCACAGTCAATTAGCTGCGGATTTTTCTGTGGAATGTAAATCCAAAGAAATCACAGAAAATTCACTAAATCGCATTTTTCTTCATAGAGCAATATTTGTTAATTACCACATTTTTCTGTTATTTTTGTGACTAAATGCTTTCACGATCAAACAATGATTTACTAATTTTCAAATATTATTATAATGTAAACAGCAAAATATTAATAAAATGTACTTTTTTCAATGCATATTTAAATATTTAGGTACAGTACTTAACTCTGCTTGTGAATTACCAATGTTTCCCCTATCCACACTAAAAAGAAAATAGAACAGCTCGAATACCGTATGAGAGAAAATGGCTGTGCCTGAAGATAGTGGGAACTTGATTAGTTTTCACACACAACTGTAAGCCACATATTTTTCAGGGTAAAGTTGTAAGATGACTTTAAAATGATATTAAAGTGTTTTGGGATGATAGTTTAAGGTATATTTGATGTTTGAACTATAAAAATAGGCAGTTATAAGCATTTAGAGAAGGGTCAACAACCTAACGTGGATTTTCATGGGAGGCTGTGGTCTCTAACCCATGCAAATACTATTGCTGTATTATCAAAAGAAGGACAAAGCTTATGAATAACCACTGTCATTCACTAGGTTTAGTTCCTTGTCAAAATTCTGGTCAGCACCATAAGCATCTCCGAGGAAATGCTTACACCTTCGCTCCATTGGAGCTGAAACCACTTCATAATCGCACTGTTGAATTCTGCTCTCCTGGCACCTTTTAATGTTTTCCAGCACTTCAAACTTTTCTGGCTTTTGTTTTCAACAAAAACCTAAAAATCGGCTGCTCTTGTTTCATTCAACCTGCATGTGTGTGTGTGTGTGTGTGTGTGTGTGTGTGTGTGTGTGTGTGAGAGAGAGAGAGAGAGAGAGAGAGAGAGAGAGAGAGAGAGAGAGAGAGAGAGAGAGAGAGAGAGAGAGAGAGAGAGAAGCTATTGGATCTGGTTGGGCTTTTACACTGAAAGAGACCCAATTGCAAAATTCAAATAATACAGTTGTATTCAGAATGACCATTTTAGTTGTATTCAGAATGACCATTTTAGTACAACTGTTGTTTTATGCAGTGTATGCAATTATATTTCATGCATTATTGTCATATTATTGTATTATAATTTAAGAACATGTGGTCAGGCACCATTTGCAGTCTGATAATGTTTACATTATTATAATCATCAGTTTGTTGTGTTTTGCCGACATCATCACAGTCATTAGTTACCACATGAAACGCATTTCGGAAATTCTTTTTTTCTGTAGATTATCACAGCTGGGTTTAAAAATGCAGCTTACTTTATTTGTGAATGCAGAAAATTACATTTATCAAATGTATGATTTTGCCAGTTCTGGATGCTGCTTTTGCCTCTTCCAAACATTTTATGGCCAGCACCTTATTTGTTTCTTCACCCACAGCTACAACCATAAATTTAGTGGAATACTTTCATAACACTTTCCTCTCCATTGTATTAAGGATAAATAAATTTTTAGTTTATTATACTTATAGAAGTCACTTTTGAAAATCAGCAAATTTTTAACAAGTCGAAAACTATAATGCAACCCTTAACCCTTAATGGACGGATTGATCCGCAGTGTGAAGTAAAACAGGTTTGGGGAGGTGGACGGATTGAGCTTCAGTGTGAAGCAGAATTACGCACCACTGTTATGGTAATAATGATTCAAAACAAAGGTGCCAATACTTCTATATGCTATAAATTCACTAATGGCAACTTTTATACAGATGTGAGAGTTAGGCCAGTATCAGTAATGCTTGTGACTTCAAGGGGGGAAGTACTGCATCTCTCTCTCTCACGAGTCTTTTTGTAAATTTGCTTGTAAATATACGAAGGGGTTGCTGTTGTTTTTTGTTTTTGTCTTTTACGATAGTATGTCGGTTGTAAATGTAATTTTACAAAGAAAATTGCAAAGAAATATTAGAAAAAGCATGTAAAAGTAACAACATGTAAAAGTAACAAAAAAAGTTACTGAATCTTCCTTCTTGTAAATTTACGTGAATATTTTACAACAAATATGCCAAAAATTTGTTACTGCTTTCATTTCTTATCTGTTTTGATATTGTGTGAGCAGTAATAATAGTTTTACAACACACATATATGTTTCTAATGAATAAATTTATTAAGTTGGTAAAATTTACAATTGTCTTGTAAATGAGGCCCCACAAGGGATTGTAAATAGTCATTTTCAACTTCTCGTGGAAGGTAGGGAAAATTTTTTAGAATTTATTTATACAGTGTGAATGTACATGTATTTCTCTTTCCATTGATGTGATTTTTTTTTTTATTTTACTGACCTCAAAGTTTCCCCGGTCTGGGGTGTTCCACATTGATAAATTATGCCGTCCCTTAAGGGTTAATAACTGTGTGTTAAACAGTAAGTGACTAAGTGACATCGGCAAACAGCTGTTTCTAGATTTGATTTTGTATATCAGTACTTGCTGTTTTTTATGCCAGTGTCTTGCAAGCAATAGTAAGTGATTATTAATTATAAGAAATAATAATGAATTCTTGGACAAGTCTCAAGAATGGTAAGCCTGATTTAATGTATGAAGATTTGCATTTAACCTAATGAACTTTTGTTTCTAGGCCTGTTTCTTAGTTAACCCTTAAACGCCTGTTGGACATAGCAAACGTCGACTAAAATTGTCTGTTGAATGCCGAGTGGACGTTGCAAACGTCGACTACAAAAAATTTCAACCTTCAGTCAACTTTGACTTATCGAATCGAAATGGTCGAAAAACGCAATTGTAAGCTAAAACTCTTACATTCTAGCAATATTCAATCATGTACCTTCATTTTGCAACAAATTGGAAGTCTCTAGCACAATATTTCGATTTATGGTGAATTTTTGAAAAACTTTTTCTTACGCCCGACGGTAACTCCTCGGCCGAAAATTTCAGAAATTCTTTCATCATATGGCGTAATTTTTGCACTGTTCTATATTAGCCGTTACATAAAGTTTTATATATGAAAATGTGTGCAATTTCATGTACAATACAACAGAAAATAACTCATGGTTGTAGCTTTTATCAGTTTTGAAATATTTTCATATAAATCACGATAACTGCCAAAATTTCAACCTTCGGTCAACTTTGACTCGACCGAAATGGTAAAAACGCAATTGTAAGCTAAAACTCTTACATTCTAGTAATATTCAATAATTTACCTTCATTTTGCAACCAACTGGAAGTCTCTAGCACAATATTTCGATTTATGGTGAATTTTTTAAAAACTTTTTTCCTTACGTCCCGCCAGAAATTCTTTCACACGTTGTCGTAATGTTTGCACTGTTTTATATTAGTCGTTACATAAAGTTTTATATATGGAAATGTGCACAATTTCATGTAGAATACAACAGAAAATAACTCATGGTTGTAGCTTTTATCAGTTTTGAAATATTTTCATATAAATCACAATAACTGCCAAAATTTCAAGCTTCGTCAACTTTAACTCGACCAAAATGGTAAAAACGCAATTATAAGCTAAAACTCTTACATTCTAGTAACATTCAATCATGTACCTTCATTTTGCAACAAACTGGAAGTCTCTAGCACAATATTTCGATTTATGGTGAATTTCTGAAAAAAATTTTTTTTTCCTTACGCTCATGTGCGTAACTCAACCAAACATCTCAGAAATTCTTTTGTCATGTTGTCGTAATGTTTGCATCATTTTACATTAGTCGTTACATAAACTTTTATATATGAAAATGTGTGCAATTTCATGTAGAATACAACAGAAATTAGCTCATGGTTGTAGCTTTTATCAGTTTTGAAATATTTTCACATAAATCACGATAACTGCCAAAATTTCAACCTTCAGTCAACTTTAACTCGACCGAAATGGTAAAAAACGCAATTGTAAGCTAAAACTCTTACATTCTAGTAATATTCAATCGGTTTCCTTCATTTTGCAATAAACTGGTAGTCTCTAGCACAATATTTCGATTTATGGTGAATTTTTACAAAAAACAGTTTCCTTACGTCCGCGCGGTAACTCGGCCGAACATCTCAGAAATTCTTTCGTTTCGTTGTCGTAATATTTGCACAGTTTTATATTAGTCGTTACGTAAAGTTTTATATATGAGAATGTGTGCAATTTCATTTAGAATACAACAAAAAATAACTCATGGTTGTAGCTTTTATCAGTTTTGAAATATTTTCATAAAATCACGATAAATAGAAAAAATTCAACTTTCAGTCAACTTTAACTCGACCAAAATGGTCGAAAACTGCAATTGTAAGCTAAAACACTTACAGTCTAGTAATATTCAATCAATTAGCTTAATTTTTCAACAAACGGGAAGTCTCTAGCACAATATTTCGATTTATGGTGTATTTTTGAAAAAAAACTTTTTACGTCCGTATGCTACTTAATTCATGCATCATTTTGTGATAATATTTTCTCTGTGTTGCTTTGATCGTTTTAAAATTTGTTATATACCAAAATCATCGCAATTTAGTGTACAATACAACTAAAAAAATTAAGTCATTAGCTTTAACCGCTTTGCTTACAGCGATTTGTGTACAATTATATACGAGTTTTTTTTCGCTGTCATGTATTCCAATATTTATATAAGATAATGATATTTTTTTCATTTCTGATGGTTGCATACTAAACTTCAGGCAATGACAAAAAAATGAGCCAAAAATGAACTCTTAATCTTAAAAACTAAGCGTGCTGAGATTTTTTTCCGCTTCGGCGCTAACTCACCGAACGCCGCCGGCATACGGGAGACGTTTTTGTAAACAGGGCTTCGGCGTTAAAGGGTTAAAAGCCAACTCAGATATAACATGCATTATCAATGGTATCTGCTGAAACTGAGACAGGCAATTAAAGCCTAGCCTAGTGTAATCTACTTAAAATGCATTTTGCACTATACATGGTGTATATGATGAAATCATGTTTTTGTACAAAATTTTAATGATCACGATACATGAGATCGGAAGATACAAGAGTATATACACAAATTATGGTTCTTTTGAGTTGCACATTAAGTTTTCGTGGGAAATAAAACTGCACTTGTGTATTTATGGAGCATGCTCCAGCTCTGAAATCCCAAAAAATCCTATCAATCTATCTGTGTCTGTCTGTCTGTCTGTCTATATATATATATATATATATATATATATAATATATATATATATATATATATATATATATATATATATATATATATATATATATATATACTATATATATATCTATATATCTCTCTCTCTATATATATACAGGTATTCCCCTATTTATGATGGGGTTAGGTTCCAAAACCCATCGTTTGTTGAAAAAATTGTAACTCGAATATGGCCTAGCCTACACTAGGGTAATCAGTACCATCGATACATATATGGTAGCCTAACCTACACTACAAGGTATACTTTATACATATATGGTATAGTAATTATTAGTGTCTGCTAATTCTGCAAGTTCAATGCAGATTGACATGATAAGTCAGTAAAAAGAGAAATTGAATAACATACAAGGCCTAGCCTGCACTTTCGTATATCATATACGGTAGCCTAGCCTACATTATACTGTATTCTATTTTCACATAATACAGTAACACCGTATTATACAAACATCAAAATAATGAATGTGCATCTTTTCCATGGATCTTTTAAAATGTTATGCTTTACTACACTGTATCCAATTGTAAATATTCTTATATTGCTTTTGCATTATAAACTCCGATCACAGCGATCAAATGTTTTGGTTTGGGAATCGATTACGCGGTCTTTATTTCGCCGCATTTAACTCGGCTCAGAGGGCATTTCTTACTTCTAGATAGCGTAAATGAATCTCTAGATACTTTATTTATAAGGGACACATATTTTCCGTCATACGAAGTGTTTTTAAGTCGAAATATAACAAATGTCTCTTTGTGAAATTAATTTAGCTATTTTTTTCATTAATAGATGATGCTGGCGGCTGGCGATTTGGGGGTATGTTTGTTTTGTGTAAAAAAAAATCAAGATTCCGTTCGCTATTTTCTCTTGATTTCATCATCATACTATGAGCTTTTCTCTTGATTTCATCATCATACTATGAGCTTTTCGTATTTATCTTTTATCGGCGTGAAAACAGCAGTAATATGTGTTCTTTCATGCCCAGTAGTTTTGATTAAAATACTTTCCAATTTTATTTGTGGTCGAGTTTCATCCATGTTGCCAATGCACGATAATTTATAGTCATTAGCAACTTGAACATTCTTTTCTCAGCTTCAACTACAACTTGCAGCTTAAATTTACTGTAGCATTATATTTCCTAGCCGATCTTTTCTCCAAAGCAGATAAGGGTATAGTGTAAATATATATCAGTTCTTAACATCATTTTTAACAAAACTATGGTAATTGTTTAACCATACGATGGTTTAAATACAAGCAAAACAGTTGTTATCCGATTCGGTTATTAGCAAAACAACAGTTTCTCGTTCGGTTGTTTATGGCTGACTTTTATCATTCCCTTACTTTTTTAACTAGAAGATGGAATAAAGAGATGGAGAAAAAGAAGTCAGTCTATTGTAAGTTGGTCTCTCTTGCTGCCTGATTGTACGGCAACTGTATGCTGTTGCCTGTGCCTGCTCGAAATACAAAAATATTTTCTAAATATCGTCGTCCCGGTATTAATTGCTAACTCCATCATAAACTTGAATTATTGTAAGACGAATTATCATCACTCGTGCACTACCTGTATTTACAAACACACAAAAGTTGCATACGAACACTGACCTATTTTAACTTCCAACACAATGAGAGCAAGTGAGGTCGTCTCATTGAATTAATGTACCTATTCTAGCCTCTCGGGCCAACGTATCATACACCGTACGCTGCCTGATTGTACATTGTTGCCTGCGCCAGTCGCCCGTGAAATTTAAAAATACATATTTTCAAATATTGTCGTATCGATATTAAGTGCTAACCCCATCGTAAAAGCGAATTATCGTAAGTCGAATTATCGTAACTCGAGCACTACCTGTATATATATATATGTATATATATATATATATATATATATATATATATATATATATATATATATATATATATATATATATATATATATATATATATATATATATATATATATATATATATATATATATATATATACACACACACACACACATATATATTTATATACATGCATACATATACATGTATATATAGGGTATATATATACATATATATACAAACAAAAATTTGGCTGTAGCATGGGAAGTCCCCTATCACCCCTTCTAGCAAACTTGTACATGGAATATTTCGAAACAGAACTTTTGTCGTCTATCAAACCCCATAATATGATCTGGCTTAGATACATAGATGATATCTTTACTTTCTGGGACAATAGCTGGGGGGACTTTAATGAATTTTTTAATAGGCTAAATTCGCTAGTTCCGACCATAAAATTTAAAACAGAATGGAAAAAAGACGGAAAACTGCCGTTCCTAGATGTACTGATCATAAGAAAACAGAACAGGTATGCATTTACAGTATATAGAAAACCCACCTTCGCTGTTTCCTACATTCATTTCTTAAGCTACCACGACGTCTCCGTAAAAATCATGGTAGGGTGCAACTTATTCCTCAGAGGACTTAGGATATGTTCAAATGAGTACCTGGATAAAGAATTTAACACAATCCGCCAACACCTAACGCAACTGCTCTATCCACCACACATTATCGAGAGGGCTATTAACAAAGCGAATAAAATATACTATAGAGATCCCACTCACAACAGACAAATAGATTTCAACAACAAAATAAAGCTTCCGTACGATGAAAACATCCAAAAGGCCAGCGAACAACTCAGGTCTAACAATCCTTTCATTTTCCATTATCCCAAATCCATCGGGAGTTCGCTCATTAACATATACTTAAATAACAAAAGGGAAGAAGCCGGAGTTTACAAGATACCGTGTAGCAATTGTCATGACATCTACGTAGGCGAGGCAGGTAGATCGCTCTCGCAAAGAATAACAGAGCACAAAAGATCAGTACGTTACGCTTTGGAGAGTTCGGGAATTTTCCTACATATCAGAAATACGGGGCATGTCATTAACTGGAGTGGGGCGGAGTTGGTTTTCAAAAGTAGCTGTCCGTACAAAAGAAAGATGCTGCAATCTGCTATCATCAATCAAACCAACAATATGAACCTGTCAGGAGGACACTGGAAATCGGACAACATCGACACCTTAATCCTCAAACCCCTCCTGAAGAAGATGACTCAAGAAACGCGACTGCCAGATCCATCGCCAAACGGGAGCTAATGAGGCCAAAAACCACTAGGGAATTTGGTCATTCTCCTCCTTCTTAAGAAACGCCACCTCCATACCATCGGAGGCCTAAGGCCACACCTTTATGTTTTTGTATATATACCATTGTAACTTTCCACCTGTCCATATTCTACCAGTGAACAGGGGTACAGAAGCAAGTGCTCGAAATATATGGTTTCAATGTTTAAATAGTGTTTTATAGGCCTTCTTATATTCATGTGTGTATGTATATATATATATAAATATATATATATATATATATATATATATATATATATATATATATATATATATATATATATATATATATATATATATATATATATATATATATATATATATATATATATTACTAAATATATACCTCATTCAAACTGGATGGTATCTAATGGAGTTTTTATTATATATATATATTACAAAACTGGATGTTACAAAAGTTAGCTTTCTTGGACAAACAGTCCACATTATCAAGTATCCGTGCAATGAGCAGACGCGTAGTCCGGCTGTATTTATATCTGTGTGCTGGGTACTTTTATTAATCCTATAATCGCCTAGCTCTTCCTGTGTGACCTCCACCCCCTCTTGACCTTGGTCTTTCTCTGATCCTTCCTCCTAGGTGACCGTTTTCCGTGCTTTCTCTTACGTTTTTTCTTCGTTTCCTTGCTACTGTGGAGTATACGGTTTTTCTAGATATGCTGTCTTCAAAGCCGTTTCGGTGTTCCCTGCCATCGTGTTGTTGGCGCAAGTTATGAAGGCGTTCTCTACAACCAGTCTAGATGTTTTGTTGGTGTTCCTGTACAGAAAACTCATATTTTCCCAGTCTATTCTGTGATCATTTTCCCAACAGTGTTTGGCAACTGCCGACGTCTGATTATAATGCCTTATGTTCTGCAGATGTTGTTTGCTTCGCTCTTTACATGATTTGCCAGTTTCGCCATAGTACCCTTCTTCACAGTCTAGACACGCTGCCATATAAACCCCCCCTCTAATCTCTTCCCCCTCTACCGACTTTTTGTTTCTAACTATTTTATTCCTAATGGTGTTTTTGTAGCTGCCTATCAATTTGAAATTATTTAGCTTCCTGTTGATGGGTGCAATAGAGTTGTTGTCCGGGACTGTAATTATTTTCTTTCCTACCAAGTGTTCCTTTTCTATCCTTTCCCTCTCCCAAAATAGTTTTTCCTTGCTTTGATATGTGCCCACTCCCACCAATACTTAGGTAGCCTAATCGCCTAAAACTCTCCCTCAGGTAATCCAACTCTTCGTCTAAAAATTCGGACTGCAAATCCTATAAGCCCTGATGGCCAACCCTGTCATTAATCCTATTTTTATTTCTTTCCTATGACTGGAGAACCTATGTATGTATGAATTGGTGTGTGTCTTCTTCCTATATACCTTGAATTTTAAATTCTCCCCTACCCTCTTGACCAGGACATCCAAGAAAGGAATTTCTCCCTCCTTCTCTTCTTCTAATGTAAACTTGATGTGTTCATTTAGTTTATTTATGTTTTCTAAAAACTTATGTAGATCTTCCCTTTCTCCCTTGTAAATGATCAAGATGTCATCCACGTATCTTACCCATTTTACGATATTTAAGTTCCCTTTATTTACTTTGCCCACCTCTTCCTTTTCAAACCATTCCATAAAGATATTAGCTAGAATTGGTGAAAGACTTGAACCCATGGCCACGCCATTTTTTTGTAGTAATGGATGCCGTAGAATACGAGAATAAGTTAGAACAATTGTTAAACGATGAAAACACATATGAGGCTTGCAACAAAAAACCGGACATTAGGGGGGTACAGTGCAATTTTAACAAAAAAGTAAGGGAAGCGTTGACAAAAATCCACGACAAAACCAAGAGAAAAGAATTAGAACATAGAGTAAAATCAGTGGAAAGTCCAGAGATCCCATATATTTATGGTAGCCCTAAGATCCACAAGGAAGGGTGCCCGCTAAGACCGATCGTGGCATCGACGAGATCACCGCAGAGGAGGCTGGAGAAATTTCTTTCCAATATAATGGGAAAATGGGTAGGCTTAGTATCCGAAGGGCATTTAAAACATAACATGAACCTGATAGACGAATTATCCAAAATTAACGTAAAAGACTGCAAATTTGCAAGTTTGGATGTAACTTCCCTGTTCACTAACGTACCAGTAAAGACGACGATGGAAATAATAAAAAAGAATATGGAGGAGGGGGTCTATACATGCGACATAGGTCATGACGTTTTAATAAAAATGCTAACAGCGGCCCTCAGCGTTAATGTTTTCAAGTGGGGTGAAAACCATTATATACAAAAAAATGGCGTGGCCATGGGTTCAAGTCTTTCACCAATTCTAGCTAATATCTTTATGGAATGGTTTGAAAAAGGAAGAGGTGGGCAAAGTAAATAAAGGGAACTTAAATATCGTAAAATGGGTAAGATACGTGGATGACATCTTGATCATTTACAAGGGAGAAAGGGAAGATCTACATAAGTTTTTAGAAAACATAAATAAACTAAATGAACACATCAAGTTTACATTAGAAGAAGAGAAGGAGGGAGAAATTCCTTTCTTGGATGTCCTGGTCAAGAGGGTAGGGGAGAATTTAAAATTCAAGGTATATAGGAAGAAGACACACACCAATTCATACATACATAGGTTCTCCAGTCATAGGAAAGAAATAAAAATAGGATTAATGACAGGGTTGGCCATCAGGGCTTATAGGATTTGCAGTCCGAATTTTTAGACGAAGAGTTGGATTACCTGAGGGAGAGTTTTAGGCGATTAGGCTACCCTAAGTATTGGTGGGAGTGGGCACATATCAAAGCAAGGAAAAACTATTTTGGGGAGAGGGAAAGGATAGAAAAGGAACACTTGGTAGGAAAGAAAATAATTACAGTCCCGGACAACAACTCTATTGCACCCATCAACAGGAAGCTAAATAATTTCAAATTGATAGGCAGCTACAAAAACACCATTAGGAATAAAATAGTTAGAAACAAAAAGTCGGTAGAGGGGGAAGAGATTAGAGGGGGGGTTTATATGGCAGCGTGTCTAGACTGTGAAGAAGGGTACTATGGCGAAACTGGCAAATCATGTAAAGAGCGAAGCAAACAACATCTGCAGAACATAAGGTATTATAATCAGACGTCAGCAGTTGCCAAACACTGTTGGGAAAATGATCACAGAATAGACTGGGAAAATATGAGTTTTCTGTACAGGAACACCAACAAAACATCTAGACTGGTTGTAGAGAACGCCTTCATAACTTGCGCCAACAACACGATGGCAGGGAACACCGGAAACGGCTTTGAAGACAGCATATCTAGAAAAATCGTATACTCCACAGTAGCAAGGAAACGAAGAAAAACGTAAGAGAAAGCACGGAAAACGGTCACCTAGGAGGAAGGATCAGAGAAAGACCAAGGTCAAGAGGGGTGGAGGTCACACAGGAAGAGCTAGGCAATTATAGGATTAATAAAAGTACCCAGCACACAGATATAAATACAGCCGGACTACGTTCTGCTCATTGTCACGGATACTTGATAATGTGGACTGTTTGTCCAAGAAAGCTTGTAACTTTTTGAATAAAAACTAACTCCATTAGATACCATCCAGTTTGAATGAGGTCCTTTTAGTAATTCTACTAATGCACAGAACAATTGTGTATGTGATAAAGTTAATATATATATATATATATATATATATATATATATTATATATATATATATATATATATATATATATATATATATATATATATATATATATATATATATATATATATATATGTATATATGTGTGTGTGTGTGTGTGTGTGTGTGTTCAAGATACTAAAGGATCTTTATTAAGACTTTAAATCGTTTATACTTCTTTTTCTCTTCTGGCAAGCTTCTCATGGATAAGGAAAACTTATTCGGGATTCTTTCCATTTACTTTTTTTTCTAGTCAATGGATTGTTTCTCCACCTCTCTTGGCAGTTTCAACAAGATTGGATTATAAATAGACGTACATGGTTTTTATTACTAAATGCAGGCATTTGAATTTCAAACATGACATCATTGGGGTGCTGAATTTCTATTAATCAGTGGGTCTCATTCTCTCGTTCGCCACCTGGGCAGCACCATGGGCATTCCTTGTACTCCGTAAGATGCATCCTCTGCTAAGGCTTGCATCCAAGGGTGTGGGCAAGGGCGTGATTCCTGTCTCTGGCTGCTAATAGTCTTGATTTGCTACGTTGTTGGTAATCGTGTCCAAGGGTGTTCTGTCGTTAAATGTTTCCCTTCAGATTCTCACGGATGTCCTGTGGTTTCCTTGAAATCCATGTTCCTCTGTATATTTAATGCAGGCCTTATAAATCAACAGGAACATTGCTGATTTATAGCAAAAGCCATGACTAAAAATCAACAACAGCCTGCATTAAATACATAGAAACACAGACTTCATCCTCCCTTCTTCAAGGAAACCACAGGACATCCGTGAGAATCTGAAGGGAGACATGATCAGCAGAACATCCCTAGACATGACTATCAACAAGAAGAAAATCAAGACTATTGGCCAGAGATGGGAATCACACCCTGGGATGCAAGCCTCAGCATAGGAAGCGTCCTACAGAGCATCAGGAATGATCATGCTGCCGCCTAGATGGCCAGCAAGAGAATGATATCCCTTCACCAATAAAAATTCAATTAAACATTCCTGCCCTCTAGAGAAGTTCTACCAGGGGGACACAACACTTCAATTTTTTTTTTAAACAGCTGCCCTATGAGAGCCATCTGTAGTCACCATAGTGAATTCAGTAATGTCATCTCTGGTACTGCAGAAGATATCAAAATACTGGTATCATCACCACCATTTCTCTTTTACATTTAATGAACAGGAATTAATGACATTGCACTTCCTGTGTCAAATCTTAATTATCCACACAATGTGAAGGAAAATTGGAAGTTATATAGCACAAAATATAAAATAAGGGTATAGCTACTTTTGTAAAATAAGGGTATAGCTACTTTTGTTCCCCTTGTGGCTTATCTTCAGAATGAGGATACCAACCATTGGTAATCAACAGTAACTTTAAGAGGGCATAACCAACATCGGGTACCTGCTCCAACCGGGTGTTAGGCCATAAATAAAACACAAGGCTTGTTTGCTATACGGACACAATTTTCAAATGGCGAAGGTTACCAGAAAAGAATTCTCAGTAAAAATACACCTTGGGAAATGGAAATGTAATATTCTTCTTCTCTTTAAAAAGTAGAAACCAAGATCAAGTACATACGAAAAAACTGTACACTAAAAAATATATATAGCATTAACCATCCCTATAGTAGTAATATTCACAACAGGCCAAATATCAAGCGATTGCTTGACTTTATTATAATTCTGATGTAAAATTCTGGCACTGTTTTTCTGAAAAATTTATAAATATTTATATTACTCAGGGGTCATCTTGATATAGTTCTTATAATCAGGTTCCTAATTCACAGGAAGAAAATACTGCACAAAAAAATCATCTCAACAGAAAACAAAAAGTTCATGAACACTTCCTAAACCATTGCTTCTCAAATTTAATGCAACAGAAATGCAATAAATATAATGTACATTAAACATTAAAGTGAAGAAAGTAGTAATCTTAATTGAACAAAATGGTATTTATCCAAACCTTTATTTTCAAACAGTCAAAACTGTATACTGCATGTTTGAAGTAAAATAAGAAAATAAAACAAAAAAATAAAATAATGAAGACAAGCAACAGCCCAGTTTCATATGCACACTTTATCCTTCACATAATGTTTTTAATTAGAATTGCCTATGCCTATGACTCCTGAATCATTCAATACCGCCTTCCTATTTTGAGAGCATTATGTCATTTAGTACTTTATCAAAATGAAAACTATAGCCAAAGATGAATATTATCAAATCATCTATCACTTAGTTGTTTCACACATCCAATTCCTATTTGCAAAAGTTTACTTTTAATCATCCTCCAAACGAAAATTGACCCCTCCCGAACCACAGCATTTATTTCATGGCCCTCTTACAATAAAAGTGGTGCTATAGAACAAGTATCTTATATCACTAGTGTACTTTACTGTAATACCTTAATCATATAAACACACAAATTAAGAGAAAAAAGAAATCTAATTGTATGCAAAACTTAAGAAAATCTGAACAAAAATAAAACATGCTATATAAAAAAACTTACTCTGGGCTGCACTATTGTTTCCAAAAACAGCAACAAACGCATTATCAGTTACAAAACCAGTCGAGTTGGAGCTTTGAGTGACACTCTGAGAGACACCTGTGAGGACAACAACAACGCTCATTACTACTCCTGGGAATGAGGACTTAAGAGAGATCTCTTCTGGCTCCAACAGAGTGACTGACAAGAAGACTAAGTCTATTACAATAAAAGAGGAGTAACAAAAATAAAGAAATGAAATACGTAATGTGAAACAAAATAAAGCCATCAAGTGCATGGAGTGGGGATTATGCTAAATGCAAATTTCTTTGCAATATTTCATCTTTTGCATCCTCAAACACTTCTAAATGGCTATGTTCCAACAAAACTACAGTACAAGAATAGACTGGGTCTATCTTAAATCATTGAGTTTGTTACTACAATGTACAAAAGGTTTATTTAGCCATGGCACAGAGAGCCAGTGAGTGTTCACAGCTATACATTTACCAATCACTGGCACTGGCAATCTACTTTAAAACAAATGATGGCAAGGAAATGATGACTTATAGTTAGATAAAATACAGTACAATTGAACATGACACTCAATAAGGCTTAACTACAACTAACGGTATGCTTAAAATACAGTATTATATCTAAAAAACAATGAAAGAAGCATGCACTTTACCACCCAATTATTAACTGGACATCACCTTTAGCACCATGCATTTGACTGAACTCAATAAAAGCTTACTTGAATATTTCTGTGTCTGTGCACAGTTTTCCTCCCACAAAATCAAAATTATACTGTATTTCTAAACTGCTGACTCCAACTGTCTATCTGCAAACTATTAAGTCTTAAAAGATAATTAAAGCAACATTACCAGGCACTCTTATCAGAGCACTTTTCACTGGGGTCTGATGCTCTTGTGAATGAATTTATATAATGCATTCTAAAGTTCTTATCAATTTCTTTCTGGTCTGTTAACATTTCGTTAAAAATGTTAACCACCAATTCCAAAACGTAAAATTCTGAAGTAAAATTTTTAGTGCTCAGACATACATGTGCATACACACACACACACTCACTCACTATACTGATAAAAAAAAATTTTCCATTTTCTAGAACAGTAACTAAATTCATACCTTGAAAAACATAGAGTAACAAAAACAATGTCTTTCTTAACCCACCCAACAGATATTCATAACACTTTATCCCATGCATTCTTTCTCCACATTTTTTAACAAAATACATTATGAGTTCATATTTTCCACTTCAGAGTCTTTTGCTACATTTAAACTCAAACCAAATAAGATGACAAGGACACACTGCTCTGCTCAGAGCAATAGAAAACTTGAATTGATGACAAAATCAGGCCAAAATGATTCCCTCTATATAATAACTACATTTCATAACAAATAAACAAAACCTGAAAAGAATAATCATTCACAATACAGACTACCCATTTATTTCAGGTTTCCACTTTCCCTCAACACACAGACTTTGCACAAACAAATGCTAATTTTTTTTACATTTATATTAACAAGTCATTCCAAACATGATCACAGTGTTTAGAATACTAATTCCTCTTCTGACTTGTGGCCATAAAAACTAACTAACCCATCTACAATACCAAAAGGAGATTTAAAAGCCTACACTGGAAGCTCAAGCATTATCTTATGCAAGACATATATATCTAATGAAAACATGGTGTGAATCCCCCACTGGATGTGATTAACAAAATGCACTAGGAATAATCTGAAATAACTCATCTAAACAAGCATATAATTTCAATACAAAATTATGTTTACCATCCTGAAACTATATCAATGTTTAATTGCTTTTATATAACTGCAGGACTAGTTCAGATCTACACAGAGTCCAACTCAAGTTTTACAAGGGCAATAAAAATGGGAGCCATTTAATGTTTGTATAAAGTACTGTATGTACAATCTTCACTATTAATAAGAAAATAAAAAAAATGGACTACAGCAGTCCTCTGATTCAGAAAACCCTGAACTGCACACCAATTAAGATATTATTACACAGTATATCCATAAATTTACTGCACTATGTACATCATTTGAAACCATCAAGACTAAAATATATAACTACTGGTATTCACTGTTAAACCATTATAAATGCACTGTGCACTACATAAAAATGCAATGTGAGTAAACAAGATGGCAAACACAAAATGCATGTGTCAACTTTACACGTCAAAACAGACATAATCAAAAGTAATCACATATACTGTGCTTATTTACCTACCTGCAGCAACACAATCAGATGAAATGCTGACTTAATACCAAGCCTCTTTTGAAAGAAAGAAAACTCCTATAATGCTTAAACACATACTAATAGACTAAATTCTACAGGTCTGAGAATTTCATGAATTTTATAAGTATATGTAACAAAATATTTTGTAACCAATACTAATGTATCATGCACCCACAAATTAGAACACATTCCAAAACTTTATTTCAATATATGATCCTTTAAAAAATAAAATCCTAGTGTGTTTATGAACAGCAAACCAGTCAACTACAATGAGTTTATTAATCCTCAAACTTACATGAACACTAGTACAGTATAGTAAAATGACAAATCATATCTATTTGCAAAAGTAAGTTTCCAGCAATTAGATAGTCTAGTAATGTAGTATGATTTATTTTATAAAAAAAAAAAAGGCCACTATAAGAATGTGACTACAACTTTTCTGAGTATTTCGTCACCACATCATCATTTGCAGAGAATAAAATGTGAGAGTCCAAGATCTCCATTAGATAGGTAACCATATTTGTGGTGTACAATGTAAGAAAACAAAATGGAATTATTGGTAACAAATTTACATTTCCATCAGGTAATGTAATCACCTCTAAGTGAAAGAGGCTAAGTTATAAAAGCTGAGATTGAAAATGAGAAAGAAATGTTTGAATAATTACAGGTGTACACTGAAAAACTACATTAAGAGAATGAATATAAACTACAGTATGTAATACTGGGAACTGGCAAAGGATGAGGTAGGACCAGAAGAGTAAGAAAACAGTATGTCTATATGCATCTATAAATCAAAATCATTAAGGAATAAAATTTCTTGTGCATGCTATGAAAGTACACAAGTAAAGTACTGCAAAAGGTAATGAAGGAAAGTCTCTCTTCAGAAGGCATTTGAAAAGAACACCAAAATATATTAACTGTAAAACTAAGGCATAGGATACCAGGAATATTCATTAGGATATTTTTTGTCAAATTATAATGATAACAGTGGTTTGTGTATCAGAAAATTTTGAGATAAAAGCCGACTTCCATAAAGGATCATAAAAATCATTTACTGTTTTCCATAATAATGGGGGAAGCTACAAAGGTATAGGAGTTGCTCTAAAACAGCAAATAACACCAGAATCAAAGGAAGGGGTTGCAGAAATGTTTAAAAATTGGAATAGAGACAATGATTGAAAACTGAAAAAAGTAAAACAAAGAGTATGGCAACTAGAAAGATGGCAAAGGATATTAATGCTGAATATATCAATGTATAATAAAATCTCCTTTATAGATCCCTTCCCCTACACTCACACACACACACATATATGAAATATACATAATGCCAGCATCTTACACTTTGGAAATCCGACTGGTAAGCACTTTAAACAAAAAGTCACCTTCCAAATTTAAACTGCTGACTGGCACTTTTTCACTAACTATTTCATTAAAAAATAACTAAAAATGCCTCCAACAGATTGAATAGTGCACTGCAATATGCTGTTGTCTTAATAAAGTTAACGTTAATTATTCAATTCTCTCTTTATACTCACTTCAATGACAAAAAGTAATTTTACAACCTTGGAAATACTGTATATACAGTGCAGCATTTCTCTAACATTCTAAACTCTGGTCAAAGTCACTGTTGCTGTTATGATAGTAACACCAGTAGTTGTTTTACATTTAATAGTACCTTATTTGTCAAATATGAAATGTAAGCCTCTCTAAGATAATGACAATTGCCTTCTCTCTCTCTCTCTCTCTCAAAAGTGCTGAAGGTTGATTTTCATACCTTCAGAGAACTTGGCATGTATCACTTTGTTTTCTTAAGCTGCTCATATTCATAGTATGAACTTGATATACAATACATGATAAAAGTTATATCCCTTAATGGAAAGTACTAAATAAAACTGTGTTAATCAGTAAAAACAGTGCATTACAAATTTATCAAAGGTTTCAAACAATAATTCACGACAGCCTAAGCTTTAGTAGCTTACGATGTGTTCCGAATGGTGTGAAGATTTAATAAATTTTTGTATGCTTTACAAAATAACTATTGAGGTAATACATCTATAAATTCCCTGCACACTTACACAGACTTGAATGAAATGTTCAATAGATTTTTAATGTGGAGGTACCAAATTGCAGTACAAAATGGTAGTGACTTGTTTACATGTGTTTGTGCGCATGCATACAAGTATGCATCATGATGCTGTGTGTGTGTGTAAGCCTGCCTCTCTCTCTCTCTCTCTCTCTCTCTCTCTCTCTCTCTCTCTCTCTCTCTCTCTCTCTCTCTCTCTCTCTCTCTCTCTCTCTGTTATTCTTAAAAAAAAAAAATGATAATTCCAGTACGCTCCAGTGAGCGGTTTCAGCATATCACAAGTAAGAGACAGAGATTTTCAGTGCTAATTTTTTACACTTTTATATACAGCACACTGCACACTGAAGTGTGTTTATTCTTTATAAGCAATGTTAGTGTATGCAGTTTTATGTGGTACTGGCATGGTAGGGGGAGTAAGGATATGTAATAAATTTTTTAAGTAATTTGTATTTTTCCTAAAATACAAATCTACGCTTTCATAAATGGAGTTTCTTGAGCAAGATGCACTTTAGCTGTCACTGGCTAACAATAAAAAGAAAATCCTACTGCATAGGCCTGAGCTCCCATGACCTCTGGCAGTGTAACTCGTCCATTGTGAGAATCAGCCGATACTCCTGCTACTATGCCCTATGCTGGGGACAGATCGACGAATGGAGGGGTGGTTGAGGCGGGTGCAAGTCCCCTTGTGAAAGTGTAAGTTTGTACCCTAAGGAAAATAAAAAAACTTAAAAATTTAATAATCTGTTCCGATTGGAATACAAACTACACTTTCATAAATGGAGAAAGACTTAGGAGGAAGGTCAACCTGTCCCTACTATCCTTTGGTGGATGTGTCCTGTGTAGTCAGGATAACTGCACCTTAAGTATATCTTAGTTTAACCAGACCACTGAGCTGATTAACAGCTCTCCAAGGGCTGGCCCGAAGGATAAGATTTATTTTACGTGGCTAAGAACCAATTGGTTACATAGCAACGGGACCTACAGATTATTGTGGAACCCAAACCACATTATAGCGAGAAATGAATTTCTATCACCAAAAATAAATTCCTCTTATCCTTCATTGGTCGGTCGGAGATTTGAACTCGTGGCCAGCAGAGTGCTAGCTGAGAATGGAACCCACTCGCCCAACGAGGAACTGATAACTGCACCAAATTCCACCTTTTGGTCGCTACAGTCACAGGCCCACACTAAGTGTCAAAACAAGACTTCCATCCAATACTCATCCCCTACTCTCAGCTCTATGTCTGGTCCCCACGTACCTTCCAGAGGGGTTCCTCCTCCAAGGGAGCTCAACACCTTTACACCATCTGTTAGGGTGCTCCCAAGGGACCCAAGGTATGCAGGGACTTGTGCATCAGGTCCCTCAGGTATACAGAATTTTAGTTATTTCTTGTATACTTTCCTATGACAGCAGGAAGGATCTGTAACTATTCATGTTTGTTAATTATTACTCAAATACCTGGTACGACCTACTGTCCTTCCTGCAGCCATAATCATAACTGGCAGTTGTCCTACCCCTTGTCTTTTTCTGCTTTCATTGTTTACAATGGAGCATCAAAACCTGCAGATGGCAGTTAGAGCCATACTTCTGTGAGAGCCGAGTCAAGGGTCACTCACGAGGCATCTGTTTGTATTGGTCCCTGTGACTCCATATTTTGGACAGCAATTTTTTGTGGTCACCTGGGTGTTCCCTGGTCCCCTTAGTTTATTGTTCATCAGAATCTCAAACTTTACCTCACCTTAGTAAATGATTCAGCCGTGACATATACAATGTTTTATGAAGCATCATTGTCATCTACTTCTTGCTCTGATGGACTACGGTGAGTACCAAGTATTTTTAGGGCATACACTTAATGGTAGTTGTAGTAATCTCTTTTGAGCCTTTGCTGTTGCAATTTAATGACCTTTCTGCCTGTTACTGGTTAAATACGATCATATATATGTATTAATTACATTTTTTATATATTGAAGAATTTCTCTTGTCCTTCCAGTGTGTTTCATTCTGTGTTAAAGTATTGTATTTGTGGTAGGCGAAGATATTTTCATTATTATCATAAAACCTATTAAATACAGAACTGAAGGATATTATCTCTATATAAATGGTATCTCATATGGGTGTTACTTTATTTCAGGATAGGGTTAAGAATTTTTAATAATGTGGTTTTATCTGGCAAGGTTTTTCCTGTCCTTGAGCTAGTCATTTTTAAGGTAACACATTTACTTATTCCTATATAGAATTGCTTCTTGTAATACTCTTCATATATTCAATTAATATTAAAATTCCAAGACCTGACCATTTATATATATTTTTCTTATTTACAATAAAGGTATGAAGGAGATATATTTCCATAAAAATATAATTTTTCAGTGTATGACTTAACTTCCTTTCAGTAGCCTCTGAACTATCTACAAGAAGGTGATTATACAGTTTTCAGCTTATGCGGTAAAGGAGGTGAAGGTGGATTGCCACTTCCACACGCCTGCCTTCAGTACCTATCTGTAGGAGTGGTTTTTCCTGTATGCCACCGAAGGACCTGTCCCCCTGATATTGCAGGCCTTCATCCTTGATGGGTTCTATCTTCTATCCTGCTTGAAGTTGTAGGCCCTCATGATGCCTCCCTCAGCCAGGAGATGGTATGCTTCGCGACCTCCTTCTTCGTCCTGTCCATGCAGACAAACAGCCCCTTACAACTGGGTCTGCGGGTAGCTGTCCTCTTCAGGTAGTCTCAATGCTCTCAATGGGCACATCATCATCTCATCTCCCCTGACAAAGTTCTTCAGGGAGGGGATCAAGAACCATTCAAATATCAGGCCCAGGACTGAGGGGTTCTGGGTCTTGCCCACAAACTCCCTCAGGGTGGGAGATGACACCGGAGGGGCCATGTAGCTCCCCAACCCTCTTGGTAGATGTGATTGCTAAGAAACACTGTCCTCAGGGTGAGGATGCTGTCCAAGGCTTTCCATAGGTGTTCACAGGGGGTTCCAAACATCCTTTGTAACATCCCACTCTGGCGCCTGCACCTCTCTCAGGGGGCATTTCTTCTGGAAGCCCTGAATGATGGCTGACAACTCCCATGAATTGGAAAGGATGATACCCCTTGGCTAGAAGACCTGTGTAAGGGCTGCCCTGTGCCCCTTGATGGCTGTTACCAAACAGATCTTGTCCTGTCTGAGGAAGACTAGAAATCTGCTACCTCTTTTACAGATGTTGAGAGGACTTTGACTCCTCTGATGGCACTAAAGGCAATGTTCCATCCACTTGCCCTAGTAAACACTGGTGGAAGAGGGTCTGAGGGTATCTGTGACGGCTGCTGCAGTCCTTAGAAAAGGCCTATTTTTCTAAGAAGCTGCCGGATGGCCTCCAACCGTGAAGTCAGAAAGCAACTGCACCTTGATGGTACCTTCTGTTGTGCTCCTGCACCAGAATATTGGGCAACTGAGGCATCTTGCTAAGGACATTATGTGCAGCAGGTCCACATACCACTATGCCTGTGGCCACAGGGACACCACCAGGGTTATCCAAAGTCTCCAGGACTGGTAAGCCTGTTCAGGTCCCTTCTCAGTTGGCAGAACACTGGGAAGGTATACACATCCATGTTGTCCCATGGATGTTGGAAGGATTTCTGCATCACCACTATTTGGCCCAGTATCGGGGCACAGTGACAAGGGTAACATGCAGTTGTCGGCCATCCCAAACAGGTCTATCACGGGACTACCACAGGTCCAGCAGACTGTTTATTATCTCCTGGTTGAGAGACCACTCCATCCTGATGGCAGTTTCCTCATGAGCTGGTCTGCAATAATGTTCCTCTTCCCTATACGTACCTGGCCATCAGTTCCGGGTCCTGGGAGGCTGACCACTCTGTATCCTCACTCCCAGGTCGCACAGGACTGGGGAGACTGTCCCTCCTTTTTGCTGACTTGGGCTACTACTGTCATGCAGTCGCTCATCATCACAACCAAGAGGCGTGCTAAGAAGTACTGGAAATGTTGGAGCTAACCATGCCGCTTTTACCCCCAGGAGGTTGATTTGCTCCTCTTCCTCCCCCTTGGGAACCCACATCACCAAATTGCACTATCTGTTCAGGTGTGCACCCCATCCTTTTCAGTAGGCATCAGAGAAGCCCATTATCTCTGGGAGAGGTTTGTTGAGTGGTACACCTAACATCATACTGACTAGATCTCTCCACCATGTGAGGTCCTCTTTTACTCTATTGGTCACCTCTATGGGATGTGATGGGTCCTTCTTTGGTCCCTTTCATCTGCCACTGGAGAGATCTGAGGTGCGCTCTGCCTCTCAGGACCACCTTGTCAAGGAAGACCAGATGGCCCAGGAGGATCTGCCACTCCTTTGCTAGCTGGACTACCTGAGAGAGGAAGTTGTGGGAGATGTTCAAGAGCTTGTTATTCTCTCTTGCAACAGGAGGGCCCTTACCTTCTCTCTGTCTATCAGCATCCCCAAGTATTTGATGTTCCTCTTGGGGGTCAACTCAGACTTGGGTAGGTTGACCACGATGCCCAACATCCAGCACAGGTCCAGGATCATGTCTCTGGCCCTCTTTGCCTCCTCCAAAGAAGAGGCAAGAATTGGCCAGTTGTCGAGGTACTGCTGCACTTGGACCCCCTTGGAGTATGCCTGGGAGGATGCCAGCAGGGACACTCTGGTGAAGCCTGGAGCGCTGTCACCAGACCGAAGCAGAGAGCTCTTAACTGGTATGTCACTCCCTCGGCAACAAACCGTGGATACTTTCTGGAAGTCGAGTGAATGGGGATGTGGGTGCAAGCATCCTGAAGATCCACCAAGACCATGAGGTCCCCCTCACTGATGGTCACCAATACTGACTGGGGCATCTCCATCAAAAAGGGCTTCTGCTCCAGGAACTTGAGTACTAACAGTTCTATCACCAGATGCCAACCCCAAAAGGCTTTCTCCACTAGGAAGAGGCTGCTGTTGAATCCAAGGGCACTCTCCAACAGAACCCCCACCACTCCCTTTCACTCTCTCACTTCCTCTCCCTCTCTTTCTCTCTCCAACCCTCCCTGTCTCTTTCCCTCTTTCTTCTCCCTAACACCCTCTCTCACTCACTCTCTGCCTGTCACCCCCTTCCCAACACCCCCCACCCTTTGGTGCCATTGATGTCTTACCCCTACAGTATTCTTTTCCAGATAGTAAGTCACATGTACACTGAAATTAGGGACTGGAATAACCAACCCTGTTTTACGGGCAGAGCCAGCTTTGTTACAGGGAAGCTCTCCCCCTCCTTTGGTGCCCTTTGGTGCTAGTGATGTCTTACCCCCACAGTATTGTTCCAGAGATAGTCATGTATATACCAAGTTTTGTTGAAATTGGTCAGTGCATTTCAGAGTAATGCTGGAACATACACACACACACACACACACACATACATACATCCATTTATATATATATATATATATATATATATATATATATATATATATATATATATATATATATATATATATATATATATATAATTATTTAATTTTTAATTTTATCACACCGTCATTTATGTACAATCATGAAGCTACAAATGTCGATACCTCTCTCAATGGCTCAGTGGGTAGAACGTCGACTGGAGTTGTTGGAAGGTAATTGTGTCTAGGGATCGAGACCTGGCAGTACCAATCCATTTATCACCTGTAAATTCCCCATCAGTGATAATTCCCCATCAGGGATATTCCCGAAGTAGCATGAATTGGATATTAAACGACATTTGTAGCTTCATGATTGTATGTATGTACGTGTGTATATATATATATAATGTATGTCACTAAGTCCATGTCAGAAGGCAAGTGAAAACTGGGACTTTGAACAAGTACTTTCATAGTTTATTCTGCATTTTCAAGTTCACACTGAATACAAAAGAAGTTGACAGAGGTTTATATACAAAGAAATGTTTAATATTTACATTTTATTTTGTATTGTTAAAGAAAATGTAAATATTCCATATTTCTTGCAAACAATTAATAATCTTGTACCATCCATAAAATTCACAATAGAATCTGAAGAAAATAATTGTATACCATTTCTGGATGTCTTAGTTGAATAACACCAATTTTTGTTTTAAAATATATAGGAAACCACGAATAATTTGTCATATATTCATTTTTACTCTAACCATGCTAAACAAATTAAGATGTCAACATTTTCCAATATGCATCTTAGAGCTCTTAGAATCTGTAGTCCTGTATTTATGGAAGAGGAGTTTAAAATTATTGATAAAATAGGAGATTCATTATGTTACCCTCGATATTTTTTAGAACTTTGTAAAAATAAAGCAAAAACATCATATTATAATCCAACCAGTGTTAACAATGAACTTAGGAATATTCTCTGTTTACCATTTCATCCTAATTTCATTTCTGCAGTGCCCATTTTAAAAGCTATTGATATTAGCTTAGTATTTAAATATAATAATATTTTGAGAAATAAACTAATTAAGAATAGCCCACCCAATTCAAACAATATTGTATACAGTATTCCTTGTAAAGAATGTAATAAGATTTATACTGGTCAAACATCAAAATGACTAAAAGTAAGAAGCTCCCAACACAAATATGCCATTTCAAAAGGCTTATCAAATAGTGGCATTGTGGATCATTGGCTTAAGACAGGCCATGGGATGAACTGGGATAAGTCAACGGTCATCTACAAGGTCAACAACCATCGAAGAAGAAATCTGCTAGAGACTGTCTTCATCGAAGCTACTTCCACCAGGAATGTTAATCTCCATCCTGGATTATCCCTTGATCCTTTGTCCCTGTCTTTTTTGTTTAAAGAACATGCTGCCCAGATTAACAAACTGTAACCCCACCCCACCTTCTGTTTTGTATATAAACTTCTGTCAACTTCTTTTGTATTCAGCGTGAACTTGAAAATGTAGAATAAACTACAAAAGTACTTGTTCAAAGTCCCGGTTTTCACTCACCATCCGACGTGGACTTAGTGATATTCTCAAGCACACGTTCCTTCGTGCTGTACTGGATAATGTATATGTATATATATTATATAATACACACACACACACACATATATATATATATATATATATATGCAATTGTAATAGCCACACTCCCCTGTTAACTTCTCGAAATCTTCGCACTTTTTTGGATATGCTTATCACTACAAAGCCTTAAGATCCAAGTGCAAGTGTATCCAAAAAAATGCAAAGAATTCGAGAAGTTAAGAGGGCAGATGCATTATTTGGGGGAGGCAGTGAGGGGTGCTTGCCCCCCCCAAAGCTTTCTAGGGGGGCCTCCAAATCAGCGTTAGGAAAAAATCGGTATGTATACAGGCAGTCCCCGGTTAACAACGATTCTGTTTTATGGCACTCGTCTAGCGACGAAAATCGGCAATTTTTGGCGCCGAAAATCGCCGATTTCCGCTTATCGGTGCCAACAATTGGGTACTGGCGCCGATACATACCTAACAGAGGTGCCAATAACCGAAAATCGGCACTTTTCAGCCCCAATAACCCGCGAAAATCGCCGAAAAAGCGCCGAAATTGCAGATTTTCGGTTATCATTACACCCTCAGAAACGGAACCCCGCCGATAACTGGGGACTGCCTGTATATATTTATATATGCAATTATTATAAGGTCACTGTTCACCCAACAAAGTGTCAAAAAAATATAAATAAGTTGAAGTGTAGAGAGGGATTAATTTAAATTAGTTATTTTTAACATGTTTGGAACAATATAAATAATACATACTAGTTACCCGTTAAAAATATTAAGACAAAGCAGTTTTCTTGAAGAGCTGAGACATCTAATCACTTTATTCACAAATGAATTAATGACCTGTCAGTCAGTGTTTGACTGGTAGTGGTCAATATTTTCATGCTTACTCTATACTTTATTATTCATTTAAAATAATTGAATAAAACTTTTCACGTTATGAAAATTTAAATCTCTACCGAATGCCATACTTTGTTGACACACGACTCCATGAACGCCCCGACGTGTACACGCTCTAACCAGTAGTTTTTTAAGCTGGAGAGATTTTGTCAACAGTGGATAATAATATAATAGTGAATATCATTTTCATCATTTCAAAGCAGCTTCCAAGGTGAATTTAGTTTGTGAATGTCATGTGTAATGTTATTAAAAGGTATGTCAGCTAAACCAGGCAGAGTTCAAGCAGACAAACATGGGCCATGGCCTTTCATGGCTCCTGGGATGGAACACCTTCAGTCTATGTGACAAGTCAGCAGTCACTGCATAACATACATAGGCCATAATGATGGTTATCAAAATTGTTATACTGTATCTTAATCTTTACTAGTACTACACCGAAGTATCTTTTAAAAACAATTGACAATTTATAGGCTATACGGTTATGGTTCATTGGCATTTGCCAAGTATCTACATCAGTCACTTTTTAATATAATTTATTTTTAATTAAGTACTATGTCTAGGGAGTGCCCTTTTATTCAAATGAAGTCCTACCCTTCTGAAATTCTGTGCACATGCACACTTATGCTTATGACATATTGAAAGAGCTATTTTTCATATGTGTTTTGTTGACATTTTTCTTTCCTCTTGTTTTATTTTCTTCATTCTCTTTGTCTTTCAATTTATTCTTCTATAGCTCCTCTATCTCATTCACACCTATTATAACCTCATTTTCCTTCAATTTCTACTCTACTTACGCCTCATTTCAATAAGTTACAACTTACAAACACCATTTAGTGGCCTTTCGTATCCACAAAGTTAAAGTATTAATCTAACCTAACCTAAACTAACATTAACCATCATGTAATGTAAAATGGCATATTTGGTTTTGGTTTGGGATATATTCGATCTTTTAATCGTTTCAAGATTTTTGGAAGTGTATAGTGTGCAATGTTCCATGTACAGTACATAGATAGAATGATATGGTTTTATTTTGTTTATATCACTAGATTGTGAAAGCAGTATGAGTGGTGAGCAGCATCCTTCAGGGGCCGAGAAGAGAAAAGCAGCATGAAAAAAAGCTGTAGAGGAGAGGGGAAAAAACGAAAGAAACCTGATCATTTCTTCAAATTACAAAACCAAGCATTTGACAAAGTAAGCAAATTCTGTGTTTGCAGTTTGCAGCCTACCATAGATCAGTGCCTTTTACTCACCCATATCACCCCTCCCTCTCCCATCTATATACAGAGGTGGGAACGGGAACAGGAATGTGGGTGGGAATGGGGGACAGGAAGGGAAAGACATAGATGGTAGAAACAGGGGAGGGAACAGAGGCCGGAACGGGAACAGGAATGGGAATGGGAAGAGGGTTGGGAGCATAGGTGGGAATGGGGGTGAAAAGGGATGGAATGGAATTGGGTAAAAAGGTGGGAATGGAATTGGGTGAAAGGGATGGGAATGGAATTGGGGTGATCATTCTTATATTTTTCTGGGCAATGCCAGGGATCACAGCTATATAAATATGAAAATATATCCACTTTATAGGTTGAACCATGGAGATCTTCAAGTTCTTCAACTCTAAAGGCAACTGACAGTCCCGACATTCTGACAGTACAGATGAACTTTGACACTATTCCAGCCCCTGTTCAGGACTCAGATAAGGCCACTACTCCAGCCCCTGGTCAGGATTCAGATAAGGCCACTACTCCAGCCCCTGTTCAGGATTCAGATAAAGCCACTACTTCAGCCCCTGTTCAGGATTCAGATAAAGCCACTACTCCAGCCCCTGTTCATGATTCAGATAAAGCCACTACTCCAGCCCTGTTCAGGATTCAGATAAAGCCACTACTCCAGCCCCTGTTCATGATTCAGATAAAGCCACTACTCCAGCCCCTGTTCATGATTCAGATAAAGCCACTACTCCAGCCCCTGTTCATGATTCAGATAAAGCCACGACTCCAGCCCCTGTTCATGATTCAGATAAAGCCACTACTCCAGCCCCTGTTCATGATTCAGATAAAGCCATTACTCCAGCCCCTGTTCATGATTCAGATAAAGCCACTACTCCAGCCCCTGTTCAGGATTCAGATAAAGCCACTACTCCAGCCCCTGTTCATGATTCAGATAAAGCCACTACTCCAGCCCCTGTTCATGATTCAGATAAAGCCATTACTTCAGCCCTGTTCATGATTCAGATAAAGCCACTACTCCAGCCACTGTTCATGATTCAGATAAAGCCACTACTCCAGCCCCTGTTCATGATTCAGATAAAGCCACTACTCCAGCCACTGTTCATGATTCAGATAAAGCCACTACTCCAGCCCCTGTTCATGATTCAGATAAAGCCATTACTTCAGCCCCTGTTCATGATTCAGATAAAGCCACTACTCCAGCCCCTGTTCATGATTCAGATAAAGCCACTACTCCAGCCCCTGTTCATGATTCAGATAAAGCCACTACTCCAGCCCTGTTCATGATTCAGATAAAGCCACTACTCCAGCCCCTGTTCATGATTCAGATAAAGCCACTACTCAGCCCCTTCAGATAAAGCCACTCAGCCCCTGTTCATTTCAGATAAAGCCACTACTCCAGCCCCTGTTCATGATTCAGATAAAGCCATTACTCAGCCCCTGTTCATGATTCAGATAAAGCCATTACTTCAGCCCCTGTTCATGATTCAGATAAAGCCACTACTCCAGCCCCTGTTCATGATTCAGATAAAGCCACTACTCCAGCCCTGTTCATGATTCAGATAAAGCCACTACTCCAGCCCATGTTCAGGATTCACATAAAGCCACTACTTCAGCCCCTGTTCAGGATTCAAATAATATTCTTGTTGATAAACCAGAGGTTGTATTTGATCATACTGTCATGCCAACTGAAAAACAGGGAGGATCACACACACACAGATTAATCTAGTTACTGATATATCTGCTTCCCCATATGATCAACCCAGTCAACCAAAGCTGCCAAACTACCCAAGTAATCCAAACAACCGAAAATTTTGAAGTATCTATTTAGATAAGTTTCCTTGGTTAGAGTACTCAGTTGTGCAAGATGCTTGTTATTGGTTTCCTTGCATGCATTTTGCTGGAAATTCTGTTTGAAAAGGTGAAGGACTAGGTAGGAGACCATTTATTGATATTGGATCAAAGAAATGGAAAGAAATTAGCACTCTGCTTAAGCAACACCAGGCTAGCGAGAGACACATTAACTGTATGGTAGCTTGGTCTAATTTCAAAGGTATTCAGTCAGGTTCCACCCAATCTGTAGCATCATCTTTATCTTCTGTCAGGCAACAGGAGATTGAGGAAAACAGGGAACATGTAAAACTTCTTTTGAAAGTTGCTGCTTTACTGGGAAGGCAAGGATTGTCTTTTCGTGGTCATAAGGAGGGTGATAATGCATTAAATTTAGGAAATTTTATAGAAACTCTGGAGCTCACTGCAGAATCTAATCATTCTCTAAAGAAAAAGTTAGATGAATGAAATGGCCATTACACTAGTCCTCAGTATCAGAAAGACTTAATATCAGTTATTGGAACTCATATCAAACACACAATATGCACAGAAACACAATAAGCTCAATTTTTTTCTGTTATGGTTGAAGAGACAAAAGACTTGTCAAAAAAAGAACAGTTGGCTATTCTTGTTAGGTACTTTAGTGAAGGAGTTGTGAAGGAACGTTTCATTGGTACATATCACATGGAAAAGGTTGATAAAACCAGTTTAGCTGATTTTATATATAAGGAGATAGAACAATCTGGTTTAATTTGGTCAAACTGTGTGGCACAGTGCTATGATGGGGCAAGTGTCATGAGTGGATGCTTTAGTGGCGTTCAGGCACGACTACGAGATAAAATTCCCCAAGCAGTGCACATACATTGCCATGCCCACAGGCTTAATTTAGTACTGGGTGACTGTGTAAAGAATATCAGTGGTCTCTCTTCATTTCAGTTATTAACACACTGTACACATTTATAACTAACAGTAATGCAAGGTACCAACTTTTCATAGAGGCACAGAAAGCAGAAGACCTGCAGGTTTTGACATTAGAGAGACCCGCTATAACAAGATGGTCTTACTATTATTGGTCAGTTGCAAAGGTTAAGCTTCGTTATGGAAGTTTGTTAGCAGTGCTTCACAAAGTTGAAGAGAGCTCTGATTCAGAAGCTGCAGCTGAAGCAAGTGGACTCTACAACAGTTGCTGTCTTTCAAGTTTGTAGTAAATCTTCATGTTGCAGAAAAAGTCTTGAAAGTTACCAACAGCTTGTCAGACCAGCTACAAGCAAAGGAATTATTGCTATCTGAAGCTTGGTCTCTCATACAGTCAACTATTAAAGAACTACAAGTCTTGAGAACAGATGAAGGTTTCTCTGATATCTTTGACAAGGCTAAGATTTTTTCTGCTGCATGTGAGATTGATACAAACTTGAAAGACTCCAGTCAAGTAGGCAGACCCAAGAGGATCCAAAAGATCTCAACCCAGTTAAAATACTTTTTAACTGATTCAACTGTAGGAATGAGTGAGGACAATACAAGTCTTGCTCCTGAGGTACTGTTCAAAAGAATCTATTTTGACATATTAGATAGATTTATCTCTGAGATAGATAATAGATTCACTCATAATATGTCACTGATAGCAGCGATGAATGCACTTGACTGTAATTCTAACGACTTTTTAAATGATAAGAAACTGTCCACCATAGTAGAGTTTTATAAGGATATACACATAGATGAAATCCTTCTAAATACCCAAATTTCTGCAGCAAAGAGTCACTTTCTAACTAAGAATGAAAAGCCTAAGAATTTGTTTGAATTGTATGATGAACTTAAACCATTAGACTGTGCCTACTCAGAAATTCTTAAAATTGTTAAAATTCTCATCACCCTTCCAGTACTACTGCCAATAATGAACGACTGCTTTCAGTGCTTAGTTTAGTTAAAACGTATCTACGAACTACCATGAAAAATGAGCGCTTGAATGACTTGCTTCTCATGGCCTCAGAAAAGGAGCTTGTTCAAAATCTTAACTATGACATACTGGTTAATAATTTTGCAAAATTAAGATCAAGACGGTTCCAGTAATGCAGTAGATAATAGCTGAAATGCATGAAGAATATGTTTATTTTAAAATTTCCTTAGCGGAACCTTGTTAAAATTATGCACCATTTATATCTCTACACATTTTCCCCAAGCTTAAGATCTTCCTGTTCACTTTTGTTATTTTCCTGAGTGACCCTTGTGTAGGTAGTGAGCTATATATACTGTAACATGTTAAATTGCAGATATTCTAGGACCAATACTGTGGTTTATAACCTGATTTGTTTAGAAGTTTCCACTACCTTTTCATCTTCATCTATTATCTCAAAATTTGATGTAGGTACAGAATTTTTTAAGGAATAAAAATTCTTAAAACTTCCTTAAGTGGCTTCAAATTGCTCCTATTTTGTTATTTCTAAAAATGATCTCGGGGAGCCTTGCAGCGGCCCCCGGACCCATGAGCTGGTTAGGCTCACTTCACTCACCACCCTCCACTTTCAGAAGAGGGGGGGGGGCCCTCAAATAAACCTTTGCCCCCCCGCCAAGGAAAAATGAAATGACATCCCTATAAGAGGGCATCGTGGCTTTTACAATCACGTGTATCTGGTAAAATTATATATATATATATATATATATATATATATATATATATATATATATATATATATATATATATATATATATATATATATATATACCTCTTAAAACTGGCACACTTATATATCCAAGCCACTGCCAGACCATAGAAATTATTGGATGACAGAACTCACCCCTAAAAATGCCCTTTGGAAAGTCTTGCCAGCTCATTCCAAATATATATTGATTTGTATATTATATATGTATACCTATGAGCTATAAAAGTCCAGGAGGACTTTATCTTTTATATTATAATAGACAAAAACTGGCACACTTGAGTCCAAGCCACTGCCAGACCATTATTGATGGACTAAACTGACCCTGAAAAAATGCCCTTTGGAAAGTCTTGACAGCTCATTCAAATATATATTGATTTGTATATTATATTTATTATGAGCTATAAAAGTTTTATCTTTTATATTAAATAAATTAAATATTTATGATGGACTAAATGATATATAATGAAGGACTGGTAAGCATATATATATATATATATATATAAATAAATATATATATATATATATATATATAATATATATATATACATATATACATACACACACACACACACACACATATATATATATATATATATATATATATATATATATATATATATATATATATATATATATATATATATATATATATATATATATATATATATATATATATATATAAACATATATATAAATATATATATATATATATATAAACATATATATAAATATATAATATATATTATATATATATGTGTATATGTATATATATACATATAATATATATATGTATATATACAGTATATATATACATATATATATATATATATATATATATATATATATATATATATATATATATATATATATATATATATATATTGTACATACATTATTATTTATATAAAAAGGAAACAAGAAAAATATGACTGCTTACCAGTCCTTCATTTTCAACTATCAATTTAGTCCATCACCAAACAAATTTGTCCATTATATAGATGTTGCAAGATTAAACATTATATAGATGTTGCAAGATTATACATTTTAGGTGAGTAAATTTAGGAAGCATATAATAAGGAATTTATCCAAATTCCTACTTGTTAGGTATACTGTGATGACGAATCTCAGATGTTGGCACATTTCTACAATAACAGCTTTACTTTCAATTGTACAATACATTAAACTGGACTTTAAATTACCTTTAGTGCATTATAATTCAATGACATTGTACTGCATGATTATCCTTCTTTCAACTGATGATTGCGTCCACAAATAAAGGAACCCATGGCTGTCATAGCACAGCTTTCTAGGGGTCAACACCACTCAAGCTCCGATGTAATCTCAATACATCTTTTAACTTTCTAGATAGAAATACTCACACTCAAAACATTAAAGACACAGAACACAGCCATAATAAATACAACACTAATATAAGCACACTAGAATTAAACCATTATCAACCATGCCAAAAACCTGATAAAATTATCAATTAAAAAATACTACTCTCCTACCATTAGTGTAAGGCTGAGTAGCTACAGGAGCTGGTGCAGCTCCACCAGGAGGTGCTAGAATGTCAGCAAATGGGTTTCCTGTTAACTGCAGCAAATCATCAGAGGCTTTGGTGGCCTGAAATAAAACCAGTTTCAGTCATAAAATAGTTTTCAAGACCACACATGGTAATATTCCTTAAAAAAAAGTTTCATTTCTATGATGAAGTTAAAGAAAAAGTTTCCTTTCCTAAGCATTTATTTTTTCCATTAATATTTTCTCAAATCTATTCTTACTTTTAAATACAGTGTACAAGAACAGCAATGTTTATTATGCCTCCACTTCTCTACTTCAAAAGCTTATAAATTGCAAAAATTACATATGAGGCAGCATAACACATTACGAGTACAGCACTAGTAATAAAAAAATTTTAAATCTGAATCTTCCAAATACCATCCCTATACAGTACAGTATAGTGTAATTGTAAATAAATGCCAAACACGGTAATTTTTTAAAAAGTAATTTCCATTTTTTGAACAGACAAAATGTAGCCTTCTACATAGGGAGTACTCTACAGTGCATGTGCTACATTAGCTGTGAAAATTAACAAGGGGGGTAACCTGGTGGAGACACGGAGGAAGTGGGGGTTATCCACACTTCCCTGCCGATGCCACCCACTGTTCCTTCAGCAGGAGATGAAAAAACAATAGTGGGGCGGGTGAGGTGGATAAAACTATAGGAAAAGCTACAGTTGTTTTACGAAAAATGCAAATTACTTTCAAAAATTTGTCAATTGTTTCCTTTGGGATACAAAAACTAACCCTTTCATATATGGAGACTCACCCCTCGTGTGGGAGGTAGTGCCTGTGGCGGAGGACAGGTACCCAACAAAGGAATCCAATGATTGATGTATGCAACGAGAAAGAGCAGGAGCAACACACTACTCCTGCCCTGCGATGCATTCTAGTCTAGTACAACAGCTGCTCATAGTGTACTAACCTCAAACTCATTCAAGTCCAGCTTGTTCTTCAGCTCAAATGCTCTCAATTAGGGAGGATAGGAAAGGAAGTTGGATAACCACACATCCCTCATTCATTCCCAGACTGAACTACTCAACCTCAATATTTAAAAGAAATAAAGGTTGCCCAGTCCAGGACACAGTTATCACACTTGTTGAGCAGCCACCACAGGCCACAAGGAAAGGTATCAAGAGACTTGCAGATGACATCCCCCAGGCAGTGAGGTGAAAGTGGTCCATCTCTACCAGACACAGGCTCTCTATTACGTGTTGTACTGAGGTCTGAAAGGCAGGAGAAGGTTCCAACCCCTGACATCATGAGCTCTTGGAAAGTCAGGAAGGCCCAATTCCTATGAGGGGCCTCATGAAGCCAGGTGGTGGTGGTATTGTAAAACACCTTGAGACAACCAGTGCTAACAAAAAGATACCTGCACCTGGCCTAAGGGGTTTGGTTCTTTTCATATAGCTTCTTAAGGTGCAGACTGGACACAGCAACATCTCATCTAGGTCTCCAACAACAAGTCCGGGATGGATATGATTGAAAAATTCAAATCTAACGTCTGGAGCCGGCAGGTTTTGCATTTTTGCCAGAAATTTCAGTAAGAGATTGAGCCCTACCTTTCTGAGTGCCAAAGGAGATATGATAAAGCATGTAATTCCCAGACTCTTTTTGCCAATGCCATGACCAAAGGAAAGACCATTTTCAAGGACTGAGACAAGTGCTTGTAGGGGCCACCCTTAGACTCTGAAGCACCAAAAAAACATCCCACTCCATGGAGGGCCAAACCCAGTAGGTGGCAAATCTGAGAGAGCTGCACTATAGCCATTAACAGCCAAAACTGAAAGGCCCTTGTTTCTGTGAAGAGAGATGAGAAAGTCAGCTTTTTGTTAAAGACAGGTACTGACCATACAGTAACCCTTTCTACAACACCAGTCGCAGGTTGGAGTCCCCAGTCAAGGTAGCAGGACCTATGTAATGTTGGGGTTTCTGGGGTTGAGTTTTACTCTGGACTACCATTATGTAGATTTGACAGCCCCTGATGTCCTTGCCAGTGGTGCTCTGCCTCCCTGCAACGGCTTGAAGGTGGCCACCCAGGATATAATGATGTCTAAGGAATCTTCCCTTTTCATTTCCACAGCCACTTCCACTTCGCCCAGGGGAATAAAATTGTGACCCAAAGAACAAAATACTTCGTAACGAGAGCCAGCTCTTATGAAACATCTATTTTAATGGCAAGGAGAGGACAGAGTCCCTTGTATGTTAAATCAAGCTGGCCTAAATGTTGGTGACCTAGTGGATTATGAAGACAAGCTCCTTGCTGCTTGGAACTACCAACCTCCTCACCAAAGGCCAGACTTCTGCAGGGAGCTCTTTTATCACAGTAGTGACAGCACACTGCCAAAGGTCCAACCAAGAAATGTTATGAATAGCAAACATGATCAATGATTCAAAGCTGTCCACCTCAGCGTAGTTAAAGGAGAGCCCCTAATGGTGAAGTCTCTTGAGAAGTAAGTTATTTGTGAGTTGACACAACGCTGGATGAGTCGAAGTGGAGTGTCTCCTGCACCTTTCAGGATGTAATACTACTACTGCCTGGTCAATGGAGAAAGAAAGACTTTTCCCTACCTGCTGGCTGCAAGGGAATTGCCTGACCCACAGATCAGAAAATTCACCTCAGCCAAAACACCATGGGATAATTCTTACCAGGGTAACCTTACTGAAGGTCTTTCCTCCAGGGCAGAACCAACCACTTGCTTTGAGGATGACATCATTTGTAAAGCCGATACCACAGTTACACCTCTGAGACTGTTAAGCTCACATATGAGCACAATAATGTCTTGGAACCACTGCTCCAGGTCAGCTTGAAGTCTCCAGAAGTGAGGGTCCTCTGGCTTCTAAAGGCTCTCCTGCTGCACAGGCAAACACTTCCTCCAAGGCAGTGAGGGATATGCTTAATCTTTGCTTCTAGTCCTGCTCCTACTGCTGTCCTACCGTAGGGGTTGCCTTTAGTGGTGAAGGGTGGATAAATGATGTCAGACTCCTGTCCGGGAAATCCCTTGCCATGGGGTCTGGTGCAGGGCAAAGAGCATGAAGGGGACCATGCAGCAAGAGCACTATGATCAGCCTCCTCCCAGGGTAAAGGCAAGGACAAGCATGGGTAAAAAATGGGGCTAGAGACCTCTCCCAAGCATGCCTGCTTTGTCAGGGGAGCAGAAGGCATGAGTCCTGAAGAAAGTGAAGCAGAATGGATTCTCTATGGGAACACACAGAAGATCTATAAAGGGACCTCTATCTGCTAGAGCCTTGAGGAGAGCACAAGGGCTTCATATGTGGCCTTTAAGAACTGTCATGGGAGTCACAGGGAGTGTCTCTATCCTGTGAACATACCCCTCCCTAGAAAGGGGACCAGGAGCAGGGAGGCCAGGGGTACACAGCTCCTTCTCATTGAGATCCTGAAGGGACACAATAGGAAGAGGAAGGAGTATGGCTCCTGTCCAAGCAAGAGTGGGAAGTTGGCACTGTTCCTCCACCATGGACATCAGTCACTCAAGGGAAACCTAGTGCCTATGATGGGGGAAGTGCTGATGTGAACACCAATGACACCACTTCCTACAGACCTTGGACCTCCTCTTCTTAGGATGACAGTCCAAGGATGATGATTATCATGATGGTGATGATGATGAGGAGGAGTACCATAGACTTCTCTTTGGATTTGCAGACTTCTCCTCCACCTAAAATAATCTACACACCAGGGAGAGCAAATGGGACAATATGGGGGAAGTCAGCACTTCCATGTTCTCAGCAACAGGAGGGACCTCAGGGAGCTGCAAGATACCTGTAGAGGGGGAGCAGGGTCAAAACTTACAGTATTTATGATTTGTTGTTCTCTCTTCTTCCTGGCTAAGAAGTCAAGGAAGGCCAAGAGAGAAGGTGTGACACCTATTTTAAGGGAAAGCCAAACCTTTCATTAGAGTATGAAAGCAGCAATTTGCTTAGCCTCTTCACCTGAGGAGGGGTCCATAGGTTTGGTAGGTGGCAATGTACTTTCCCAGAAATGACTAAAAAATTCTGGAAGAAATGGGTGTTACTCCCAGCATGGATCTACAATCTAGGGAACCTGAGGAACCTTTCCAAGGCTTTCTACACCTACTACCACAGCACTCCTGTTGGGGAGAAGGCCAAGCAGCACATTCCTCACAAGAGTACATCACATGTACATTCCCTACCTCTACAAAATGCACAGACAATGAGGATCTACTGTGATGGGGACAATCGGTTACAAGGCTAATCACAACCCTTGCAACAGCAATATTCCTGTTTACTCTCCATATGAAAAAACAAAAAGGGCCGAACACAATAAAATGTAAAGAACACCAAAAACAACAAAATAAAACACAGATGTGCACAGTACTGCACAAGAAAAAACACAAAGGATAAGGATAAAGGTACATAACCAGTCCCCAGTGGGGAAGGAAAGAGAGCAATGGAAAGTTTCCAAATCATGAAGAGGCTGAAGGAACAATGGACAGCATCAGTGGGATAGTGTGGGTAACCCCTCTCTCCCCCTGCCCCCACCAGGTTACCCTTCTTGCCAGTCAGTTCAAAGCCAGTCCAGCACATGCACTGTAGGATACTCCATATATGGAAGACTATGATTTGTATCCCAGTAAAATGAAATAAAACTTTAGTGGCAAAGTAACAACTACTTTCAAGGGAATCACAATGGAATTATACAGTACTGGTTTTTTCTTCAATTTCCACTTTAAATAATAAATCAACTTGTGTTGCTGGAAATAATGAAAAACGATAAGGGCCACAAATGTTTAACGATATGGAGGACCATCTATGCTATGCCAATATAGCCACACATAACATGTATGAAAGCAGAAATATTAGTACATGCACTTCCCTCCACAAATGTCCTATAATTTAATTTAATAAATCCAATATCTGGTTTCTCAAGATAAAAAATATTTTTAATTATAAATGCTCCACATAAACATCTGATTTTCATGCTATCCTGGGTAATTATGTAATATTTAATTATCCAACCTAAAGGCTTGATTCAAAATTTTTTGTCAATAAGAAGTCAAAATATTTCTATATCAGACAAATATTTCTATATAAAACAACCTGTAAAAGCTGACATAGTACTATGAGCTCCTAAAACAAAAAAAAAAAACAAAAAAAAACTGATGCATCTTACTGCAGCCTGCGCAGCTGATGTTCCATCTGTTTGTGCTGAGCCAAAGAGATCAATGATTTGCGAGGAGTCTCCATTGTTAGCAACCGGAACAGGTGCAGTTTCACTTGTAGGCGAGCTCAGGAATGGATTATTTTTGGCATGATCCGACTGAAATGCAAAGTAAAATATTTATGCAATGAAACATGCAGATGAGCCAATGTAGTTAGCTTAACAATTACTAATATTTGATAAGTATGTCTGCCAAGGCACTGCAATATGCATTCTGATACTTGAAAAGTAACTAATTTAGCATAACAGGATTATTTTACAAAGAGAAGTGTTTGGAATAAGGTTACCTATGTAACTCTTAATTCCTGTATGTTTTTAGTAAAAGTTAAGCATAACAGAAAAACTGACATTGTAAATTTTTCTGAAGACTTTTAGGTCGTGTTACGGTCAGTACACGCAAAATATGAAGCCACATGACAAAATATTTCTGATTCACAGTTTAAAATGGAAAAACTTACTTCACTAACAACAAATATGACAAAACAGTACTGAATAGTACTGCGCACAGCAAAGCCAGTCTTGTTTTTACCATAGCTTACAGAATCTTTGAAAGAGTGGACACATTATAAAATTTTTCCTCAAGTGACTGAAATTCAAACCTTAACTTTCATCAAACTTCAACAACTGAAATACCATAACTAAGAAGCACTAAAAAGTGCATACCTCTGCCAATTGCAAAGGAACATCTTACTGTCCTGACTCTCATGAAAATTAAAAGTACAAGGTTTTTATGGCACACACTCGGTTGAAATTCATCACAAGCTTGACATTTTTGTAGAATTAGAAAAGATGCTCAGTTCCTCAACATTGACAAAATTACAACCTTTAACTCCAACCACATCCATCAGAAAGCCCAAATTACTCTATCTAACCAAAGTCCTCCATCAATAACTTCTTTGACCCAAAAAATTATAATTAAAACCCTGCATCCACATCTTGACCTAAATGCATTCTAAACTTTGAACATCTTTGCCTCAGCCTACCCCTCCCAAATATTTCTTGAAATCCACTGATAACGGATATCTTGTTGACAGATGGGCACAAGTGAATATAGTACCTCAGTCCAACTTTGCTGGTGAAGATAAATATCAAAACGGTCACAAATGAATATCTATAATACATCTTGGTTTCTGACTAGGAATACATTTAGCATAAGATGAGCAAAATGCCACAAAAGGAATTCCAAATAATCTAGTATTGTACCTGATTTAAAGTTTTACCTCAAGCTACAAAAATTGCATTACCAAGATCCAAATCTGCAATAGGGCCATACACACACAGTTATGAAATCATAGACCACAGCTAGCAAAGAAACTGCATTACACGGACAAATATATTTTAGAGGTATAGTACTGTACCAAAACATACTCATAACTTAGATGATGCTGGTTTACTTTCAAATTCCAAAACTATTAAAATGAGCCTCAAAGAATTCAATACTCCTACCTGGCTCAAGGTTGAAGAGGAACGAACCTGGGAAGAAATACATCAGGAAGCTTCTTAATGCATATTTTTCTCAACAATCTTCAACCTACACATTAGGATTAGGAATCAGATCCTAAAAGACAACACAAGATTCAAAACTAAACCGCAAAATACAACTTTTTCACGTTTACTTTATAATCTGACTCAACTTCAAAAGTAGTTTCTCTTTTCAACAGCATTAAACGAAACCTTTAATAATAAAATTTCTGATTAATCTAGTTCTAAATATTATTTGTGAGTATTCTTTAGATTCACTACTTGAAACTACAGTAATTTCACTATAAATTAATATAATTAACAATTGAAATCACACCTTCAAAATGGGTGAGAACAATCATGATCAGAGTGAAATGTATAAGCAGCACAAAGACAACCTTCATAAATTTATCCACAAAACATTAAAAACTGAAACAAGTAAGAGTATGTGTGTGTGTGTGTGTGTGTGTGTGTGTGTGTGTGTGTGTGTGTGTGTGTGTGTGTGTGTGTGTGTGTGTGTATGTTTTCCACAAACAGGAAATATTCAGTGTCTTATTACAGCTATTCATTATTACAGTAGAACTCCGGACCCTGACGCTAATCCATTCCAGAAGCCACGTCAAGTTGCGATTCAGTCGAGATCCGAATCAATTTTTCCATAAGAAATAACTGGAAATGGATTAATCCATTCTCGACCACCAGTTATTACCCTAACCTTGCCTCTTTATACAAAAGATTACACACAAATTACAATTAAGTAAGTTCAAAGTTAAATAACATATCGTATTAGATGCACTTTATTTTTAAATGTATATTGTTTCAAAAAACTGCCCTACATCCAATACAGGCATACTACCGATGGGAGACCGAGAGCCGTAGGCTACACTAGGTACTGTACTGTACTGTACTGGGTAGGCACAACAATTGTTGCTAATAATAAAACTTTGAAAAACAAGCCTAATTATTACAGTAAATTATTAAAATATTGAAAGCAAGCCTAATTATGTCTGTTGTCACACACTTATGATAAACTCCTTATGATACATAGGTAGTTTGCCTTTAAGCCATTTGCCATGAGATGTAAACAAACCATAGTGCCACCCTAGTGGCTTGTTGTGGTAACACAAACATTTACATACAGTAGTATTTATGGTATATTTCACACAGAGTCTATTGGAATACTGTACATGTATTACTCTCACAATAAGGTACACAATCCTTTATCTGAAATCCTCAGGGCCAGAAGTGTTTCAGTTTTTGGAATTTTTCGGATTTCGAACTGTGGGGTCAGGGGCATAATCAAACATCATTACTGCAGCAAAAAAAATTCTTTCCTTTTTTTATGTTTTTCATTATAGTTTATTATTATTTATATTACTATACTA
Organism: Macrobrachium rosenbergii; assembly: GCF_040412425.1. Classification (NCBI taxonomy): domain Eukaryota; kingdom Metazoa; phylum Arthropoda; class Malacostraca; order Decapoda; family Palaemonidae; genus Macrobrachium; species Macrobrachium rosenbergii. The sequence continues at coordinate 59,758,520 of NC_089761.1, forward strand.
CTAAATGAATGTGAGATAATTAAGATCATCAAATAGTGGGACAATTAAGCCCATATGTTCACTAACACATTTTTTCAACAAAAACATTCTGTAAAATGCAAAAATATGCATGTTCAAAATAATTGTAATTCAACTTGTGAATTTTAACTATAAGTAAGACTATAAAATACATTTCATCATATGGACCTTGGAGAGGGTTGTACTTTATTGTTACTAACATCGTCATCAGTTTGCAGTTGTGCATTTAAGGACAGTCCAGGAACAGGGTTCATAAGTGATGACGCATCACTATGACAAACTGTGTGGGATTTTTCATACCACTATATTAAAGTTAAAATTATTGTTAAATTCTTGTTTTCATGAAGAAATAATTATATACAACAAATCATTGAGTAATTTTGCAAGAAGCAGTCAAATAATCAAGACATTCAAACTTAAGTGCCATACACACAATTTGTGATCAAAATGTCTATAAATAAAACAGACATAGGGGGTTGTCATTGGCTAACAGCTCTCCATGGCAACCAGCCAGCCAATCAAGTTTTAGCTATATTCTATCAGAGAAAGAACGTTTTGCTCACATAAAGGTGATGATGACCTAAGTGTGTTTTAAACACAGTACATGGTTTTTAAGTATACAGTATATATTTTACTGATTACATGAAGAACAGAAGTAATTCCTTCTTATTACTCTGAGTGCTAAATTGTTGGTTCAGAGATTCTTCAGCAACAAAAGATTTTTTTTTTGCTTCAGAAGACATTTACTAACGCTACGTTGACATATCTTCAAAACAAAACTCATCTCTATAATCTCTCGAGGAATGTTAACCCATTTCTGTTTACCTGCTGGTCACACCCTTTATAGTCCATGTGCCCGACACCAAAATGTGTTCGTTTTTTTTTTTTTTGTCTTCCAAAGATGTATTACCATTACTACATATTTTTTAAAACATTATGATTACACACACACACAGTGTGTGCATATATGTGCTAATACCTATTGGTTAACCTGTTAAGCGTCCCCCCCGGATGAGCTCGCCGCTAACGTATCGTCACGCTTTTTCTTGCAATTAGCGGTCATATCACTGATGATAGTTTTTCAAAGTTAATATTGATTTTTATGCTTATAATTCGTACTGTAGTTAAGAGTAGGAATTTTATTAAATGATAGGATAAAAAACTATTACTACTACTATTATTTTATTTCATAAGACTACAAAATACTGAATGAAAAGTGTTGAACATACATGCACTATTATTCTTTTGTATGCCAATCTCTAAAGCAAGGGGCTAGACACAATCCATCTATGTACTCGTGATTGTGGAAACAAATGTTCTACATTCTCATCTAGAAACTGATTTGCAAATCTGTTTGTTTCTTTCACGAGGTAATCAATGATTTCATCATCAAATTATTTCTCAAACATTCTAATGGATTCTCTTTATCCTCAACTGAAAATTTCACGCCAGGATCAGCAACAAAAGTAAAGGTCTCGCTATTGGAAGCAAAGTTTGTTTCTTCAATATCCTCCTCCATGATTCAGAACTAGAGCTCTCATCATCAAATATGTCTTCAGTATCAGACACCTCATCTAGGATTTGATTTATCTCACCTGAAGACATACGGCTCCTCTTTGTGACATTCAATGAGAACGACGTCAAAGCCGTGTTGTCTCTGAAAATGCCCGAAGCGTACTGAAAAAAAAATAGTCATCTAGGCATCAAGCGACCAACTGAAAAGAGTTGCCAGGGAGGAAATAAGTCATCAATTACAGCTTACGTGTTCTGAGAGTGTTACCAAATGATGTTTCAACATTTTCCATACAAGTAAACGTATTATTACGGTGCTGACAGCTTGAAAAGCAGAGTTAAAGTCTTGAATGTAATATCCCGTTGAAGGCGCTACCGAGTAGATCGCAGTAAACGTATTATTACGTGGGTGACGCTTAACAGGTTAAAGATACTCAAATCAGCAGGGTCTTTTCCTGAGAGAGAGAGAGAGAGAGAGAGAGAGAGAGAGAGAGAGAGAGAGAGAGAGAGAGAGAGAGAGAGAGAGATTCATCTCTTTAACCTTTCAAGGAATGTTAATCCATTTGTTTCCTGTTTCCATGTGACTGACAACAAAATATATGTTTTTTGTCTTCCAAAGATGTATTAACTGTACTATACATTTTTAAAACACTATGAACACACACACTGTGTGCATATGTACTAACAGCCATTGGTTAAAGAGACTCAAATTGAGAGAGAGAGAGAGAGAGAGAGAGAGAGAGAGAGAGAGAGAGAGAGAGAGAGAGAGAGAGAGAGAGAGAGAGAGAGAGAGATTATTTAGGACTCTAAGGCTTGGCAGATGTACAAATATTTTATTATCTTGGGATTCTACAAAGTCAGTTCTTGGGATTTCGTAAGAAAAATAATTTGAGTAGCAGCAAACACCCAAATGACTCAGGTCAGCCGTTAGCATGGCAAACCACCAACCTTATGAACTGATGCTCTACTTTTGACAAAATGTCTTCGGTTTTTAGAGCTCTGCAGTTTTTAGAATTTTGGATAAAGGATTGTTTACCTGTATTGTATTTCATGCACAGAATCATACATTTTTTCCCCACAAGATCACTTTAAAATATCTTCCAATAAATGTTATGATACTAAAATTGTTTTTTCCAAAAAATATCCTTGTAAAATAGGGGTGTCGTATACGAGGGTGCATCTTCTACGACGGCAAATACAGTACTGCCTCCGAAATACTATCACCTCTGTTTTGTCAAACTCGTAATCCCCTTAGCAACACTAGTACTTTTTATTGCCTTTTTGTGCTTTAAAAATGTACTTTCTATTGCCTTTTTGTGCTTTAAAAATGTACTTATAGGCAGTCCCAGTTAACGGAGATCCGGTTTTATGGTGCTTGTCTAGTGACGAAAATCGGCAATTTTCGGTGCCGAAAATCGCTGATTTCCGCTCATCGGCGCCGATAATTGGGTATTGGCACCAATACATACCTAACAGAAAAAATCGGTGCTTTTTGGCGCCGATAAGCCCTGAAAATTGCCAAGAAAGCTCCGGAGATTTTCGGTTAGCAGCGATTTTTGGTTATCATCACACCCTCAGAAACAGAGCCCCGCCGATAACCGGGGACTGCCTGTACTATCGATCTCGGTAGCTTAAACCGAGATGCTAAATCATTCACACGAATGCCTCTTTCATACCTCTCAATAATCTCTTTTTAAAGCTCAATTGTGGTTCTTACTGTTTTCTTTTTCTGCTTATCTGCAATGGCTTTCTTGGGACCCCTGTTTTATCAAAATATAGTACAAAAAGCCACAAAAGCTAAGGAAATATATCAAAACACTTGAAGCACAGCTGAGTGGGGTTTAAACGGTGCCTGGGAACCACGCCAATTAGTGCCAACTGACTGAAACATGAAACACTTTGTTTACAAAAATCATGTGGTTCATCAGGTCAGATTCCATTTTTTGTTCGAGCTACAATGCAATATTTACTCGAAATTTCAAGTCGAAATCTGATTATGTCGAGTTCTGATACGGTCGAGGACCGGGGTTCTACTGTACTTTGTCATTCTACTAAATGTGTTTTCCCTGAAGACAGACAATAGATAGTATATATCTGTGTGCTAATAGTTCCTGTGAACACTTTTAAATATTGACCAACATGATTGGCTTCAATCTACACCACAATTCATTTTATATAACAAACTCCATCTTTTCTCCTATTCTCAAGACAGATCATAATAAACTTAACAAATAAGGTTTTGATAATCAAGACCTTGCTCTTTACCACCTACCTTCTCCTCATAATGACATTTCCATTAAATAATAAATACAATGAAAGTACATGATAAATTTAGGGCTAAAGAAGAATAACTTTAGTTTATAAAAACAAAAAATAAAAAATATTGAACATCTACACAATAAGAACTGGGATACAGTGTGCACATTTTTTATGCATAAATGATAGAATCTAAGGCACAGTACACGAGATTAATTATTTAAATTTAAATTATTTTCTTGCACATGAGAACTTCAGGAATATAGTTGTTTTCTAATTGCATTAACTGAAAAAGCCATAAGAATACACTAATACAAACCTTCAATAACTTCTCTTCAAAATCCACTGTATTAATGACTTACATACACCTTAAAAACCATACTTTTAAAGAATGAGTCTAAAACATTTCTTTTCCATACAAACCTAGCATTTATATTTGCCCACACCCATAGCTTTCCCAAATCCTGGACACTCCATTTTTGACTTAAATGATGACACTTTTTTGGTTAGACAGCTATGTAAATGTTCTACTTACCCTGCAGACTAAGATATAGCTGTTAGCAATCAACAGGAATGGGAGGCAAGGTACTTGATAGAAATTACAGGTTTTTATAATAAAAAGTTTTATTTTGGTTTCACCACTAGCACATCATTAAGTGGAATGAACAAGCAGATTAAAATATAGGATCCAATTTAATGTTCATGGGAGTAAGATTAGTGCCCCAAAGCTGCAAAGTGAGCAGAGAGGTGCATTATACAGTTGAAGCAAAAGCCATTAAAGAGAGGTCATTGGCTGTCAACTGCTTTAAAAATGTTAGAGCACAACTTGGATGATTACAAAAAATCAACACCTGTCTGTGATCAACAAAAAGGAGTTGACTTCAGAATCCCCTTAAGAACATGAGATTCTGCTAGAGTGGAAAAGTGTTGAGCAATGTAGTGAGGCTATGTAGTGCAGCTATCTTTTACTCTACTATACACATTTAAGATGACTTGCCAGAACAAAAGCAGAGGTCTCTCTTAGTAATCTTTTGTGAATACATGAAGAGGGGGACACTTTGGACTGTCTTTTAAATAATGAGAGATTCTGAGGTTGATTTTAGCTGCATTTGTATTCTTGTAAATAACAAGTTGTGTAAGCCTGAACTCATTACCTCCAGCCTGTATGAAGGGATGATGCTTGTCAACCAGAGATTCATTCTCAGAAGGTACTTTATCTCCAGAGGTTAACCACTTGAACAGGAACGTACACCTCTGCAAGTTTTGAATTTAGCATTGGTGTTAAGTCTCTACTTCTGTGGCTAGCAGGGCCCCTACAAACAAGATGAATCATAATCTAAAAGTTCTTATGTTACCAACAACAACTAAGGTTGATGTACGAGACTCCAGCGCCATGTTGGGGTATCCCTGGAATATCTCTGAAGTAGCAAAAGAAGACTGTCCCAGAAAACTTCTAAGGTTCCAAATTATCATAGCAATCTTTGCTCCATAACTACAGTGCAACCAACCAATGTCACCTTGGTCTGTAAAAGTAAAAAAAAAAAGTGAAATCCACGACATGCAACCTGAGTGAGAGGGATGTTACCCTCTGGCATACTGGGATCAATGCAGCTCAGTAATATGCCAGTAAATCTACAGGTTTCCATAATATCCAGTTCTAGGTTAGTACTTAGAAAATCTGCTTGGGCCGGACATGAACATGTCCATCATCATGGGAGCTTCCTGGTTTGGGGAAGCAATGCTGTCCTCTCCAGCATAAGGTATCAAAATGATGAAAAAATCCTAATTAGTAAGGAGTTCAGGTTCAACAACACTGTGGGCTCCTGGGAGAGAGGAATAGAACTGACCTGTTAACTGTTCTATCCTACCAGTCCTGGCATAGCCCTTCAAATTGTGGGCCATTGTCAAATCTCAAATTTCAGACTTTCAAGTAACTCTTGTGATTAGTGTACTGTATCTATTTGCCAGTTGATGTTTCATCATGTCTTTTACATAAACAGTATAAAGCCCTAACTAATCCATTGAAATTCTAAAGAAATCTGTAATAAGAGGGATCAATGCACTATAACACCTAGGTCATGGGAGGGAGGATCTGATATTTCTCATTTCATTCACTGGAATAGTGGTAACTACAAATGAGACTTGTTTCCATTGATGAAAACTTCTAGAATTTCATTAGGAAAGCATTGGGGTGAACGTCCCAAGTGGTCAGAGACTAAGGAGAACCTAATATTGAGACAACCTGAAGCCATTCTTACTTTTCCACGCCAGAGTTCAGCTGTCTCTGATGAAATCTCTGTCATCCCAGTCTCCATCAAAAAAACATGTCCACAGTGTTGCTGACCATCCAAGGTTAACATAAAAATAAAGAAAAATTTGTTATTAGCATTTCTTACTGGTTAACATAAAAATAAAGAAAAATTTATTATTAGCATTTCTTACTAACACATCAGCCAAAAGATGCACATCACCGTCTTTCAAAAGAATGTAATGCTATCAACTAATTACTGTACTTTTTGTGAAATGGAATCAGTCATCAAACAGTAGGACAACTTTTCAGTGGTTTCTGCAGGTCAGCTAAGCCTTTTAAATGTCAGGATGCCAATTCTGAACAAAACCACAAGTAGGGCCTCACAGAAACTGACATTAAGACCACAATCCTGGCATCACAGAGTATGAGGGTTAAATATCATAAGAACAAGAAAACTGAAAAACATTACACCTACCAAAAGGCAACAGTCCTTTCCTTAGAAATCAAACTTCAGGTGTGGTAAGGAAACAAAAACTTCACCCAGAGGAGACCAGGTCTATGCTAGGTAAAGTGATTGATTTTATAAGATTTACCAACCTGCTAAATACAACCAGAAATAGAATAAAACAATAACTGTGTTCAAGAAAAAAAAAAAACTAGCACATCTAGGAGTGAGGAGCTTGGGATCATCATCCCCTTTTGAGCCAGGAATAAGAATAAAGTGTCTAGGATTAAAAAAGACCAAAGGTGTGGGCATATCTAGAAGATGGCTTTGTTGCAAAAAACTCAAGTTTCACCATAGAAAAAGTAGGAAGAGCAAAATTTTAGTTGTACTGGTAATTATACTATTTGGCAATTCAATGTCTTAATGTATTAAACCAAGAATTTTAATACTTGACAAACTGTTTCGGTAATTTTAATCAGGAAAATAACCTATAGTATGAGATCTATAAAAAAAAATAATTTACTGATATGAACATATTACTCATTAAATGTACCAATACATAACTGAAAAATTTCGGCTCAAATTCGTTAACCTCTTTCCCAATCCCAATGCTACTACCCAACCTTCAAGTGTTATCAGTAAATTAATCTTTTACAATCTTTTGTGGAAGAGCTAAACTATCAGTATGCCAAATTCAATAACACCTATGAAAATCTTCATTGATATAGGTTAGTTTATTGACAAAGCAGCTAAAGCTTTTCAACCCATATTGGTAATCATGATCAACTCAAGGCCTTGGGAACAAAGATCTCATTTTTCATATGTGAATTACCCAAGCAATATTTCTGAAATGACTTTAATTACTAATAATGAAATTAGTAACCCTGAATATTTGAAAAAAGCCTCTATGACTTTCATTTAATATTTACCAATATAATAATATCTACTGTACACCCTACCTTTAACTTCTCGTACATTGCTTCCTCCTCTGCCAGTACAGCTCTCTTGATGTTTTCATCCAATGATGCCTCATCCCCGGTAGCTATCGTATCCCCCATCCGTCCATTGCTGCTCGCAGTACCAAAGGAAACACTAGTCGAGTTGAGGGCTGACACAGCACTCTTGATATTCACTTTACTAAGGTTTTGGTAGGGTTATGAATGAATCAAGGATAATGTTCAGGAAGGATGTGAAATGTAATGTGTCCAATGAGTTAAAATGAAGGACCATACAGGAATGCAAGCAATATATGATATAAGAGGTATTGATGAAGGTGTTTTAAAGACAGGAAATGGAAATTGACATCATCCCAAGAATGATTAGGGGATACATGTTGTCATTGTTAATGTCAAAATATCATTGGAACATCATGCACAAAAAATAAACATACAAAGTACATAATTTCAAATGTTAGTCCAGGAAAAATATGACGACCTCAGGCATATTGGGGAAATGAATCTCAAAAGATGTTTTAAGGTAATATTATGATGACAATATAGCATGATGATAAATCAAGAAAGAGTATATTACAGAATTGTGAGGAAGAATTAGTCATATTACAGGACAGGAAGGACAGTAGTTAGTAGGGCATTACAGTACATACCATGAAGCACAAGAAAATACCACACCATTAGTATAAATGAAATTTCAATTGCAAAAGCAAGTTATGATCAATAATCACAAATATATTTTGATCAAATTTATTTATATATATACACATTAATGTCATCCATCACCAGTAACCCAAGCAAAAGATAAAAGACCAGTTTAAATACATTAGGAAATACAGCAAAGTAAGCAGGAATATCATAATTAGTCATGATGTAAATGATTTAATGGGATTAGAAAGGAAAGGATGTTTTGGAAAAGGGAGAAAAAGAAAAAAAGGAAAGGAAAAATTAATAATTTATCAAGTAAAATCATAACCCACTTGACCTCCCCATGAATCTCCAGTGACCTCACTCTCCATAAAAACTATTACACAAGTGGTTGCAAAAACTGGTACCAAAAAAATAAAAGATGCAAACTTGCCCTATGCAAAACCTGTCATATGTAATTACACTAATGCTGCACATGATTTTCAAAAATTAATACTTTAGCCAAAGGTCCTATTTTGTACTCTAAAAACTCTGCAAGCAATTAAATTGGAAATAATCCGATTTCCTTTCATATGTAATGCATCATAACAGTATAATCTTATTAAGACCTTACACTTGAAAAAGATCCTTTATACTTTCCAGACTAAACCTTATTATTGAGGATGAAGTAATCTATAGTATAGATAGCAGTGAAAAATGTAAATCTGATCATTTGAAAGTAACTGCTTCACTACCTCTAGGTTACAAATGGCTTGATTAAAATATCTAGTTGTGAAATGGATGGCATACTTCATTTAGTTATGAATATAAGCGTTTACTACCCACAGTCAATTATTAATTAGAACCCATCAAATCCCTCAAAGAACCTTGTTGTGTTCATCTTCCATGAATAATTTTTAAATAAGTTTTGCTGAAATCAATGCAATCATCTTTACACGCTTCATAATTTCCTTTAGCTAATTCATAAGCCTAAAAACTTTTATCAAGCTATGTCGTATCCCTTATGCACTGTGCAAAGGATTAAGGACTCAAATGGCATTGAGATAAGTGTTTGTTTCTATTTAATATTGGTATATAACTTCTTCACTCTAAAATCTGTTGTTATTCATTGAACCTTTTTTGATTGTTCAAGGATTTTCAGTTTCCTTTTTTTAAAATTACTGATTTGAAAATTATGTTCTGCATAGCTGCTGACAAGAGCATTTGGGCCCCTATCCATAACAGCCAGGTCATCTTAAGTGATACAGCCATCTTATGATTTATAATGACTAATGCTCTCAGACCTTGGCCTATACTACAGTCTCTGTATCATATCCTAGTCCCAAAAGGGGGTACTGCTTAAAGTGTTACCCAACAGCTACTGTATGCAATACAATACTACAGTATAGCACTACTATATCCTTTTGATCTTTCCTCAACCCTAAGATGTGTTGCCTTCCTAAACTTATCACTAACTAAGGTTTGCCTCCTCCAACCAGTCTGTTGACATTCAATGTTATACAAGTTTCAATTTTTGCCCTTTTGTTCAGAATGAGTTCTTTAGGCCAGTCCTACATTGAGAATGAATAATGTCGTCTCATCTTACTACTGCAGTACTTTATATATTTATGATCAAGATACTGTAATGTGTCAACCTTATTTTTACAAAAATTGATACCTTTTCAATTATACTTCACATAAAGGGACTGCTAATGCCTGGACACTTGTTAGTTATCTACATGGCTTCTGAATTGTGCCATGATGATGATGATGATGATTTCGGCAGCAGACCATTTCTTTACAAGTCTAAAAATTTTCTGCATCTACTATATGGATTTTATAAAAAGGCTTTTCTGCATTCCTTTGGATTTCTTCTCCTTGGAAACTAAGAGGAAAAACTCAAATTGCCAAAGGAAACTTAGGACCATACTTTTTCCATTAAGGTACCAGACATTTCAACATTGATTAATTCTCTCTATCAAGGGAAAGTTACTCTAAGAGTGGCAAAACTTTGACCAATACATATTACAGGGGAGGCTAATCTGATGGATTCACAAATAGTTTCAAGCTTCTGATTGGTTGCCCAATATTATCTGTTTTGCCACCTGTCTGGCAGCCTCTCAGGTGTCCTGCTGGAGAATAACCTTCTCTTACTGGTCTTGGGCACTGGTCCTCCTTTAGTTAGTTGTTGGGAGGATAATATTTTCTTGGAAAACATTCACAAAAGTATGTTGTATACTATGTGGAGGGTTCTCAGGAAAAAGCCAATGGTGGTCAGGCACTGAACCAATCATGAAAGCTCAAAGGAGAGCCTGATGTGAAAGGGAACTGTCATGGGTAGTATTATAGAGCTCATGGATGCTACTCTCCTGGAAATGGTGATAATGTTCTTTACAGAAGGGGTGGAGGTCATCTCAACATATTTAAATTGACATGATATTCCTCCCCTTCTCTGGGGATACTGGGTTGTTATGAAGAGGGTTAGCCACTTCATTCTTCTTATAATAAATGACATGATGTTATCAATTAAGTTAACAGGGACGATGTTCTCACTAATACCATAAGGTGGCTTCATCTTGGCAAAGGATAAAATGCATATAACTTCCAAACAAGAGCTTGGTGGTCTAGCTTTTATGAGGATTAATTAACTTATTACTTCAAATCATTTACTTATGACAAACTTTATGTCTCCTAACTTCTCCATTGAGTATTCCTTGTTACTGTGGACCTGTGATAATCTGTATATCCTGGAAGGTGGATTTTTCAAAAACACTTCAGAAATAACCTCTCACCAGTCTCTCGACATTTTTATTGCTATCTTCAACAAGACACCACTCAGAAACACTAAAATAATGCAAATAACACCAAAATATTACCAATAACAGAGATCTGAATTTTCCTCTTCCATTTCAACAGAAGAAACTTATAAATAACATTATTACTAAAGTATTATCATCACCATCATTATCAAATTACTTATTTGGCTATTTAATTAGGCAACAGAGCTGAAATTCCTAACTGTAATAAACTGACACAAAGTGTTTGTTTTAGCAATAAAGCTAACATTTTATTTAATAATAAATAACAATTTATTTATCCTATTAAAAATTTAATAAGATAAACCTACGATGAATATGCTGAAACTTTCTTAATTTATTTCCAAAATTTAGAATTCACTATTGGTCAAAGTTTGAACTTCCACACAGAAACACAGTGGGACAGCTAAGCATGACTATGGTGGATTTTGTGTTAAACTCATCAATTTGTTATACTTCTGGCAAAAGACATTATAAAAAAAAAAAAAGAGGGTGTGCAGCCAACATCAATTTTAATTATGCTGCCCAAGGCTGCCAGCAAAAACATAAATCTATTTATTATATATACATCACAGGAACTACCACCTGCATAATACAAACAAGTCATCAAAAATCCAGTCATTGCCATTTTAAAGATAGCTGCCATTACTGGTATGAAACATGATTTTTCAAACTAGTCTGATTTGGACTGTGTTAAATTACACATTTTTGACCGATTTCAATACTGGACATTTACAAATACTTAGAAGTTTCCTTCCATCTCATATATCAAAACTATGCAATGACAAGAATCAATCATCCTGTCATTGTTACCATTCAATGAAGGCAAAACCTTAACAAACTGCATGGAGAGAAAAGAATATCAATTCCAGTTTACATTATCCACTGAAAGGCAACATTTGTGCCCAAAGGGATTTTACAATAAAGAATAACTTTTGAATGAAAAATTTGAGTAACATTTCTGTAATACTTAGCATGGGGTTCAATGACAGTTATATACACTTTGCACTGCTGTTTAGTTTCCTAAATTTAGCTAATTTAGTAAATTTAGTCCAATTTAGTTAGGTCAGATAGCCACACCTGAGTTAACAGGGGGCATAACCTCATGCCTTTAATATACTCATAAGTAGGGATCCAAGATATTCCAACATTTGCAAAAGCTTCATGTAATTAGTGGGGAGAAGACTTAACATATTTTATGGCATATGACTCCCTTTTTATTATTATTATCATTATTATTATTATTATTATTATGCATATTAAGACAACTCAAAATTATTACAAAATTAGTGTTTGCAAATAACAAAAGTTAATTATTAACATGATGCACCTTAAGACAAAACTGAAAATCTAGAAAATGAATTACAGTAAAATACCATACACAAGTATCAAAAACATGCTATACCAGAGAGAAACACAAACTGCATACAGTTTACTTCTTCTTTATCAACCTGATGCATTAGACAGCAGACAGACTAAAACTTCATCTTCTGACAATGCAGCATTAGCATCACTCCGCTTCTCTCTCTGTCTCTCTCTCTCTCTCTTGGTCTCTCTCCTCCTTGTTCCAGGCACTCTCTCTCTCTTTTAAAATTTTCCTTACAAAATATAGTGTTTGCAAATGCAACAAAAGTGGGTAATTTACCTTAACATGATGCATACTTGTATGTATGCACAATACAGTACTGAAAAATCTAGAAAATTACATTACTGAATTACAGTAATTTGAATACTATACTGCATCAAGTATCAATAAACATGCTATACCAGAGAGAAAGAGAAGAGGGACCACTAAGTGCTTCCCTCTTGGTCTCCTCCATTCATCCACATTTACTAATGCAATGCATTTGTATATGTAGACAAATGAAGGCTAAGCTTTCACATCAACTTTACATAAAAACACAATCATGTACATAACTTTATGGAGTAAAAATGACTGAAAACACACTAGTGCAGAATCTTTCAAATAATTTCACACCTTTAACTATATCTTATTCTTTCTCTTTGTTTTCATTCTGTTTACAAATTTAAGCACTCATATATTCACTGTCAGTATGTTATCCACCAGAGGCAGAAGTAATGGAGGGGAGTGTTATAAATGTTTTCTGCTGCTGCTTTTGTTTTCTCTTATAAATTAGAGAAGAGTAAAATTATTATTTAAAAGATTCTTCCTGCTGTTCTGGCTACATGCATTTACCAAGTTTTTTTGGTTGCACTATAGCTATATATTTCAAAAACATTAATGCTTACTTGTAAACACACAAACACACAGTTTTTTAATATTCCCTTCTGAAAATGAGGATGGGTTCTTTCATGTCTAATATGCCATTAAATATAACAACCTGTTGTAATATACAAGAGAATTTTTAGGACAATGCAGTACTTTTGAATGGCTTCTGTAGCACTTTCAAGTACAGTAACTGAAAACTACAAATTCCAGTGGACTATTAGAATCAAATTGGATTTTTATAAATATGTGGCAGCAAATCATACTTTTACTGGTTGGAAATAGTGGTGGAGGAGATGCTAATGTGGTAAAGTTGACATTTTTAACATAATTTTGTACTACCATTATTTGATTGTTATAAGTTATCAATAGAAATACCAAGAAAATACTTTCTCCAGATTATAATTCTTGTTTGCTCTGCAATTTCTAGTATTTGTAAGTGTCTAATCATCATCCAACTGAATATTTAGGCAGGTCACCATAGGACTGTTTAGAGAGGGGCATTGGTAATGAACATTTTGATGAATTTGCATTAGTTTAGTCATGCTCTTATTTGCTGATATAAGGAAATTACCTTGTGTAATAACCTTTAATCAGCTCTAAGGATACTGTACTAATGCTGAACATATGTAGTAAATCCACTTTGCATACATATGATTGATAAAATACAGACCACCCACGTTCCAGTCAAACATGTCTACACTACAGGAGAGAGAGTGTTTGGTCAACTATTAAGTAGCTCAGTGTTCATGACTACTGAACATCGAAGACAACCATAAAGAAAAGAATTAATTAGAGCCATGAAAATTACAGACACTGCAACCAGACTATCTATGCCTCCTTGTTTCTCAAAGTCCTGCATATTCTAGGAAAAAGTCCCTACATAAAATACTGTTTAGGAAATTGAATTTCCCTCAACTGGGGAAACAGGAAAAAATCAGGAAAAATCAGTCACTGAGAGAGAGAAGAGAGAGAGAGAGAGAGAGAGAGAGAGAGAGAGAGAGAGAGAGAGAGAGAGAGACCACCACTTCTCAAGTAACAACAAAGATCTGAAGAAAGAACATGGAAAACCAGCCGAAATCAAATCTCAACAAAAAAAGAAATACCAATGACCAATGAACCATCCAGACATCTCCCTCCTTATATACCTGCACACCTTCATGTTTCATTCATTTCCTTTAAAGATAACCACCTGTGTGAGCTTTGAAACTTAAAGAGGGTTAATATATAAATGACAACAGTATATCTTTCCATGTCCTTTGGGAATTTGTTATATCATCTACCTACTGATGAGAATATGAGAAATCAAGAAAATTGTTGGGTAGACGCTGAATACCACCAAACACCAATTCTTTCTTATAACACTGCCTTTCGAATGAAATTCCTTTCATAAAATAATTTTGGTAACTCCTCAATGCCAAGCAAAGGGTACCCAACATGTTAGCAGGGTGCCTTTCAGTTCCAAAAACTTGAAGGACAATTATATCTTAGTAACAGCATTACCATTTCTTTTTTTTGGTAAAGTATAAGGTCCACCCCAATCATTCCCAAAAGCATCTCTCTTCTATGCACACTGAAAATATAACAAATTCTGAGGGCAATTTTTATTTTTCATAGGTATAAAAACCTAAGCTTTTTATGTGGAGTATATTCAGTGCGCATGTGTGAATGCAGTCACTGAGACTTGGAAACAAAGGTGGCCCCTGGTGGAAATTGAGGGTGAAATACACTCACTTGCCCCACGCTATCCAGTCACATTTTCTCTGGTGGCTTTCGAGAGCAGACATGTTACCCTTCTTTTTTGTGTGATCATTGAATCTAGATGTGTAGCCAGCTTATTTTTTTCTTTTCTTTAAGTTTGCATTTCTTTTGTGACATTTTGTATCTATTGTCATGTTTTTCTTAAAATGGAGAAGAAACATCAGTAACGTCAGTGTGAGGGACCTGGATGGCTAAAATCCTGACCTTGCACTTGCGGCAGAACATGAAAATTATTACTCACATAAAGGTTATAATTCTGGATCAATGGTTACGGTAAACTAACCGCACTCAGTACAACTTTGAATAATGGATAATGGTTCACATATCAGCATCACAATATCTTGGAAACATCCACGGTTACATATCACATCACTAGCCTAAGTGATCTACCATATGTCTGTATTGGGAAACCAACACTTCTCTAGCTGTACTGGTCATGATGATAATCATATGGCCTCGCTTTAAAGTTAAATATTCAATCACTTAAGTTAAATACTGAACCACTATCCAAATTTTATCTATAACCTAAAATAGTGCCCAATTTTAACAAGTCAAAATGACAAATGACACAAACGATTGTGAAATCATCATCTCTTCTACACCTATAAAAACTTCATTCCTCAAGCATACCCTTCAATCATCAGCTTCAACCTATGAAATGTGCAATTTAAAATAAAATAACTTCTTCCTCCTTCCAACAATATTCTATTGAAAATACCAATCTACCCTTATACTTCATGGTTTCCTATAAAGCAATCCTAATTTTCTTGCCTACAAAACAGCAGAAACTAGTATAGTCAGTGATGATAAAACCCACATACAAAAGTAATGTTTTACAATCAGAGCAGCTGAACTGTTGCTTGCAGCCCACAGGTTGAAACAATAAGTAGACATGCAACTAATATGACAAATTTTAAATCAATTTGTATTTTTCATAACTAACAAACCTGCAGTCTTAACATAAAGAAAAGTTCTCTAGCGCCAGCTGGAGTCCGGTTAAAAAAAAGTTATAAGGAAATTGGTGGCATTGGGAGATGGGGATGATGGCAGTAGGTAGGAGGAGGAGCCGACCTCCTATGACCCATCTCCAGAAGATAGCAACAGTTTTCTCTGGCCCAGGCAAAACATGAGGGGTTGGCTTGAGGTGGGCAGTACTGTACATGTTAAGACTGCAGGTTTGTTAGTTATGAGAAGTAAAAATTGATTTAAAATTTGTCATCTGTTCATACACAGAACGAATCTTTGGTCTTAACATAAGGGAGACTTTCTCTTGGAGGGAGGATAGAGAAAGCCTCAGAATTGACTGGAGGTTCAGCTCACCTGGCCTCACTTCCTGGCCAAGGATGGGTAGAGGAAGGAGTCGTAAGCCTCTGAGCTTTGTTACATTGTGCCTCTATGGAAATAAAAAACTAAGCTGTCGGAGACAACAGCCCTAAGATAGCCACCAGCCTTATTGTCATTATTTCCTCTCTCCCCTTGTAAGAGGTAGTTTATATTGTGTATGAACAATCAGTCAAAACTAATGGGAAGGGCTTAACATTCACCTGTATCTGACCAGTTCCAGCGCATGATGGTTAAATTCTCTACACTGCCCACCAGAGAAAGAATTAGAAAGAGAGAGGGAGTAGACCATTCAAACCATTCTTTCTCACTTTCAAAACCAGTCATTTTAGGTTAGATACAAACTGTACCACTAGGGGCATGGATGAACTACACAACTTGCGGAGCAGCCACCACTGGACCCAAGGAAAAAGTGTCCAAGGACCTGCAGGCAACGTCTCACAGACAGAAGGATGTGAAGTTGGTTTGGCGTAGCCAAGTACCAGCATTCAATATCCTTTGAACCAACAGGTTTTTTTTTAATGTGATGGAAGGTCCTAGTCCTCTGACAACATGTGCTCTTGCATGCACCAGATTGGCTTCTGGGTTTGAAAGAGAAGAGTAGGCTTGTCTCATTACTTACTGAAGCCAAAAGGAGACAGTGTTCTTGGACATTTCTTTCGTGATCTGGCCTGTAATAACAAAGTCTTCGACAACAAGGTCTGAAGTGTCAAGTCCTTTTCAGGTAGTTAATAAGTGCCCTGATAGGAGAGCGTCTTGTATCTGTCGTCATTAACTGAAAGATTCTGGGTTTCTGCCATGGATTCAGAGACAAATTCAAAGGCTACTGACCCCCAACCCCTCGTGTGTTTAGCATTAAAGGATAGTCCATGTAGTTCGCTTACTCTTTTGGAAGATGCCAAGGCCGAAAGGAAAACAGTTTTGAGAGTTAAATTCTGGTTTGAAGAAGCCCTTAATGGTTAATATGGACTACATGTCAGACTGCTCAGCACCAATATTAGGCCCCAGTTTGGAGGTTTAAGGTCTCTTGGAGAACAGGACTGCCTGAAACTCTTGAGAAACATAGAAATCTCCCATGAAGAGATTAAATTCATGTCTTTGAGGCATAGAACTAATCCTAGGGCAGTCCTGTAACCCTTGA
This sequence comes from Macrobrachium rosenbergii, assembly GCF_040412425.1. Taxonomy (NCBI): domain Eukaryota; kingdom Metazoa; phylum Arthropoda; class Malacostraca; order Decapoda; family Palaemonidae; genus Macrobrachium; species Macrobrachium rosenbergii. Next base: position 59,775,865 of record NC_089761.1, read on the forward strand.
TTGCAGATATTGAAAGAAGTTTCTCCCTACGAAGGAAAATGAAGACATCTACTATTTGTTGAATAGTAGTTCTGACTGGAGAGACCCCCATTGACAACATCAATCACAACAGATGGCCCACTTTCCCTGGTACACAGCTGTACAAGACTTCATGAGGTAGCCTGACATCTTGGTTGCTGCTTTGCGAGAAAAGACTCTCACTCGCGAGAGATACTGGATAGTCTCTAGCCATGAAGAGATAGGGACCCTACTGACTGGAGAAATCTATGTGCAGTTGACACAGAAGGCTGTGCCAAGGAGGAATCTCTCTCGGTGCTTCTGTCTGTAAGGCTAGAAGACTGGGGTACTATTCTGTGTGCAGCCACAAAGGAGCAACAAGGGTCATCCTGTGGCTCTGGGAAACCATCAGACTGTTAATGACCTGACGGATGAGACAAAAGGGGGGGAAGACGTAAACATCCAGATTGTCCCAGGGATCTGGAACGACCGAACAAAAAACCTCTAGTTTTCTGTTATGTCTCATTGCAAACAGGTCTATTGATGGCCTTTCCCATAGATGAAAAAGCCTTTCTGCCACCTCTTGATGTAGTGGCCACTCTGTTCCCAAAACCTGACCCCGTCAACTCAGCTTATCTGCTACTACAGTCTGCTTGCCTAGGATGTACCTGGCTAAAAGAACTACTGATTGAGAGACTGCCCACTGGTGCAGTTGTACTGTCAGGTTGTGAAGATGATGTGACACTAACCCCCCCTGTTTGTTGACATACGCTACCATGGTAGTGTTGTTGGACGTTAGAAGCTGGGAGTGCCCTGTCACCCTGTCTTGAAATTCCTGAAGTGCTAGGAAGGCTGCTTTCAATTCCAGATTGTTGATATGGAGTAGTTTGTCTTGGTGGTCCCACACTCCTGATTTTAGTAGATCCTCCAAGTGTGATCCCCACCCTTCGTGAGAGGCATCCGAGAACAGTAGGATCTCCAGACGAAGAGAGTGCAGGGACACTTCTGTGGTCAGGTTCCTGTTGTCCAGTCACTAGGCTAAGTCTTTCCTCACTTCTTCTGATAAAGGAACTTTGAACAAGGCAGGATCCTTTGCTGGGGACCAAAACTCTTTCACTCTCCATTGGAAGGATACTTTAGCCTCTAATTAACCGAACTTCTTTGTGAAGATACCTTCAACTCTAAAGTATTACAATCCACTTGGATAAGAGAATCAGGAGCAGTTGGTACAACTGATGGCAACACAGATGACGTCACAGAGTGGGGAGCGACGAGAGTTGAAGACAGTTGGAAGGAGGCTTATGTGACAGAAGCTCTGGCAGAAGTGAAGTGAGATGATGTCACCAAGACTGTAGACTAGGGAACTGTCATGTCGGACAAAACTGGAGTGCAGGTGGATAAACAATGGGACACTGCTCTGGAAAGGATTGGTATGCCAGGTAGTCCTAAGCAGCTCCAACAGTCCGTCAGCTTCTGCGCCTGACAACACAGAACAGGGAGGGGCAGCCTCTACCCTCTCAGGAGGGGAAAGGTTCCCCCTCCGTGGGAGCAGGGCCATCCACATCAATTACAAGATCTCCTGCACCCCTGAAACGAATCTTCTGATGCTGAAGCATTAGAAGAATGAGAGGGAGTAAAATATTCCATGGAAGAAGAAGCAGCGTGAGAAGATCGTGGAAAGGAAGAGGAAGACTTAAAAGGGAAAGACATGGAAAACCTTCCCAAGATGACAGCGCAGACCTCCTTCTAGAACTCCTCTTCCTACCAAAACTCTTCCACTGCTCAGGAGGCCAATAAACACATTCAGGGCAAGGGTTACTTATGCTGCACAAGTTAGCTCTACATCTAGGACAAGTAGTATTTTCTACACCTAGGATGGACAAAGGAAGGCAGGAATCGGGAACAAGGATTGTTATCAACACCAGGGAATTTTCTCTGGAGTTTAAAGAGTGTGGGAGGGTTGTGGGATTGCATACTCAAAGTAGGAACACACAAAATCACACTGAACACAAAAACCAAAATGAAAAGCAGAATCCAATGGTGAATGTGGGCAGGGAGTGGCAAAATAACCAGCTTTTAAGAGAGACAGCAAAAATGCTTCCTCCTACAAGGGTGGTCAGAGAAGAACTGGCGTCATCTTCCGGAGAAAGTTCATATGAGGTCAGCTCCTCCTCCTACCTACTGCCATCTTGCCCATCTCCCAATGCCACCTATTACCTTGTAACTTTTTAACTGGACTCCAGCTGGCACTACAGAACTTTTCCCTTATGTTAAGACCAAAAGTTTGTTCTGTGTATGAACAACTGTACTTTTTACTATTACATTCCTTAATCTTATTAACATACTGATTTTCCTATTAACATCCTCAATTTCATACTCTGAAAACTTTGAAAAATAAGATCTCACAATAAAAATCAATTTTAAAACATCTGTAATGAATTATTTTTAAATAATAGGTTTTTCAGAATATTTTACATATCAGAAAGCACCCTCAGTTTAGACAATGATATGAAAACTTACTGCCTAAATAGTAATGCACATCCCTAATTCAGTGGACAACTAAAATTCAAGAGGAGGTCAATCAGGGACTAAAAAATGGGTAAATAAAAACAAAATATTAAAAATCATGACATCTACTTTTATGACAATAGTTTTTGAGAAGAACCACTTAAACAACAATTCAAACCCTTAAGCTGAAGGCAATGGCCCTAAAGTTTCTAGGAACTCCAAAAAATTTAAGTGCCATGTCGTAACTGGTTAACGTAAAGAGGAACCTCAGTTAGCTATTGTCTCCCCTATCAGACAAATCAGTTCACAGACATCTTTTCCAAGGAAAAATCTTCCCATTAGAGGATGTTTGCTAAGACTGCAAACAGAAAAATCAGCTGACTAGGCTATGTATGGGAGTTACCATGTTAAAAGTGTGGTTCCCTATGAAACAAAGGAAAGGTGATCAGTCTACATATAGCTCTCATTCAGTGCACATTTCCACTACACTGTCTTGTATTTGCATGTTTTTCTGCAATGCTAGAGCAAATATATTAAGCTGTCAAGGCCTCTCAGAAGGCTAGAGATGACAGCAAGACACAGAGATGACAACCAAAAGATTTAAAAGAAAATAATAGCAACATTTTTTCCATAATAAAACAATGCTTCCATCAAGACAGCTGATGTTATGGGAGTGAAAGATATTACCACACACAGATCTCAGGCTATCAGAGAGAGAGAGAGAGAGAGAGAGAGAGAGAGAGAGAGAGAGAGAGAGAGAGAGAGAGAGAAACTGTTATTACTTTGGTAAAAGTAAAAATTTCTAAAAATAATTTATTTTTGTTCAAAAAGTGTGTGTGTGTGTGTGTGTGTGTGTTGTGTTTGTGTGTGTGTGTGTGTGTGTGTGTGTGTGTGTGTGTGTGTGTGTGTGTGTGTGTGTGTGTGTGTGTGTGTGTGTGTGTGTGTGTGTGTGTGTGTGTGTGTTTTCCCACTTAACAAAGATTCCCAGGGCAGGTTGAACTCACTGAGCCACCATGCGAGATCCTCTGTTACGTCCCAATTTAGAGGGTGAGGCAGATCCTTGGTGAAGATCCAGTTTCATTTCACCTGCCACTACAGAGATCACAGGTGATAAGACTATGCTGTGACTTCCCCAAGATTGTCCAGGAGGAGAGCAGCTGGGAATGCTTTCACTGCCTCAGTGTCCACAAACTAACCGCAGGTACCTGATCAAGGTCGAACTTATGCCAATTTACTATCACACCTAGATCATGGCACAGAGCCATGAGACAGTACTTGTCCCAGAAGAGTAGTTTCTCAGAAGGAGTGAGAATCCGGCAACTGTCTAAACAATGTAGAAGGTGAAAGCCTTTTGAGTGAGCCTGAGCAGAGATGAGGGCGAAGACCTAAGAGAGAACTTGAGGGACCATTCCTAGGCCAAAGCAGAGGGCCTTGAAGAGGAAGACCATCCTGTTGCAGATGAAGCAGAGGAACCTCCTCAAGTTCTGATGGATGGGGATAAAGTCTGTCCCCTGCAAGTTGACTGATATCACAAGTCTCCCTCTCTAATGGAATCTAACATTAAGCAAGCATTCTCTATCATGAATACAGTATGATGAATGTACCTGTTTAATGCTGAGAGGTCTATGAACAGTCTCCAACCTCTAGAGACCTTCTCGACTAGAAAGAGACGGCTGTAGAATCCAAGGGACCGATGTGAAAGAATTTCAACTGTACCTTTCTGCATCACTTTTTCAACCTGCACCCACAGGGCTTATGAATTCAAGTTTAAAGCTTAGGTTAGAAAGTGTATTGGGGTCACTGGGTTGGTGGGAGATAATAGTCCCTGAATGGGTGTGTGTACCCATCCCAAAAGATGAAGACAACCCAAAGCTCTCTGTGTTTCTGCCACTGTGCCCAACAGCACAACAGGCAACCCCTACCTATGGCAGTGGAGAAAGGAGATCACCACTCACAGTGACTCCCTCCTTTCTTCTTTCCTCTGTTCCCTCTCTTGGGCTGACCCTGGAAGGGAGGCCAAAAGGGCTGGAAGTGTCAGGGCCCTTCTTAGATGAAAAGGGGGCCTGTTCTTGCTGGAATTTCTGGGGCTGAGGCTTCCTCTGGATACCCAAAGTTGATAAGTTTAATAGCACCAGATAATCTCACAGGCAGTGCTTTGCCTCCCTGTGGCAGCTTGAAGGTGCTGTGAAGATCAAGAAATCTCTGGATCTTCTCGCTTCATCTGTATAGCTGCTTCAACTCTACCTGTAAACCCTAGAACATACATATGGGCAACAAAAGCCAGCTCTCATGTGACACTTGACAAGAAACCACTGAGAGAACTGTGTCCCTCCAACACAGGATCAGGTTCACCCACACATTGGTGACCAGGTGGACTAGAAAGGTTGGTGCCTTACTACCTGACACCAACTCGTCTCCTCACCAATGACCAGAACTCCATGGGAGTGATCATGCCAAAAGTCAAGCCATGAAGCACCATGGACACAGCCATCAACGTGGATCCCAGGTTACTAGCCTTGGTGTAAGTGAGAGTGAGTCCCTCCTGCTGGAGTATTTCAAGTGGCAGGTTATCGATGAGACAACATAGTGAAGGATCTAATCAGAGTGGGGTGTCCTAAGTGCCCTCCAGCGTGTAATACTACTTTTTTCTTGTAAGCACAGGGGGAAGGAGTTTGCTCAACCTACTGACCCACAAATCGAGGAGTTAACCTCAGCCAAAACACTATGAGATTACTCTAACCATGATATCCTTACCAAAGGAGAGATTGAGTGTGCTGAGCAAGAAGGTACACAAGCTCTACTGCAGGACCTGAGGGTATGCAATTGGGAGAGCACCATCTGCTCTCTTGAGAGCTGCACAGAGCGCAGCTATCTCAAGAGGAAACTCTGCCCAGGGCCGGGACCAGGAGTGGGGAAGAGGGGGGAAGCACAGGACCTTCCCAGTGAGGGCTCAAAGGTGCAAAGGTGCATGGCTTCTATCCAATTGAGGGTGTGGTGATGCACTACCCCATACCAAGAATGCCAGTCACCCAAGGGTGGCCTAACATCTCTGCCCTGCCTAAAAGGGGAAGTGACAGTGCAAAGAGCATCTGGACCTCTTCCTATGGGAATACTACTAAGACTTCCTACAGTGGTATGAACCTGAGTACAATTAAGATGTGTAATCATATTTCTTACATTTCAGGGACATATTCAGCTCTCTGGAAGATCTACACACCACTGGTTTGAGTAGAGTTCATCGAGGAGATGTCACCAGCTCCTAAAGCTCGGCTACAATTGGAAACTTGGTCAGATGGGGGTGACTGCAGGGATAGAGGAGGGGTCTGTCCCCTAATGATGGAGTATGTGACTGCTGATCTCCGTGCTACCCAGGAGTCCAAAAAAAGGCAGAGACAGAGTAACAGAGCACAGACAATAATCAGAGAAGGCCAAACTTTCTGTAGACACGCAAAAGATGACAAATTTAGCTTCCTCATCGTCTGATGAGGGATGAAAAAGTTTGCTAGATAGTGATTTACTTTTCCTAGAATAGAAGACCTAAGGGAGGGGGAAAGGGGATGGTGACTGAGGGGTAAGAAAGATTTGGCAAGACTAGTTAGTTCCTGCGTGGGGTCACACACTAGTGATGCAGGAGAGTCCTTCCTAGGCTTCCTTCTTCTACTACAATGGAGACCAAGATACACATTCACCATAGGGAAGGGCTTATGTTCACTCCCTTCCTCTACAAGATGTACATACATACTTCGTGGGTCTACTGAAATGGGGGACAGAAGTCAGTTACACGGTCATCCACGACCATCACAGCAGCAGTGGTCCTCTTTATTATCCATATAAGTAAAAAACTGAGCCAACAAAATAAGAAAACAAAATACAGAAGGAAATGAACAGTGCCAGGACAAAACAGGAAAGAAAACTATAACAGTACTCAGCCAAAAATAACCACAGAAGAGTGATAGGATGCATCTACACATGATGACAGCCAAAGGAGTGATGGGTGGCATGCAAGAGAAGAGCGTTGGTAAGTAACTCTCTCCCTTATTTCCACCAGGAGACCCTCCTTATTAGTCAGTTTTAAAGACAGTCCAGCATATGCGCTGAAGAATACTCCATGTAAGAAAGGTGTAGCCAATGATAGTGTTTTTGTTGCCATTTTATGTGAAATGGCAAAACAACTGCATGCAGACCTCTTGAAAACCACGGCTGAGTGAGTACTGATACAGGAGGCACTCAAGTGCTCAGAGTCAGTCATGGGTGATTTGAAAATTCAAGAACAAGTGGCATAAACAGAATCATGAGGCTGCCAGTTCTGATAACATCACTGCCAAGAAAATATGTTGCAGAGGTTAAGGACTATGTAGAGGATAAAGGTTTTGTTCCCCAACAAAACAAGCATCTTTGGGAAGAATGCCAAACAGGACCTATATCACCTACGAGGAGAAGTCTATGCCGAGGCAAAAGTCAATGGAGGACATGCTAACTCTCTTGCTCTATGGGAACTCAAGTGGGAATTTAAAACTAAAGCCTTTGCTTATCTGTCACTCAGAGAACCTAAGGGTTTTTCAAGAAATATAACTAAAATTCATTCTGATGTGGCAGGGTAACAGTAAGGCTTGGGTAACCTGGCAATTTTTTACTGAGAGGGCAAATGAAGTGGTTGGTGCTACCATCAAGAAATACCTCAAGGAGAAACAATTGCTCTGAAGACCCTTTGGTTGCTAGACAATGCTCCTGCTCATTCTCCAGGCTTGGTGGTTGAATTGCTACAGGAATTCAACTTCATGAGGGTGAGGTTCTTGCCCCCTAACACAACTCATCTCATCCAACCCAAGGACCTAAAGGTCATCTCTAATTTTTAAACACTTCACACCAAAGCTTTATTCTTAAACCCAGACCTGCTGATCTCACAGCAATATTTCCAGAACACACAAAAAAGTTAGGCAGGTGACTGAAGGGTACCTGAAGCTTTGGGTGACATATATACAACTCTACTACAGAACATAATACATCTGAGACACAAAAGAATGCAGTGTTTGAGGGCATTCAAAGACCTTGAGTATGGGCACATGAGTCACAGATCTATATGCAGAAACTAATTTGATTTCACAGCTATTTTTTATTTAAAAACTTAGATGCAGTACAAAAACACCTAACCATTTCATGTTTTTCAAAAATGATCCTACTCAAATACCTGAGACCCCTACAAAACCTTGGAAAAAATAAACACTACTCTCAAAAAACATATAGATCTTTCATTTGACCTTTACTTTACAAGAATTAGATGCCATCAGTTCCAGCATAAAATCCAAACCACTGTAATAACAGACAACCTCTAATACAAACTAACTCAAAATAACTACTTAATGTAAAAGATTAACAAAACTCCATCATAACATGCATGCAGGGAATTTTCTTTGGGCAAATTTAGTCACAAAATTCCACTATAAGAAAAAGGTTCATAAATTCAGTTTATCATGATATGAAACAATGATTTATGAATATTTGGTCTAATGACCTAGCACTAAAACAGGTTATTCAGAACAACAATATGAATAGAGGCAAAGGAAATCCACAGTAGTATGAATACTTTACTCATATTACTGTTACTGAAAATTTTTGACCTTTTATCCACAAGAAGAACTTCATTAACCTGACTACTTGTAATCCAGTTCCTTCAGCATTTCCGTACAAATTTCAAATTTCCATGGCTAATGTAACTTTAAATTTTTAAGGCCACAGCACACTTTGTTTGCACCAGATGTATTCACCTGTTTATATGATGATGTGTTTAGCTCATGTGCAAACACAAGCAGAAGATCATGGCTTGTTTTCCAGCATTTAAATATAATATAAAATATACTCAGATTTAACCAAGTGAATTAAAGAAGTGTATCCTGTTCTGAACAAGGCTAGGCTATACAGTCGACCCTCGTTAAACTGGACCCATTAATTCGGATATTGGATAATATGGACACCGGAGAGGGTCAGCCAATTTAAAATACGTAATGTTCAACCACGATTTAAGATAGTTACTGTTCCTCCGCTTGTCGAGTACCATTTTCTTTTTTATTTCCCAAAGATAAATAAAAAGAAAATACTGTTCAGTATTTATACTGCACTAAACTGAAATGCTTTTAACTTGTAACCAATTTAACTTGTGCACAGTAAGTACCATCATAAAGAAACGCTATTGTCTGGAAGGGTAGAAAGTATTGTAGCCAATCACTGAGCATGCTCAGGTTTGCCTATCTGCTGCCTGACTGGTTAGCTATAGTATGATGCTTTGTATGTTTTTTAGGAAAGAAAAGACATGACAAAAGTTAACTTTAAAAAGACCCACCAATTTTGCAAAGTAATAAGAAGGAATTCATTCTATTCTTCATGTAATCAGTAAAGTACACACACTATTAAAAACTATGTATTGTATTCAAAACACACACACACTTATGTCATCATCAGCTTCTCTGAGCAAAACTTTCTTTCTCAGCCAGAATACAGCTAAGTGTTGCCATGATTGTGATTATCTGACTGCTGATGGCAAAAATTACTCAATAATTTGCTTTATATAATTATATCTTCATGAAAACAAGAACTCAACAATAATTTTAACTTTATTATAGTAGTATGAAAAATCCCACAACAGTTTGTCGTGGTGATGTGTCATCACTTGCGAATCCTATTCCTGGACCATCCTCAGATTTACCACTGACTGCAAACTGATGATGATGTTAATAACAATAAAAAAACAACCGTCTCCAAGATTGATATGATGAAATGTATTTTATAGTCTTACTTATTGTTAAAATTCACAAGTTGAATTACAATTATTTTGAGCATGTAAATTTTTGCATTTTACAGAATGTTTTTGTCGAAAACAAAGTGAGTTATTGAACGAATAGTCTTAATTGTCCCACTATTTTATTACTGATGATCTTCACTTATCTCACTTTTGTTTAACAGTATATTTTAATATAAACAATAATAAACTATAATGAATAAATAAGTAAAATGAAAAAACACGAAAAAAGGGAAGAAAATGTTTTTGCTGCAATAGTGATGTTTGATTATGCTCCTTACCCCACAGTTCCGAAATCCAAATAATTCCAAAAACCAAAGCACATCTGGTCCCTGGGATTTTGGGTAAAGGATTGCATACCTGTAATCTAAATTTCATTACCTTGCTTTTCATTTTATTGACTCCACTTCTTTTTTTCTTAACAATTATGTGTTCATGTATCTACATAGGCAGCTGAATTCTATAATTTTTATCATGTCTTATTCATCATTTTTCATTTTTTACCATGAGCTTTAATTAAAATGTTTCTACATTGGTTTATTATTCATACTCTTTATAAAAATAATGAAATACAGTATATTTATGGGTATTTATAGGCACATATACTAGATATCACCAGTTAAATTGGACTATTGGCTAAGACAGCCACCCTGGCCCCCATATTAGTCCATCTTAACAAGGGTCAACTGTATTCCTCCTCAAAACAAAAATACAAGTAATTTTTAATATACTTTATGCCTATAATAATTGATTTGCAACATACATAAAGCACATAATACAATAATATGGTTTTGGGGAAGAAGTGTCTGTTAAACTTGACAAAAAGACAAATATTACCCTGATGATAATATACATGGTACATATTTTAAAGTGATTATGGGGGTAGTTATTACCTACTGTTTAGAGGTAATCCTTCAGTAACTATGAATTTTCACTAATCCAGGACTCCTGAAGTTCAAGTAGTATTGGGTTAGTAAAGATCTAACTGCATACACTTTATGTTTTTTTACTCTGGATTTAATTTATTTCACATAAACGTAAGTACAGAAGCCTTTGTACCTTTCGTATATAATACTTCAGAACACAATGTGGTCTGAATAAGCTATCCTTTATTACTATCTAAACTACTTTGGATTTCCTTTATTTCAAAACAAATTATTGCTTTTCTCTATGTAAAGAAAAAGGGCTCACCTTGAATTAGTTGATGCTGATGAAGTAGGTGGTTTCTTCCCCTCAAGAGATGCTAAGTGTGCCTCCAGTGCATCTAAGAGACTGCTGGGAGCCTAAACACAATGGACACCATAAAACAATTAATGACATGAACTTCAAATATCCTACTTCTTTCCTAAAACCTTTTGCATGAAAGATATCAACTAAACTCCTCAATAATATAACACAAGTGATGCAAGCATACATACAGTATGTCAAGTGTGAAAATAAAGGTATCAAATATCTCTACTTGAAATTATGAAATTATTTATGAAGTCTCACAATGTGCTTTCCAAGACCAAAAACTGATTAAGACTTAAAATACGAATATTTCAAGCAAAAGCTCAAACATTTTAAATATTACTTACCAGAAGAAGGTTTTTCAGCTTTTTCTTAACTTTTAACCACCAATGTTCATGCATCGAATATTTAAAATACAGCCAAATTATACATAGGGAAATCATGCAGCAATCATACAGACTCTATAATGTTTAAAAAATTCAATGCTTAAGAGTCAACCCACTTTATATGGAACAGTCAGCTATTAATTATTTCCCCTTAAAAGAAATATTAACACAAGAATATTTTCCTTTGAGAATTACAGTTGACAAAGAATAAATAAAATATGAGTTTAAATATAGTTATATATAATATAAAGTGAGTTCCATATCAATGCAGCATAACAAACATGCAAACACATACTACATCATGCAACATAACAACAATATATTCAAGTTATCTGCATGTCAAATGACTACCTGTGATACGAGTACGATAAAAGACATCAAAATGGGAAAGTTCACTAATCAGTCAATCAAAAAACATTTATACATCTGTCCATCAAGTCAAGCATATGAATAGAAAGCCTCAAAAATATTGTTTCCCAACACCATTAAAAAGAGAACTGCCATTTATTAGCTCATGAGTAAATTTAAGTTGGGATATTGATTAAATCTGCAGTTCCTTAAGCAGGTGAAGTCCCGGTACTTATTAGCAAGTTTAAAAATTACTCTACAAGTTATGAAAATACCATTGTATAACCTTGCCTATTTCACTATGTATGAGCATAACCATTCTGGAATATACAACAGGAATGGTGGAATGATCTAGATCAAGTAAGACAAAATCTAATTTCATGAACTGAAATTTTCCATTTACAAAATAAAAAAATATTCAATTTAATAAGAAATTGCTCCCAATTAAATATGGCAAGCACTTAATCTTGGTACTTATAGTCTCTTACAGCAAAATTTTTAGTTTTAAATTCTGTTTAATTGAAGTATTTTTTTAATACAAACCCATCATTTAAATCAGATCACATTCATTGTCTTCACAAACATTAAGCTTATCATTCCCAGATCAAAAGAGGAGCATCAACTGGCTGGATGGCTGCCACTGCATGTGAAGAGGAGGATCCTGGGTTTCAGGTATTAAAAAACCTCATTTTTCATAACAGCAAGGACTCAGAGGAGAAATTTGCACAAATACAAGGTTTGCATAGAAAAAATTACTTAAACTGCCTTTTTTTTTTTACAACAAACCCATCCTTTACCCTAAGCCATATTTCCATTTAGATGGGATAAAGGAGCTACTACAGAAAACCCCTACAATGGCTTACTGGAACCATGGATTTGATTTAAAGCTCATGGAACATACATAAGCTAAAACCCAACAAATCTTTTAAATGAATGGGGGGGGGAGTAAAGGCTAACAAACTAAGGACTCTATATATGCGATTCAATACAACACTTTTAGAATTAAAAAAGGTTGCGTATGGTCATAATCACCACTACACAAGAGGAATAAAACATCTGACTGATCGTGTCTTGAAGGATGTCATCCAAAAAAAGAGGAGGACTGAAAAGGATGAACCCATGAAACTTCCTACCTTCAAATGGAGCAGGTCTCCAGAAACTCACTTTCACAACAGGATTTTCCATAAAGAACAGAAAGTGGAGAACTCTCACAACCTGTCTGATCCCAAGTGAAGATTTCTCAGTTGGCAGCAATTCCTGGGTCAACCTGAAAGGAGGAACAGCCTGGACATCCTCATGCTGATTGGATAATTGAAAAGTATCTGCCAAAGTAAAAAAAACTTCTTTGCCCAGAAAAGAAGGCCCAAGGTTGGCATTGGTGGTCTTGAGCTATAGCTAAGCTATTTGTTGACTCATGACAACTAGACTTCTTGCCTTCCTTATACGGGTGATACTTGAAGAGAACACCAAACTCTGACTTATCTCAAAGGCATCCTATCCCAAAACAACTGGGTACTCGTTTACTAGAAGATTCAAATCAGTTTCTCCAAAATACTGGGTTCAAGAGAACTAAGTAAAATTATGAGATTCTCTGGGAGAGTCTATCCAGGAGTTCAGTTGCCTCTTTAAACCCCCTCATTAAGTGTAAGCAGTGTTCACTTCCAATGAATTATTCAGTTCATCAGTTTATGCTGACAGCATTAAAGTCCATCTCTTAAAAGACTGATAGAGAAAGGGCTCCCAGCACAATGGTCTCTGCCTGACTGCCTAATGTCTGTTGTGTGGCCAGGAGTTCTGCACCTGCTGCCAGTCTTCTTACTGATGATTAATGGCTTGAAGAAATGAGAAGGTGGGCTTGGACAAAAAAGAAGTCATGCTATAGTCTCTCCTCTGCAGGCAAGCAAAACCAGCCAAATAGGAAGCTTGGGACTGCAGTTAGGTCTGCTTCATTTGCATACTCCAACAGAAATCTGGATTTTGCCATCTATTAGTTACATCTGCTGTTGTAGGCTTTCCAAACATGAACTACCAGCAAAGGAACCAATCCAACCCAGGCAAAGTCCACTACTAGAGGGTGACAGGTTAGGTCAGTTATTGTTCAACTGTAATAGTTCTTTGTCATTTTGGCTTATGTTTAAACTACCAAGTCAAAAAGTGGCAAAAAATCTCACATACAAAATATATCAAAATTTTGTAATATACAAGTATTATACATCAGTTACCTCAAACTTTCATTCTAAAATTAATTAAAAGATGTATCTGAAAATAATTCTGGGAATAATACTTAGTGCAATGAGATTACTCCTGATAACTGTTCCTGGAAAAATGGCAAGAAGTCAAATAAACCCCTTATTTAAGATAAAGTGATCAGAATAAAAAACTAGGGCTAATAAATCCCTAAAGCAAATAAAACGCTATTCCAGTCTGATTTCAAAAAGACTGAAAATTATAGTAAATGGTCAAGTAAATATAAATACTGTACTAAGAAAAAATAACAAAAGCAAATAGAAAACTACCCACGTGCAAGAGCAAAGAGAAACAAGCCAAGATACAGCCAGTTACTCTATGCAATGGCAAAATACTATACAACCCAAGGATTTTCAAATTCTTAATGCACAACTCATTATCGGTGCATTAAAAGTGGGCAAAGTAAGAGTAGGAAATGCATGAAAACATCCTTCTCTAAAAACAGATATGTAACACAATAATACCAATCTCAGACAAGGCATCACACTGCTAACTTCATTTCATTATTATTTTTCATTTTTGTTTTCCTTTTTTGACTTGGCAATAATAGTGCGTATAAAGCCAGCAGCTTCAATATTACATAAAATCTGCTTTATACTGTGAAAAATACATTCATAGTGACCATCAAAAGATGATATTGTTATGTTGACAGAAGTGTGATAAGCCACTGAAAATTTTTTGGGACCCCACAAAGTCTCAAAGCTAATGACTGCCACCAAGCAATTATAAAATAATAAGAGGGAGTAAAAGTGAGAAGAGAGATTACAAGTCCACAAAACAATGCATGCATATTAAATTAACTAACCAGCATTAAATTACATAAAATCTAGAAATAAGGTTAACTAAGAAAATTAAATTCACCATATGAAAACCACTCAAGGTCCACTCAATATAATTAGCTTAAAAATAACTATGATGAACTGAAAACTAAACAGGCTACATAAAGCAATATTTACTTGCAAAACACTACATTGTGTGCTGGCAAAATTTTACCTAAAATAAAAAATAATTAGAGACAAATGAAAACATCCATCGCCCTTATTGAAAGATGAAGTCCACGTTTGAAAAAGTCAAGATTTCTTCACAAATTACTATTTCTAACAAAAACAGGTGTGCAAAAGATGAGAAAATTGGAATAAAAACTATGATAATAAAATACTTAATAAAAAATAATCAGCAATGACTAAAATTACAGAGCTTGCTGACATAAGCTAGAAACAAAGAAGGGGGGATATTTCCTACATGGAACCCAGGATCCATTAGGAAACATGTACAGTGGCTTTTACCCAGCCAGCAGAATATCTTCAGCTTTAGATTCAGTAAAGATATGTTGAGAACTCATGAAGACCATGAATGTGGGGTAGAGTAAAAAATGGGTTTGTTGTAAAACAAGTAAATATTAAGATTTGATTATTATATCAATTCCCAAAACTTTGTTAACTCAAGAGCTATTTAGGGCATGAAGCCTGAAAAATCCCAGCTAAACAGTCAAAAACAATTCATTAAAGAGGAGAGGTCAAACTGTCCCATTAGTTGACTGGCAGGAAACTGGCAAAAGCTCATAGCATTATGACTGAAACACAAGAAAATATATCTTTGCTAAGCCGCCTACCTTAGTGAGGTCGGGGATATCACCTTTTTCTATGCCTACACTCTACAGACGGCCAGGTGCAAGGAAGGAGAAGGTTAATAACACGTACAATACACTATACAAAACAACTAAGACTTAGTTATAATCCACTGACATCAATATGCTAAGCTACAACCAATCCTTGAACTTGGTTACACAGATTTTTTATATATAGTAATTTTCACTGATCTACTCCTTCTTACATTATATATATATATATATATATATATATATATATATATATATATATATATATATATATATATATATATATATATATATATATATGTTATAATGCCAATCCAGAAGTTTTCAAATTCGACCAGTGTTGTGTGCCTGATAATCAATATTCAAAGCTCAAGTTGTCAAGAACCACAACTGACATTATCTCATTTCACAGATAAAGCTTTATGCTTTGTTTATTCCCACCCACCAAAAAAGGTCAACTAATTAAAGAAAAAATAACTCTCATAAATAGTATACATACTATGACATATTCAATCTGATACAAAATTCAATAAACAACAATTAAAGCGTTATAAAAACCACATACAACCTGTTTCAGAAACTATATGCCTATTTTTCAATAAGCAGCCCATGAATTATGCTGAGAAACAATTGTTCGGAATCATTCAACAGGCATTTTTTAAAGTGTAATTCCATAGAAACTTGCAGTAGAATGAAGGGACTCTCTAGAAGACACTCATTACTCCAAGCTATGTTTTACCCAAAATTGTACAAAATTAAATTCATATACTGCTAAAACTCCAAGGAAATAAGGGATTACCTTAGGAGAAAGGAAATTAAAGGCCCATCTACTGGAGCAAAAACTCTGAAAACACAGTCTCAAAGATAGTTACAATTTTTGCAAAATATAACAAGAGGGATAACACAAGATACTAGAAAAATTTAAATGTTCCCATTGGTTGTTGATTAAATGACAAATCTTGGGTAAGATCTGCAGATTACTCACAACCTAATCCTACAACATTTTTTGAGTCATCGGAAATCTAATTTAAGTAAGCTCACGATATATCCAAAATGGGTGTAAAAATATTTTGTGAAACTCCCCGTACAAACAAGACATAATGCCTAGCATCAAAAGTCAGTGATTTATATCTAAGTAATACAATACTTGACATTTACTGCAACAAAATAGACTTCTTGAAATAACAGAAACAAATCCTCACGGATAATGAATGTATGTAAAGTCATCAAAACAAACATTTCACATAACATCCTGCTAATGTTTCAAGTCTTTGAGGCAGATGGCAAAACCTAACCAGGTTTAATAATCTTTTGCTGTTAAGGCTCAAATGATCCTGAATATGACAATGATATACTTTAAAATACAACAAATTCTCAACTAGTTTAATGAACAAGATAAGATTACTGAAAGAGGTAAACTATACTATCTGGCAAAATCTAAAAGAAAAAAGGTCTCAGCATCACAGTCCTTAAGATACATGATTTCACCTACAACCATAATGATCAAGAGTTTAAAAACCTACAAGCAAAATTATTGTGTAATTCTTATCACAGAACACTGTCAAACAGATATAATGATATGTATCATTGTGTCTGCCATCTTTCATATTACTATTCATCTTACTGGTATTATTATTACTGTCCATAAATAGTTTAACCGGTCCACTAAGCTAGCATTCTCATAACTCTATCAGCCTGGCCTGAAGGTTTGCTAAATATTTTAGATCTAAGTAAGTAATTTACAACTTATATCTTTCATATACTCTGCTTTTCTCCCTCGAGGTAATACAGTAATTCTCAAGCAACAGCCTCATTTTCAAGTGTTAAATCCTAAAAATAGCAATAGCTAAAGACTTCTGGACACCTTTGTATATTGAGAGAGAGAGAGAGAGAGAGAGAGAGAGAGAGAGAGAGAGAGAGAGAGAGAGAGAGAGAGAGAGAGAGAGAGAGAGAGATATTTACATCAAGTTTCTAGCTTTGTGAAATGCTAGGAATGCTACATCATTATGACTTATGTCAAAAGCTGAATGTTATGCAATGGAATCCGTACAGGTGATGTTTAGACCCTGATTCTAGTGTAAAAAGATATATTACTTCAAGAAATCAGTAAACATACAAAAATCATAATAATAAAAAAGGAAAGAGAACATGTAAAGTAGCTAAATATGCAAGTGTTATCTTCCCAAAACTGCTTCACATCCCTCATACCTGTTTAAGATCTGGAATTTCAGACTTGTCCATTCCAACTGCCTATAGAAGGACAATGATATTAGAGGACAAAAATATTAATGCTTAAAAACTATCGTAGAGAACATATGCCCTAGACCTTATCTCAGAATCAACTCCATCCAGTAACTTGTCACCCAAGTAGATTTCCCTTCTTTGGTACCATATTAATTAAAGAATAACAAACACCACTAACACAGAACTACAAAAACTACTTATACCAAGCCTGATGTACAAAATTTTACTACTTTGCAGATCTTTGTAATGAAAAGGAACTGATTCTATAAGTAGTAATTAAAAATA
Source organism: Macrobrachium rosenbergii (assembly GCF_040412425.1). Lineage (NCBI taxonomy): Eukaryota > Metazoa > Arthropoda > Malacostraca > Decapoda > Palaemonidae > Macrobrachium > Macrobrachium rosenbergii. Next base: position 59,793,521 of record NC_089761.1, read on the forward strand.
AAAAGTAACTTTTTATTTCCTAATTGAAGTCCTTTAGAAAAAATTAAACTTGAACAAGCTTTGAAAAAATCCACTGTCTGATAAAGAAACAAAACTTACCGTTCATAACCTTGAAGATAAACATCCCAATTACATAATACACCACTATCATACAACAAAATATGTCAAATCTTTACTTGTTTCAAAATTATTTCTTCCTCTACCTATTTTCAGCCTCTCTTTAGAGCACTTCAAAGCATTTCCAAGAATCAACCACAACAAATCCATCCTCAATACACACTGACTAGTTCCAATCTGTTTTATACTAACAAATTAAGGGTTGTTATATCTTGTTCAACCTTTTCATTTACTCTGTCTCTCAAATCAACACACACAACTTTTGAAATAAATCAATTCAATACAGTACAGCACATATATTTTCATCTTGCCACTTAGGTACTTGCAAACAACAGAATAAATCAATTCAATACAGTACAGCACATATATTTCCATCTTGCCACTTAAGTACTTGCAAACATACTTGCAAACAACAGTACCCCTACTATGACAAGGCTTCTTCCCAAAGCTTTTATAACATTCACATTCCAATCATTACCACTGTGTCTGTTCCAGACTCTTGTAGCTCTTTTGCTGCCTTTAATAAAAATTCCAGATTTAATTCTTCTACTATCAACATTCTTGTCTGCATATACTTTTAAGTAAGTGTGGCCCAGCATACTTTTAATTCTGTTACGTAAACCCTAAACAGAACCTAATTTGGTTTAAAAGTATTTGACAGTACCATTAAGACCTTTAACAGGGACTCTGGGCAAAAATACATCTATTTTCTTTACTGATGTCATTTCAAAATCTTTCCTGAGGGTAGCAAAATGTTTAGGAAAGAACATAAATTCATGTAATCAAAATAACTCCTGTTGGTGGACACAGTTCAGCAAATTTTTTGAAAAACTGAAACAAAAAATTGGCAAGGGATAATAATTAGTTACTGCAACCTGCCTCAATATTCTCATAAGAATCGGTAAAAAATAAAGTATTAAGAACCTTTAAAAACATTCTTATTCTAAATCAACGCTCCTTACTTCTACTCTTTTCCTACTACGCAAGTCTGCTCAAGATTTGCTCTCCAATTTTTCAAACCCGATTTTCAATTATTAATTATTGATCATTACCACTCAAATAACATTTATCATCTCATCTGCCAAAACAATTTCTGCATGCTGTATTCGAGTATAAAAATACAACTTTGGCTGATAACCAGTTTTCCAACAGACTGCAAGCATAATGATAATTACAATATTAAATATGATATGCCATTGTGTATATAACCCAGAAAACAATGCTTTTATAACCAAACATGTTTTCATATGAACTCTTTAATTACACATTGTCTTTACTCTGTGTAACAGAGCTTATTTGCACCATTTTCTACTGATCAAGATCCATATGCCCTCACTGTGCAAACAGTCCTATCATGCCTCAGCTACCATTCTTTCTTCCCTGCCCTCCCAAACTCTGGGCGAGTGCAAGGATGGAAGGAAGGCACTCCTATGAATAATGGGTTTATATGAAAAACAAATTTTAAAACACTGTTTATTACAACCCTGTTAGTCATAATTGTGGAATCACAATTTATGAGGGAAAACAAAACTGGGTATGAAGACAAGATGATACTAATATAACTAGAGTCTCCCCTCACAAAAAGCACAAATAACCAAGTAGATAAAAAGTAATCTGTTTCATCAGTCAGTCCACTGGGATCCATAGTTTAAGTAAAACACAAACTTGTACTCCACTCACCAGCAACAGATACTCTAAAATAACCCTGCTTCCAATGTGCTATAATTATTACTGTTAATATTAAAAAGAAAAATGCCAATTAAGAAAAATACAAATTAACTTAAATTTATTTCTATTTCTTTTATATATACAGATTTTTAGAGATAAAAAATTTTTAAAATACTGCTCTTGGCTGGTGATACCTCTGCCACCATCCCCATAGTCCTTGTGATATGAGTTTTCAGCCTGGCAACCCGTTGATATTCGTTCTAGCTCTTCATCTTGCCCATGTTTGACTGTATGCCTCCACATGCTCATCACTAATCTTTTGCTGCATTTCAGTTGGGGAATTTTCATTGATCCTTCTCTCATGGCCCTTAAGCTATGGTAGTTGACTTTCTGACCAGATATAATAAGCCTTTTAGAGATAATTTGTTATTGATGTTATCTAGGCTACTGAATATTCTGTTTCCTACCATTGTGAGTTGTGGCTGCAAGTGCCCCTTCGATTCTCCGCATTTTTTGTATCATTTACTTTCTTGGAGATTCATCCAATAACTTTTATCTTAACGTAAAGCTAAAACATTATTTCTGTCTTCGTGTTTATTGCTCTTTTGAGATCCTTTTTATACAAATTTATCAAAAACTCACCTCTTTCTTGTTCATTTCAAAATATTTTTCCAAAAGGTTGATGATACCATCCTAGTCTCCCCAAAGTAAAAAGGTGATACCCTTTTCCACATGGAATATAAAAAAACCCCCCTTAGCCCTTTTCTTCATCAGCTTGTTATACTATACCTCTGCTTTTCTTTTTAACTGAATTGCTAAAATGAAAGGTGAAATCATACTTGCCATTTTATAATTTATTATTGGTTACTTTTACTTTTTTTGTCACATGGTACTTTATTAAGGCTTTACTGTTTTCATTCACTGAATTTTTTCCCTGCTAACATAAAACTTATTTGGCTTTAATTTTTTCATTGCTAACTAAAACTTATCTGGCTTTCTTAATACCTGCACTCTATGAACCATTCTAGGTACAGTATGCAAGTTTCAAGAAACTCATTTTTGTGTGATTATCTTCTTCTATATTTTGGATCACATTCTGAAAGTCTTTAAAATAAACCAACTACCAACTAATATGCCTCTCTTGGCATTTTCAACATGGTATGAAAAAAAATTTAAGTGTGCAGCCGCATCAGCATGTTTCCAGTATACAACAACTTCAAAAATGACACAAAACCCACATAATTGCCCAATAATTTTGCTATGAGTGGCTGAAAGAGACTGGCATAACTCCCACAGTATACAACTTACTTAACAAGAAACAAAATGATAAATTTTTTAAAGTAATTTGTATTTTTCCTAACATAAACCTGAGGTCTTTACATATAGGATTAACTTTCAGCCAGCTGGAAATCCAGCCGTTAAACTTTTGCAAGGTGGTTATGGTAACAGTAAGGGCAGAGCACCGCCTACCAAGTTGGACTGCATTCAAATCTACGCATTTTACCTTTTGGGCCAGGTAAGAGAATGAGGGGTGGTATGAGGTGGGTCCTTTACGTAAAGACCTCAGGTTTGTATGCTAGGAAAAATACAAATTACTTTAAAAATTTGTCATTTGTTCCTACACAAAGACAAACCCTCCTTCTTTACATATGGGAGACTTACTTTTGGAGCGAGAATTCCGAGTAAATCTCTGAAATGCTTGGGAGTTTGGCTCACCTGGGTACTCTCTTCCTGGTCATAAAGAGCAAAGGAAGGAGACCATACCTCTGATCTACTGAACAAGAGAGATGTTCAATTGTCACTTCTGTGCATTTCGAATTAAAGGAATGTGATATCCTTGATTCGATAAGGTTTGGATGAACCCCCAGTGTCGGAGACTATAAAGCTAAGAAAAACCAACTGGTTTGCTCATAGTCAGTCCCTCTCTCCCCTTGCTAGAGAGAAGGAAGGATTTGGATCTACTAATCAAAAATAGCTAGATTATAGATAGGATACTCAGTCATCTAGATTACCTGCATGCCCGCCAGTCCAGCACGTGATGGCTCGTTCACTGTTCCTCTGCCCACTGGAAGAAGGAGGAAGACAGGAGAAAGGGAGGAGACCAGTCTCCCCCCCCACACACACACACCTACCTCCTTGCAGCCGTACACCTTAGGTGAGATGTAACCTGTCCCTCAAGAGCTGGGTGAACTACATGAATTGTTGAGCATCCACCACAGGATCCACAGAAAAGGAGACCAGGGACCTATGGGCAACGTCCCAAGGTACAGGAGATGAATGTGATCTGCACGATTACATTCCATCCTAGTACTCGACTGACAGGTTCTTCCTGAATGCAATGGCAGACCAATGCCCCGGCCTCGAAAGATCTGGTCCGAAACGTACTAATGTCCACCAAGAAGTTGCGGGGTATGCTCATTTGATCATCTCACTAGTCAGAGAAATGACAATTTGGACACTGTTTTTCAGCCAATTCGGAGCCAACTAACGAGTTGTTGGCATTGGGTTGAAAGTCTAGTCTTTAAGGAGGCAACATAGATGTTATACTGTCATTTGAACCACACAACCATAGAAGAGGAATGATCCATCTTACTCATCACTTTCGAAGCATGTAGAATGACAAAAGGCATAAGCTTCTAGATGTAAATGGATACCAAAGATGTCTTACTTTATTCAAAGGTGCGAGAAGACAGAGCAGAACAGCGCAAACTTCAGTATGTCATGAAAGAAGTGACTATGGCCAAGCCTCTTCGGAGGTTAAACGAATTTCTGGAAGTCAAAGTGCCAAGATCAACTGTCCTTATCTCCTGACTTCAGCAAATGTCTGTTGTAATTACATCCACCATGCTTGGGATGTCTGGTTGGCCACTGTACTGAACGATGTTCTGTCTGCTCATGTACTTGCACTGCAATAGAGCAAATGAAAGGACACTAGGATCTTTTGTTGACCATGGCACTAAGTTCCAAGAAAGGAAGTGTAGGAGACTGCTGCCCTGGTCAATGTTCCAAAGAATGAAAAATCTCTGGAGGAGGATAGTGTAACCATGGCACTACCTTGGTGTTGTTGCTGTCATGGGAGTGCCTATTCGGACACAGACTCCTGAAACTGTCTTATGATCCACATAATATTCTCTCTTCGGGTTGTGGATCAACTGGTAATTACAGCAGCAGCAGCTAACTTCGCTGATCAGACAAGAAGCAATATTTTCAATGTGGCCTGGTCAATGGCTGTTATAGCCACAGTCCGTAGAGACTACTCAGCGTAACATCTGAGTGTCAAGATTGAAGGACTAATTGACCATCTTTATAGAATGAACAATTCTTTGAAACGTTGAGGTGTCAAGACCAACAGGTCACTAACACTGTCCCTACTGAATGAACTTGTCTGTCATACATCCACCATCCTGGAATGTGTCTGGTTGAGTGCTGTGCTGAGGTGCTACTGCAAACCGTGCACCCAAACTGTCAATGGAATGTGTCTGGTTGACCACTGTGGTGCAGATTAGGTCAGGCTAGGCTAAGTTTGGTTAAATACCCAACCTAACTTAACCAAACCTAGACCCTTGAAGAATGGGTAACTACCTTCTCACTGATGCCATGAAACAAGAAATGCCAGGATACTGAAGTGAAGAATTGGCAAGGTTAGGCTAGAACTAGTTAGGCTAGGGTAAGCACCCAACTAAACATAACCCAACCTAGCCCCTTGCAGATCAGGAGACTACATCCTGGTTGATGCCATTAGACAAGTAGTTCCAGGATACTGACATGCAGGTCTGGTAAGGTTACACTACAACTAGTTATTCTAGGCTAAGTTAGGTTAAGTACCCAACTTAATCCAAACCCAACCTAACCTCTTGAAGAGTAGGTGAATGCCCTTCGGTTGATGCTCTGAGGCATGGAGTATCTATCTCTGGAGGGGAAGTGTGTACAACACCCCAAGGGGATAGTTGTCGTCTCACCATTAGGCTAAGTTCTCTCACCTCTCTCAGAGAGGATGGGAAGGAATGGGGAGACCTTGTCGAAGACCATGACCACCCCCTCCATCTTCAATAATTAGTCTTCATTCTTGTGCTAAGAGGAGTATTGCAGAAGAAAACAATGAGGCTGTTGTACTGAGGTGTAGACCTGATCTGTAGATCTATGGACCTAGAAGTAATTTCGATCGCACAAGAAAAAAAACCTTGCATGATCAGAATTGATTGAATCTTGTTTCAGAAGTGTAGGTTGGTATGGTTTTACATAACTTCAGTGTAAACGAAACTAACCTGCAGTCAAAGTCAACAGGAATCTGCAGAAACCCATACTGACAAACTGTAATTACCTTGGCTCAGGGCATCGAAGGTTAATACATACAGTGTATGAACAATCAAGAGTCAATGTTCAAATGTGAACGATGAAACAGATTTCTTCCTACCTGAAAAATGTTGAAGTTTCTGGCTGAACACAACAAAAAGACTGTCAATTCCTGCAATGACAGCCGTATGGGTCTGATAGAACAAATTCGTTCGTTCAGTTGTAAGAGTTATGAAAAGGATGTTGGATACTATGATGAAAACGACTGATGAAGGTCGTAACTTATGTCAGAAAAGTCTTGGAGAACGATCCGTTCATTCGGTGAAGTGGATGTTTACCGAAAACGGAGGCTGACCGCTACTGATGAATAAGACCCACGTCAACTTACGTTATGAAGGATGTAAAAGTTGGCAGAACAATCCCATTCACTTGTACGTACTGTAGATAGTATGGTAACGTATGGTGCCTTCTTCCTCCTCTGATGCTTTCTTGGCAAAAATCCTCCACTGCTCAGGAGGCCAAGAACAACATTCAGAGAGGGAAAGGGAGCAAGCCTTCGACTCACCCCCAACCACCACGACGGGGCAAGAAACAAGACAGGGACCAAAGGCACTGCCAAACATCTTGCAACATCAACCTCCATGTTGAGGGAGAGGGGGAAACTTGCTAAGTTTAGGTAAGAAGTATCCACATATAACAGAATATGAAACCCTCACCTAGAAACACAAGAAACCCACCTTGACTCAATCCTCTCAATTTACACATCTAAAAGACTAATACATTACAACATTCCAAGAAATTGTGTAGTCGAAAATATAAAAAACATTGCTTGTTTATGAAAAGGCATTTCAGAACAAGGAGGAAAAAAATGTCAAAGAGGGATGTTCTTAAAAAAAGGCTGAGAGATGTCTAAAAAATAGAACAGTTAAGTCAAAAAAGAAAACACAATACACGAAACAAACACCAAGGAGATAGGTGTTGAGTTTGCACAAATACAAAAAGTAAAATGATGTATAAGGAGAAAGGTTCCAAAACTCATGCAGGCTAAAACATGTCAATATGGCTATGTAGCAAGAATAAGTGAATATATCATTAGTGGGACAGAGAAAAACATGTTGAAATGTTTCAGTATATCAATATACGCAAGGAATAAACAAAAAATATAAACAATATATTATAAATCAAATATGTTCAAACACATAAGAGATAGTCGGACGGCAGGACAGAGAAAGAAATGCACGTCCAAAAGAAAACTGCGTAGATTTGAATGCACTCCAACTTTGTGGGTGGTGCTTCTGCCCCTACCATCGTAACTCTTACCATAACCACCTTGCAAAAGTTTAACGGCCAGATTTCCAGCTTGCTGAAAGTTAATCCCATATGTAAAGACCAAGGGTTTGTATTCGTGTAGGAAAAAATTACATTCTATGAAACAAATAAACTTGAAGACCTATTCAAAATACTGCACTCATCAAGTTTAATCAGACTGAAATAGTAAAGAATTTCTCTAGTAGATTATTATCAGGAAGTGAAATCACTGAGTTAGGTTTGACTAAAATTTTGGCATAGTTAAAGGTTAAGACTATGATATTGATGGAAATAAATTAAAAAAAAAATAACGTAACAACACATCTTAGATGTTATAAATGGGCATAAGCAACAATCCTTCTGTGTGCCACAAAAATTAAACAAATCTCTAAATAGAAATAGGAATTATAAAGATATTAATAATATGAAGGCAAATAAGGGCAACGCCATAATTGTGCTTAACAGAAATGACTACAAAAAAAATTCTAAGAACATTAGCAGTTGAAAATACCTATCCTTCCTTATTATGAAAACTGAAGGTAAACATATGGAAACAATTTTAACTCGACATTAAAAAAGTTATATATAAGAGAATTTTACAATAAAGCTTTATCCCCTATATTATCAGAAATTTTAAACATGTATGCTTCTCTCTACCCAATAAAATCATGGCCAAGACCCTTGACTCATTGCCATCATTGGGGAACTCGGAGGGTGGCAGCTGAGAGGCAGTGCCCAAGTGCTTTGATGAAGTTAGACAATAAAATAATGGAAGTCTTGCACCTCAGCTGCTGAGTTAGCAAATTACAATCAGGCCAATTTTTCTCCAAGAAAACTATGAGATTAGAGGAGTCCACTCCGCACCTGGATTTCTCATCTGTGGCATGAGCATGAGCTGCCAAAAACATAAACATGCCCAGAGGAGTATAAAAAAAAAAAGGTAGTCCAAGATGTAATAAGCCATGTTTATAGGAACTTTCCTGAGTGAATGGCAACTACTGATCAACTAACCAATCCTTACTAATCTGTACATTTGCAAAGGTGAACACTGCTGACCCTCACAAACAGGACCCAGAGTAGGGGTCCTTATCTACTCCTTATTAACCCTTTGCATCTGGACACGGTCATGTGAGGCATAGTAATAGATCCGGAGCACCTCAGGTGACAATCTATTTCTTGCACCATGCAGTCTGAATGAATTTTGCAGGAAAAATGTTCAAATCACCTGAATGGGACATAATTGACTTACGGCAACTTTTATGGCAACACTAGCAGCTCAGTAGTGGATAGAGGGAGATCAGTGTGACTCTGAGATTTCATGGGGGAATGTACTACACCTCCCCATCACAGGACATCTTGTATGTACTTGCTAATAAATAAAACCAGGGACTGCTGTTGGTTTTAGTTCATATCTTTTATGTTAGTATGGCAGGTATAATTGTAATTTTGCAAACTAAAATACAAAGAAATATTCAAAAAAACATGTAAAACTCACAAAAAGGTACTGATCACCTCAGTACATCTTGTAAGTATTTTGCCATAAATATACTCAGAATTTGTTACTGATTTCAGTTCTTATCTGTTATGATATAGTGTGAGTTGTAATTGTAATTTTACACAATATAAAAAATTAGAAAAAACATCAATAACTTTCAACTTCCCATGGAAGGTATGAAAAAACTTGAAAGAATTTTTTTCTTATGTGCATTTGCATATCTTCCTCTTTCCACTGACATGTTTTTTTTCTTAAATTGGCCAACCTTAAAGTTTGCCCGGTCTAGGGGTATTCTTAATATACAGTAAACTTTAGCCCATCCTGGAAGGTTTAAGGAATTAAATAAACATGTTACAGGCCCTTCCAAGCCATCTGTGACACATACACTATAGAATAATAAACACCACTAGAAAACAGCAGAGATAAACAAAATAAGTCTATACTTTCACCCAGCATTTCTTGAATCTAAGAATATTCACATCACCACCATACAACTAAAGGATAATCGCATGCTGAATTTTTTAAGCAAATATAATTTCAAATACCATTAATACATACAGGGAATCATTAAACAATAATAAAAGCCATTACACATGTAAGCAAACTGAATGCAAAGGGTTAATGTAAAAACAATGGTGTGACTGAAAAAACTGTCAATTCAGTTGGGCAGGATAAACACCAAAATAAATGACAAAATATTTATTAAGTTAAAATTACTGCAAAAAAATTAACCAACACAAAAACACTAGAAAATAGTGTACCTCAAAATATGAAATAATGGGATACTAACAGTATTGTCAAGAAAGGTACAAGAAGAGCAGATTATCCAAGCAAGCAACACTGAATTATATAAAAGGAAATGAAAAATAAGACAGAAAATGGAATGAAAGATAGTGATGGTCCCTTAAAAAAGAACCAACAAGAAAACAATAGAAAACAGAGTATGTACCCCAAAACACGAAAAAATGGCATACTAACTGTACTGCCCAGAAAGGCAAGAGAAGTGCACTCTCTCCCAAAAAGCAACACCAACGAATTAAGAAAAAACTAAGGGAAACAAATTCAATTCTCCACAAAAGGAATGAAAGAGAACAAAAATGAAATAAGAGATAAGTGAAGATGTAACAGTTGAAATCACTTGGAAACCAAGTCCTGAAAGAGTGACATAGCAGTGTGTACATGCCTTAGTCACCTAAACCAATGAAGGGTAGCTGAGGCATCATAGAAGGAGCAGGCACATACAGAGAGACCTTCTTGCTCCTGATTGGCAGGAAGTTGAAGTGAAAGGGCTTGTTGCATAGAGGAAAGGCAATATATGATCAGTGAGATTGTAACAAACAAACTTTTCAATCTCAAATTTTCTTAACATAAACTCGAGTTACCATCTATAAACTGTTAAATATCTTGAAATCTATAATATATGCAAACCATTATGAGTTTCTCCTTTTTTAATTATGATATAATCATATGTTGTAAAATTCAACGTCTTTGTAAATGTTTTGCGATCTCTAAACAGAAAAATAAAAGATTCACATAAATGTAAGACTGCTTACCTCAGCGACTTTCAAAAATTCTGACACACGGTCCATACGAATGAGAAACTTTTTATAGCAGTCCAGGGCATCTCTTGCCTGTGTAACAAATAAAAATAGACCTACAGCACAAACTATTTAAAGGACATGAAATACAACCATTAGACTCTGTCAATATTTGAAATCTCAAACTAGTAATTATGTAATCACTTTCAAAAGAATATTTCAACACAGGCAACCGAGTACTTTCATGGGGAACTAAAAATGTCTATTACATGAAGTTCTCTACTAGTTTATATTGCACATAAAAGTATTCAATATCCCGTCTCTAAGCCCAAGATCACTAACATTGTTATGAAACAGCTTTCTACCAATCAAATTTCTGAACTGTTCTTTAAAACTGCAAAAAACTTACTTGACACTGAAAAAATCACATGAAATAAGACAAACAGTAATAACAATCACTATAATGTAAACTGAACACTAGCAAACATTCACCTGTTTCTTGTTCATTTCAAAATATTTTTCCAAAAGGTTGATGATACCATCATTGTAGCAAGCAAACAGTCGTATCAGGTCCCTGAAGAGGAGCATAAACCCTGAGTTGATGACTCCATTACTGAGCTCATTGGCAGTACAATCAAAATCGAGGAGGGCATCAAGCTGAGCCTGTAGCACTGGCAGGGTCTTGAGTAACTGGTCTGTGGGCATTGTCCGTAGAGTTCCATCCTCTTTCCTGGAATAAGTTTTTTTTAATAAATACTGACACTTGTAAAATGAAAATCAGGTTAAACTTGAAGTCTTTATTATAAATGTAGCATAGTACAAAAATATAAATATATACCTATACTCTTCATTAATTGCATACTGTATATGTGACAAGCACATATTTATGAGGTATCTACATAATGTTTACTGTATATGCAAATCGTTTAATTCATGGCGATTAAATTTTCTTTTATCTTCTTCCTTTTTCTTATAGTTTTCAATCACTCAACTCTTTACATCTACAGTTTGCAGTTAGTCCAGAGTAAAGTGCACAAATAAAATTTTTGTCTTTTTCTTTCAATAACGTCTATAACTTTACTTCTACCGTCTACCTTTTTTTTAACAGCATTTTAGATGCCCACATTGGCCAAACATCATTTCAAAGGAAATCTGGCACTAAACTGGATTGTTAGAAGATTCACCTTTGTCAACAATCTAAATAGCATTTTAATATACCAAACCATCCTAGCGGATGGCTGACATGGATTTTATTATATCCAATGTACATATGCTTTAATACTTGAATAAAAAATTTATGGTATGCTTTAATACTTAAATAACAAAATTTATGGTTATGGTTAAGTTAAGACCCCAAGGCATACAAGACCAACCCAAATTTCAAAGAGGAATACTTAAAAAAAAAAAAAAAAAAAAAAAAAAAGCCTACTTTTATTGAAATGTATGGCTACAGTATGGCAGAAAAATCATAGATGAAACATGCAACAATGGCAGCATGGAAATGTTTTTAATAAATTCTACTGTAATTTATAGGAGAAAACAAAAGCAGTAAATTTTTTTACACTTCCTCCTCCTCCACCTCTACTACATAACTCTGACAGCAAAAATGTAAATTTGCAAAATGAAAAAACATTAGGCTCAATATTAGAAACTATTTAAAAGTTTTTGTATCAAAATAAGATTTCCAATGTGTTTAATTATACAATGTTACATACATGATAGTATGTTCTGATGTAAAGTCAATGTGCCAACCTAGTGTATATGCTAGCCTGCATGTGTGTATACTCTATCTCTCCCCCTCAGTATTTTTATTGACATTTATTCAGTGCAGTGCAGTGCAGTATTTAAATACATATTTTTCAAGGTAATATAGTATTATTACATGTATAATCTATGAACACACGTGCATCATGTTAAGGTAAACTGTGCATTTACTATACTGTATATGAATTCATGCACTCCTCATATTACTGCCAGTTAGGAGTGCACAGAATAGTATTAGTTCAATATGTTTGGAATTATTTAATAATAAAACTATAAAACTGTTTACTGTTTATTGTGAATGACAAATGACAGTTCAGGATACACATAGAAGGATATTTCCCTTGCTACCATTTCAAATAACAAGCAACCCTTTAGTCTCAAGTGTACAGGTTATGAGGGATTTTATTGTAATAATAATAACAGTATTGTAGTTATACTGATATTTTAGTAAATACTGGTAATATTAAAGTATTATATACTTTGACTATGTACAAAGACTGGCAGTTTAGTAGTACCTGGGTATACAACAGTCTACCATATATCTCTAAATTGCACATTACGACTCCAGTGATGTATTTTAAGCCAATTTTGGGGGAAAAAAGGAGGGGATTTACCTGCCACTGAATATGGTAAACAGATTTTAAATCTCAATGAATTGTCATATTTTATATTTCATTTTCACGTACAGTACCCTCTCGATTATCTGGATCTTCATTATCCAAAACTTGACATTATCTGACACAACTGGACCAGGGACCAAAGATATATACAGTGTCAAGTAATACATATATTTCTAATAATTTGGAAAATATACTCTATAATGGTTGGCAATGGTGCATTTAACATTTACAGAAGATGAATCTTATTCATAACATGCCCTCAGGGGCCATGGACTTGAAATTTAAGCTTCCAAACAATATGGTGTTCATCAGGAAGAACTAAGATGATGTCAAGTTTACTATACCTTAGTTTAACCAGACCACTGAGCTATTAACAGCTCTCCTAGGGCTAGCCCAAAGGATTAGATTTATTTTACGTGGCTAAGAACCAATTGGTTACCTAGCAACAG